>NC_092823.1:17365755-17676546 GCF_023375885.2 Dermacentor andersoni
AATCAACCAACATAAATTTTAACAGAATATTTTGTGGTTACAGCTCCTTTGTTCTCGCTTATGTTCTGTTACAAAACTTTATACGCTGGATCCTTTTTTTTTCAGTTAAAGCATTTGGCATCGTTTTTCTTGTTTTACCTGTCCATGTTTTTGAAGCTTCCGTCTTCGGCAGCGAGGTGGCAGGATATATATGTTTTTCCTTGTGCTTGTGGCTGCACAGTAAATTGAAATGTCCAGGTGGCAGCTAAAAATAATCAGTAGTTCTTTTCCTCGGTCATGATTTTTATGTAAAATGTTGCAATTGTGATACTGAGTCTTACTGTGACGTCATCGTTAACATTACGGCGCCCCTGTTCAGCCCATGGGCCGATCGCAGTGATTGTCGACATCATGCGCGGCTCGGGCTCACCACAGCTTACCAAACCCAGAATAACGGGCTAACAGAACGCTTTAATCGCACACATGCACACACGATGTCGATGTTTCTTCCAACCAAGGCCACCGCGACTGGGGCGTGAGCCTAGCTTTCGTGGCGCTCACTAACAATTCGTCCCATCACGATGCCACCGGCTTCTTACCGTTCTGTTAGTTGTTCGCTAGTGATCGTGCCTCACCCGCGCACATCCCACTGCCTACAAACCGCCGCGGTGACTCAGCGGCTATGGTGTTCCACTGCTAAGCACCAGGTTGCGTGATCAAATCCCAGCCGCGGCGGCCGCATCTCATTGGAGGCGAAATGCAAAACGACCGTGTCCCTCACATTGGGGTCCCGTTAAACATCCCCTAAAATTACTGCGGTACGGCGTGCCTCATAATACGATCGTGGTTTTAGCACGTAAAGATCCCAGGATTCAGTCCAAGACCTTGGTGCTTTCAGCTGTACCCACTACGCCATTGCCCGAGCCTATCACGCACGACAGGTTCCCTTACAAAAATTTCTGGTAACTTCCAATAAGATTTCTTCAGACAAATGTTACTAAAACCTACCAACAATCTATTGAAATTCTTTGTAGCGTTTTCGAACTTCTTATATACTTCATGCCAACGTCCTGTCGACTGTTGGCCACCGGTATTGAATTGAAGCCTTTTTTACAAACTTTCTTTAGACGATGAATGAATTTGCTTTCAACACTAAAAGCAGAATTTACTGACCATTTTCATACTTAGAAACATTTTAGTAACATTCTACCAAGTTTCTGTTGCTCTCCCTAGAAACATTCTAGCAACTATTTTGGTATGCTTTAAACGTGCTGGTGACATTTGGGCAAACTTCTCCGGCATTTTTTTTATGTATTCTGATGCTGTTACAATGTAACCTTCAACATGGGTAGTAAATATAAATGTATTTGTCTATGAACAAAACACACCCATCTTTTGGAAAACTAACATTTATTTAGCACATATCAAAACCCACGTGCGAGCATCGGTGACAACGTGTTTTTGATCTCCCCTGTCGCAGCGTCGAAGTGCCTTCCTGTGTAGCCTAAGGGAAGAGAAAAAGTAAAAAGAGTTAGTTAAGCCTTATGTCTCTGTCAGTGTATCTGGGCAGGACAGCACAAAGGAGTCATCCACAAGATTTTAACTTCAAATTATGAATTAAAGCAAACATTTTAGTTGTCTGTGCTGTCACACATACTCGGAATGGCGTTCACACGCCTTTGGTACAAAACCTCTCTTTGGGCGACATCCTGCTGGGCGTTGGAACGCCGCCCAAATAGAGACTTGTGCTCTAACTCTTCTTGGCTGAAAAGAACCTTCAGGAGGCACCGGGCAAATCTTGAGCCTGAGTTTCTTGCGTCTCGCCGCAGTCGTGCCAGCGTGGCCTCATCAAGGACGATTCCTTCCTCGAGGTCCAACTGAAAACGGAAAGCAAACATTTGTTCTGGTTTTTATGCTTTGTAACTAAAACATTTGTCTTTCCACTGCTATAATGTTCGAGAAATGATAATCTCTTATTTAGATGGTCTATTGTAAGAAGTCATGCTATGATACAGTAACACAGGTGACTTTGCAACAAAAGCTGTGGTTTATATCTGTAGGTCTCTCAAACACTTCCAGTGAGTCAGGATGCAATAGAAATGTGATGGCTTCATTCGGCATTGCTGCATTTAGCCTTTCCAGTTAACGTAAAACTTGCAACAATTGCTGCCCCATTTCACTCTTCAGAAGTGAAGAGTGTTTCATGTTTTGAGTTTATTTTGTGTCACCTCAGCAGCGAAATCCAGCAATTATGTAAGCTTTGCCACCAACTCTTCTTTCGTCCTAATTAGCCGCTTTTCATTTGAGGCACTCCAACTCTTTCAGCCACACGCATTAAAATAAGAACTGCTTCTGACTTCAGCCCATTTGTTCGTACGTCTTCTGCTCTCCCAATTATGCACTGCTGCAGCAGATTCCGCATTGGTCCTTACAGCATCAACATCAGAGGCAGCTCACCGTGCTAGTGCCTTGGATGAGTAAGGTTGAAGTTGAAGTTGAAATTTATTTTGCATCATCACAATGCAGGAATGCTGGAGCAAAAAGTGAAAATCAATTCACTTGAGAAGCGCTCGAGCCCCCAATATACAAGGCATACAAAAAGGGTGACACTATACATTAACAAGGCATTTTAACTATTTACAATTGTAGGTCAACCTCTAATGTTATACAATGTAATATAATACGAACAGCTAGACAGTAATTATATATATGTAAAAATACTAACAGCAGTGGAAAAAGAGTACTGACATCATGGAATGAAGAACTCTCGTATGTTACGTATGCTGCACATTTCCACATGAATGTCTTTGAAAATTAGTCTGTTCAACAGAACTGCAAGTGCATGACGTAACATTTGCCGCCCATGCTCAGTACGACAAAATGGCACGTGCCAATATTCTTTACTACGGAGTGGATATACAATGGTGTTCGTTTTGAGCGATGATATGCTAAGAAATGCATGCTCGCTGCTATATACAGATTTTTTGTATCTTATGCATAGAAAATACTCGTAAAGTTTGGGCACGGGACCAATTTTAAACTGACGAAACAGTTCAGCAGTGTGTGCATTGTAATCAGCACTAGCGATATGACGTAAGGCCTTCTTTTGTAGCACATGCAGTTTGCTAGTGTTAGACGATATGGTATTTCTCCAAACCAGGAAACAATATGTCCCTATGGGTGGGCAGCGCAACCCGGACAAAGGACGAGAGAAAGTACACAACACGAGCGCAGACTAACAACTGGTTTATTATTTCAAGCCCCATAGGAACATGTTCAATCACCAACTCGCCCAGCTTGCCGTCTTAATTCAGGAAACAATAGTTAAGATGGGATAAGAAGAGTGTGTTATAAATTAACAATTTTACGGATGCGGGAAGGTATGAGCGAAATTTTGCTAGAACACCAACACTTATTTAGGCGAGACATAATTGAGCTAACATGAGGATTCCAGCTCATGTTTTTATTCAAAAGTATTCCTAGCGTTTTTACAGTATCAACTACTTCAATGTTGCAGTTGTTGAACTCTATCACTGGTTTTACAATAAGCGAACTTTCACGCTCATGGAACAACACAGCTTTTGTTTTTGTTTTTTGAAATTTATTAACAGGCAATTTGCAGCGCTCCATGTACTAAGCTTTTCCATAGTTTCATTAATAACCAAGATCAGGTGCTGTATGTCACTGCTTTTAAATAGGAGGCTTGTGTCATCTGCATACAAAATATATCTTGGGTCGTTGCTAATAGTTGTTATATCATTATTATATAGCCAAAACAATAATGGGCCCAGGATACTTCCCTGGGGGACTCCTGTGGTGATATTCCGGTAACTAGACACATGGTTTCCTATCGCCACGCCCTGGCATCGATATTGTAGGTAGGAGGAGCGCTGCGATTCCACGAATACCATATAATTCCAGCTTTTCCAAAAGTATTTCATGGTTGATCCGATCGAACGCCTTCGAGTAGTCTATAAATTCACCGATGCACAATTCTTTGTTTTCAAAGGACTCAAGAATTAATCCTTTTTTCTTTAGAAGACCTGTTTCTGCGGACCTGTAAGGTAGGAAGCCATACTGCGATGAAGTAATCAAGTTAAATTTCACGCAAAACTTCATTACTCGTTTATAGATTACCTTCTCCAAGCCCTTGGAAAAAATGGGTAGAATCGAAATTGGCCTATAGTTAGCCATGTCATTTCTGTCCCCACTTTAAAAAGCATACTGACTAGCTACTTGCATCAGTTTTGGAAAGCAACCTGAAGATATTGATAAGTTATATACATAAGCCAATATTGTGGCTATTATTTCAACCACGTGTTTAACTGGAGCTATCTCTATATTATCAATATCATGTGCTTTGCTGTTTTTAAATGAGTTAAATATGGCACATATTTCGACCTCATTAGTTGGTTCGAGATACATGCTAAAAGGGTTGCTATTTATGGCATGTTTAGAGCTACTTGACCTTTGCGGACCTTACACAACATCTCTGAGAAACGTATTAAATTGTTCAGCAAGCTCGAAACCCTCAATACGACGCCCATGATGGTTTAGCTCCGTGACTGTTGCCGAGACTGGTGTGCAATTTAGCAAACTGTTGAGCTTATTCCACATCTGCGCACTGTCCCTACATTGCTCTTAACTAAACTGATCGTGCAGAAAAGAGCGATTTTCATTTTTTAGGAAGGTGTTAAGCTTATTACGATATTTTTTATAAATATCGAGATCCTCTGCTGATCTGGTCTTAAGAAACTTTTAGAACAATCTTGCCTTCTTTTTATTCTGCGCAGGCACTCGCGGTTGATCCACGGTTTCCGGTTTTTGTTACATTTTCGCAATATCTTTTCCTTAAAATGTTCGAAATAAATACGTTTGAAAGCAGAAATTAAAGCCTCGTATGCGGCGTCGGCCGTTAAAGAATGGTAAACGTCAGTCCAAGTTTCCCTTTGAAGGCACGCGTAGAAGGCGTTTAAAGTTGTAGGGACGATATTTTCTACCGGGTCTTTAAATCGTTCATTTGCGCATATCTAAGCTTATCTCAGCACTGATAAACAAATAAATCGGTAAGTGGTCGCTGATATCACAATTCAGGACACCAGTTGTCAAACTTTCGGTATGTACATTTGTAATAAAGAGGTCGATGAGTGTCTCTGTGTGGGATGTAACACGCGTTGCCGTATTTGTTATGATAGCGTGACCAGATGACTCTACTGCTGAAAAGAGTGTTTCTTTAATGTGACAAGATTTTAATATATCAATGTTTGATCTCCGCCAAGAATCAGTTTCGCGTTTTTCGAATTAACATAATTTAGAAGCTTTTCAATGTATTCAATGAAATGTTGGATTTGTGCCTTCGGTGGCCGATACATGACAGTGAAAATATATTCGCGCGGTAATGATGTCAAACATTCTATGTTCTCGGATATAATGGAAAACTCAGCATCTATTTCACATTCTAGCTCACGTTTCACGAGAACTTCTAAACCGCCACCTTGCTTATGTTGCCTATTAAGAAAGAAGCTTCGATAACCTCCGCGGTTGAAAATTTCAGTATTTTCAGAACACCATGTCTCTGTAAACATTATCACGTCGAAAATGGAAAACAAATTCATCTAAGAAAACTGACAGTTCATCCTCCTTGTTTCTCAAGGAGGGTACGTTCAGGTGAACACACGTAAAAGGGTTTTCAGAAAGGTGAAATGCATTATTAACGTATTCTGGGGACACAGCCATTGCAAAAACACTGAATAACAAAAAACATTATGTGCAGTCGACGCAAACTAGTTAATCCTTTCTAGATCACGCTCGCTGCGAGTGTGCACAATCGGTGACGTTTCATCTTTGCTAGTCGGAATCTTGCCGCTGCTTGACCAAACAAATCGCCAGTTTCTCTCTCTTTTGCGCGAGCGCCACGCCGAGAAGATGCGTCAGCGTTGGACAAAGGTGCTCGTCAACATACAGTGGTGAACCAGGGGAAAAACCCAGTTCCTGAGTTGACAGGCGTGACCTTTTTGCTTTCTGTAGGATTGAATCACGCTTGGTACGGCTCTTAAACTGCACAATTATGTTTGGGGTGGCATCAGCATTCCTTGTAGGCACACGATGGCACACTTCGATGTCTGTTTCCACGATAGGTTCATTCAAGACCACACCGATATTGTGCAAAACCTTAGGAAGGTTTTCACTTTCATTGTAGGGTACAGCTTTTATCTCGAGATTGCGGTTTCTTGAGTACTGCTCAGACACAGTAACACGGTTCTCGAGTGGCGCGACTTGCTTTGATAGCGTTGAGCAATCGCTTGCAAGTTTTGTGTTAATTGCCTTGAGCTCCTTGTTTTTTTCATTTTTTCATGCTTGACCTTTTCGAGTTTGGCATGACAGAAGCCAAGACTTGTCTTCAGCTCTCTCAGTTCTTTTCTGACTTCGCGTGCCAATTTAGATTTCAAATCTGACATTTCCTTCCTTAGCTCCTCACGAAATTTGGCGGAATCAGCCATAACATGCACAATACAAGAGAATACACAAGCACTGGTATCGGCAGCAGCTAAGGCAGAAATTGGAGTGTTTTCTGTACTAACTGCGGAAATAAAATTAACCTGCAAATATACAAAGTAGTTTCAGAATGTTGTCGGGCTGCCCCCGCTGCTGCCAAGTGGTTGCGCATCGGAGATGCAGGCCTTTATGTAGCTCGTTCTTCCACCTGGTGGGCGTGACGTCACAGTTAGTCACACGTAGTCACCGCAGGTGAGCCTTGCACTTGCTGATATCACGGCGTGCCGTAAGCAGCTGTTGAAACAGTGGTCCAAGCTGCAAATATACAAAGTAGCTTCAGAATGTTGTCGGGCTGCCCCCGCTGCTGCCAAGTGGTTGCGCATCGGAGATGCAGGCCTTTATGTAGCTCGTTCTTCCACCTGGTGGACGTGACGTCACAGTTAGTCACACGTAGTCACCGCAGGTGAGCCTTGCACATGCTGATATCACGGCGTGCCGTAAGCAGCTGTTGAAACAGTGGTCCAAGATGCAAATATACAAAGTAGCTTCAGAATGTTGTCGGGCTGCCCCCGCTGCTGCCAAGTGGTTGCGCATCGGAGATGCAGGCCTTTATGTAGCTCGTTCTTCCACCTGGTGGGCGTGACGTCACAGTTAGTCACACGTAGTCACCGCAGGTGAGCCTTGCACTTGCTGATATCACGGCGTGCCGTAAGCAGCTGTTGAAACAGTGGTCCAAGCTGCAAACATACAAAGTAGCTTCAGAATGTTGTCGGGCTGCCCCCGCTGCTACCAAGTGGTTACGGATCGGAGATGCAGGCCTTATTTGTAGCTCGTTCTTCCACCTGGTGGGCGTGACGTCACAGTTAGTCACACGTAGTCACCGCAGGTGAGCCTTGCTCTTGCTGATATCACGGCGTGCCGTAAGCAGCTGTTGAAGCAGTGGTCCAAGCTGCAAATATACAAAGTAGCTTCAGAATGTTGTCGAGCTGCCCCCGCTGCTGCCAAGTGGTTGCGCATCGGAGATGCAGGCCTTTATGTAGCTCGTTCTTCCACCTGGTGGGCGTGACGTCACAGTTAGTCACACGTAGTCACCGCAGGTGAGCCTTGCACTTGCTGATATCACGGCGTGCCGTAAGCAGCTGTTGAAACAGTGGTCCAAGCTGCAAATATACAAAGTAGCTTCAGAATGTTGTCGGGCTGCCCCCGCTGCTGCCAAGTGGTTGCGCATCGGAGATGCAGGCCTTTATGTAGCTCGTTCTTCCACCTGGTGGGCGTGACGTCACAGTTAGTCACACGTAGTCACCGCAGGTGAGCCTTGCACATGCTGATATCACGGCGTGCCGTAAGCAGCTGTTGAAACAGTGGTCCAAGATGCAAATATACAAAGTAGCTTCAGAATGTTGTCGGGCTGCCCCCGCTGCTGCCAAGTGGTTGCGCATCGGAGATGCAGGCCTTTATGTAGCTCGTTCTTCCACCTGGTGGGCGTGACGTCACAGTTAGTCACACGTAGTCACCGCAGGTGAGCCTTGCACTTGCTGATATCACGGCGTGCCGTAAGCAGCTGTTGAAACAGTGGTCCAAGCTGCAAACATACAAAGTAGCTTCAGAATGTTGTCGGGCTGCCCCCGCTGCTACCAAGTGGTTACGGATCGGAGATGCAGGCCTTATTTGTAGCTCGTTCTTCCACCTGGTGGGCGTGACGTCACAGTTAGTCACACGTAGTCACCGCAGGTGAGCCTTGCACTTGCTGATATCACGGCGTGCCGTAAGCAGCTGTTGAAACAGTGGTCCAAGATGCAAACATACAAAGTAGCTTCAGAATGTTGTCGGGCTGCCCCCGCTGCTGCCAAGTGGTTGCGGATCGGAGATGCAGGCCTTTATGTAGCTCGTTCTTCCACCTGGTGGGCGTGACGTCACAGTTAGTCACACGTAGTCACCGCAGGTGAGCCTTGCACTTGCTGATATCACGGCGTGCCGTAAGCAGCTGTTGAAACAGTGGTCCAAGATGCAGATATACAAAGTAGCTTCAGAATGTTGTCGGGCTGCCCCCGCTGCTGCCACACACATGCAAGTTTGGCTGTTGCCAACCACCTGAGTGTGCCATGTGAACAAGTTAGTCCGCACGAGCCTAGAACATTTGTGACGTGATTGTAAGTAGATGCTGCACATGCAAAAAGTACACTGATATGTGGATGAAACGCTGTTGGCACTAACCAGTCCGGTGCAATATGTTGTAGGTGTCGGAAGGGTACGCCAGATGGAGTGTCAGGCTGAAGTTATCTTACATCCTTTGAAATAATGGCGTTGAACTTGACTAGGTGAACATCATTCAGGACCATACAAGATCTCTGCAACAACATTGAAACAACATCACGGACGAATTTTAAGAAAATTTGCCAAATTCTATATTTTCTGGCTAGTACACTGGAGAGAGAGAAAGGTAGGGAGGTTAACTGGAAGACAGATATTCAGTTTGCTACCCTAGACTGGGGAAGGAACAAAGGCAGATAGAAATTAAATGCACATGGTGCATTACAAATAAAGGCTATGAGTATTTTACAGGAATGTACCACATCCATACTTGCACTACACTTAAGAGTACAACATGTGGGAGTTTGCAGTAGCTGCTCCATGCAGAAGGCTTTCCTAATGATGAAAAGCAAATTTTTGTGCATTTTCTACTAAATAAGAATAGGTCTGATAGATGAAATAACAGAAGACAGCTAATATATGATGTGCTTAACTGTAGAAAAAGAAAGAATTGATTGACCTTTTAAGCTTTTGCTATATCCTAATTTCCACGGGTCAATTACCCCCTGTAGAAAAAGACTAATTAACGGAGCAGGCGGGCACTGCGAAAAGAAGAAATTGGAACAATGAGTAGCTCTTCGTCTGGTCTCTTCGCATCTCGTTAGTTTTTATACACCCCCCACCACAGTCTGCCCCAAGAAATCGCATCAGCTTCTTACTTTTGGTGCTGACACGACTGCGATGGGCTCAGCACCACCGGCACCACTTGTTTTATCAAGGATGTGTTTCAACCTCCTTACCATCCTTGAGGAGTCTGCAAAAAATAAACGTAACTGTGAACAAGTGAATTGTACCTTGATTGAAGGTGCACATTTTGATCTGACTACGCCAGCCAATTCTTAACGCGATTCACTTGCTGGTGATGCTGTTCCTAGTGATTATTGCTGAAATGCCCCTTTTACCTTAGCAATTTCTGACACTGGTCATTTAAGCAGTAACGCAGACAGAGTGTTTCTTGCGCGAGGGCAGATATATATATATATATATATATATATATATATATATATATATATATATATATATATATATATATATATATATATATATATATCACCGCACAAAAAAGGAAGGAAGGAAGGAAGGAAGACACAAACAAACAAACCAGCCCAGCAAGATAAACTCACACAGGCAGGTAATGTGGCAAAAACAACATTTCTTTCTCCAATAAGGATACTGATGGGCTACTAACACAATCCCTATTCCTAATCTCTGCAGCTTCTACTATTTCTCTGGTGAACTGCTCAGGGTGGCCAGCCATTGAATGCGATAAAACAGGCTTGCATCTGCAGCGTGCGCAATGTCCGGCAAGGTGGCCTGATAGGGCTAGTTTTTCAACGTTGTTCCTGTGCTCACGTAATCACTCGTTGATGCATTTGCTTGTCTGTCCCACATACTCTTTGCCACAGTCCAACGGGATGCAGTAAACCACCCCTTCGACACAAGAAACAAATGGTTTTCGGTGAGGCTTCCGCGTTTACCCTTGTGTAGGGGCAGGGAAACCGATATCTACACCGACACATTTCCCGAACTTTTGAAGATTGTCACTTATCTCATGTACGTAGGTGAAGACGTTTACTTTCTTTTTTATTTGTGTCACCTGGTCAGTGGCATTACGAATGCTGCCTGCCATGGTGGTCAATACATGCAACGGGTAACCTGCATCCAATAAATGTGAGTCTTTGTACTGAAAATTTATTTAAACCAAGTGCGGGCTGGACATCAAAAGGGCGTTTTTGATGCACAATTTGTCAATACCTCACTTCACTAGCTTTGAATGAGGTGAGTATGCAATAATGAGTTTTTTGCCTCTAGGCTCGTAAAACCAACAAAAGGCAAAAAGCCCGTCCTTGCATACTCATTAGCTCATGAATGTCCATAACCACAGTGTCGTACATTCTATTTGACAGATTACTGCTGAACAAGTATTTAGAAGAAATGCTCCATATTGAATAGAGTTATGAACAAATTTCAAAAACAGTAATTGCCAAATTCTATATCATTTTGCTTGTAGACTGAAAAAATTAAATGCACAGAATGCACCATGAAAGAAATGTATATGTACATTTACAGCAAGGTTCCACAATTATTTGCCCTATACACAAAAGTATAATGTCCATGTAAATTTGTATTTTCTCGGCTATATTGAACTTTGGCAGACATGCAGCTGAAAAGAACTTTGCTTGAAGCAAATGGCAACTCGTGGCATCAAATGTTTTGGCAGAGCACATAGCAATTATTAAGTGCAACAGTGACTGCATGAACTTTAGTGCAATTAGCCAGGAAAGAAAGTGGAAGCCACACCTGTACCTGTGGGGTGCCTAGAGATACAATCAACAGGACACACGCTTATCGAAACGAAGGAACCCTCTCCGTGTTATGCGCGATGCTTGAGTCACATACTTAAACCTAATAGGCACTTCTACTTTTTTGCCCCATTGTGAATAGGGCTTTCGAATGGAAGCCGAACTGTCTAGCTTTTAAATTTTTATTTGATTAGTCTAAGTCTTTCTTTGTCATGTTTCATCCCGACAAGGCAAGCTTCCATCAAACTCGATGATAGAACCTTTGCGAAAGCATCAAGGCACTTTTTGCCTAAACCATGTATTTGGGTGGCAGAACACATTTTTCTAGGTGCTCTAGAGTGCATTATTCGCAGTATGAAACCTCAATTCGCTAAGAGTGTAACAAATAATTACACTATATCAAAAAGTAAATAGTTCAAGAATTAAGTGCAGGGCAGCTTGAGCTTGAAGCAAGCCTCCTTGTGACATCTTGGTAAATCCGAGGGAAAGTAAAATCAATTTTAAAACGACAGAAAGCTGAGCTAGTTGGTAAGGATTCATAATGCAAAAAAGAAGTGAAGCGTGCAGGCAGGACACAAGAGTAGAGAAGTGGACAACATAGAGAAGTGTCCTGTCTGCACGCCTCACCTCTTTTTCGCATTATAAAATCAATTCTTCACATTACAGATAAGTAATTGCAAAGAACAAGCTTTATCCCATGCCAACTGAAAAAGGGCAACGAAATGGAGAAAAATTATGGCAATGTAACAGTGAACTGTCAGCATTCGGCTGTGCAGTCATGGTATGGCTTGCAACTACTGCACTGCGCTGGTTGTTATATGATTCAGCAGTTTCCTATGCCACGTTACCAACTCAAATTTCTGTAATGTATAAAGGACACCAGTTTCCAGCCTGAAACGAACCTGCACTTTGGACTCATAGTGAGCTTCTAACGTTAAAAGGTTAATGATTTGTTATAAGTTTGAGGAATTGAACTCTCGTCCTACTAGGAATCCAGCAGCTACCTACGAAAGCAAGAAAATATATTGTTTTATGCAAATGTTATTAGGAGGTGAAGTATGGCATGCAACACATAAACGTGACCGATTGGAGGGGAGAATATAGGCACACAGGCAATAGTGTGAGAAATTAACTCCATATGACTGCGTAATGAAAAGATAAATATGATACAGGTCTGGACACCTCATGCATCTCAACGAGGTTCTAGAAAGGCAATTTGGCTAGATAACTATACAGGCTGTATGGAGTATATCATGCATAATTACTTAAGCCCCCCCCCCCCCCCCCAATTATATGCAACTCAGAGGAGGCTACTTTGGCAAGTTTATTAAACTAAGGGCACTCCAGATCACCAAAAGATAAAATTCAAGTGATCTGCCACTAGGAATCCCGAAAATGGCACATACAGTAAAATGATTGCATATTACACAAACGTATCCTACAACTCACACGTTAGCGACTGCTTTGTACGCACCTTTGTGAAAGCATGCAGATCAGGTGCTTTATCGTTGTGCTGCCCAGCTTTCAGCAATGCAGCAGGTCTCTGCGGGGTATAGGGATGCCTCCAGAATCCGCATAGCCTTAAACAGTAAGAAATCTTCGTTTATTGTACTGTGAAGGTGGAAATTTGTAATTTACCAGTGTCATGTGGAATTTCAAAGAGTGCCTCACATAGCCAGCTACATCAATCTGCGTCTGGTTGTACAAATCTCTCTTCGTTATATCTCAGGAGGTTGCACTGCTATCTTGTAACAAGTGAAATTTCAGGAAGGAACGAAATCAGCAGCAACAACAGACTACCAGGACGATCATCAACAAAACTGAAATATAGTAAAACACACAGCGTTCGATTAAGAAAAAAAATATTGAGCACATGAAAAGCAATCTGAAAGCTAGGCCGCGATTTTGTAGCGGTGCTATTGTTTTTGCTATTCGTCAGTGGTCTGACCAACGCCCAAGCTCGTGTTAGCCGGCCGTTAGCGGCGGGCGACAAGAGTGGCATAGAATCGAGCGGTATCGCTACAAAATCGCAGTCCTTACTTTATTACGCACAACCCTAACCTACGATTGCAAGAGCTGACATCCAGTTCTTAAGATAGCATCATCATCAGCCTGGTTACGCCCACTGCAGGGCAAAGGCCTCTCCCATACTTCTCCAACTACCCCGGTCATGTACTAATTGTGGCCATGTTGTCCCTGCAAACGTCTTCATCTCATCCACCCACCTAACTTTCTGCCATCCCCTGCTGCGCTTCCCTTCCTTTGGAATCCAGTCCGTAACCCTTAATTATCCTCGGTTATCTTCCCTCCTCATTACATGCCCCATGCCCATTTCTTGTTCTTGATTTCAACTAAGATGTCATTACCTCGCGTTTGTTCCCTCACCCAATCTGCTCTTCTCTTATCCCTTAACGTTCTCTTCAGATATATATATATATATATATATATATATATATATATCATAAAGGCCAGCGTCTGAGTGATATGTCTCCATCACAAAAAAACCTTGTTATTGTAATTCGGCCTTTATCTGCTCTGGAACACAGACAAATCGCGAAGACACTCAAGAACATAAATAATACAAATAGGTTCTCGCTACGCGGGCCTTCAAACCCAACTGTATACGTACAAAAATCTTCATACAAGGCTATATCTGCTCAATCGTCAAAACTAGCTATCGTGTGCCATGATGTGTCACGCACTTCGCGCATGACACATCGACGTTTACATTACACATGTACTACACTTGCGGGAATGCCGATATAACGCAGCATTTCTTGCCAGGAAACAACCAGCAAACAACAACTTTCAGTGTTTTCATAATATTTTTATTTATTTATTTATTTATTTATTTATTTATTTATTTATTTATTTATTTATTGATACTGTTAGCCCAAAGGCCGATACAGGGTGGAGTAATCATAATATAAGTTTCGAAGATCGCTACAAACACGGACGCTCACATATCAATCCAGAAAATACAACTGCTTAAGCGTGCCAATTTTACACAAGAATATAAGCATTGTATAACAGGCACCGAACATTACAAGCAACTGTACCATACAAAATAATATTTTCAACATCACAAACAGAAACTTCAATATCCGGTAGGATAATTTCAATTATGTCGTGTTGCACATGCTGCTTATCACTGCACAAAAAAAGATAATAATTTGAGAGGATGGTTAGACAGAAGGCCAGTACAGATTTTTCAAACTGTTCTAGAGAATCAATTTTCGTTATGCTATGCGATAGCGCATTCCAATCTTCAATCGTTTTAGGAAAGAGGGAGTACTTAAATGAGTCAACCTTTGCTGGTATGAGCATATATTAGCTCTCGTGTCTAGACCTAAAAGAAGTGAAAGCATACCTTCTATAGTTGAGGTAATGTGTGGCATGTCTGAACAAGCATTAGTCATTTTCTCTCTTATTTCTGCAGGCAATGGTAGGGGAGGGTCAAACACGGAATGGAAAAATTCGTTGTATCTCTTGTAACGACGCGGGATCGACGAGTATGCGTAGCAGCACCGCCAAGAAACGCACTTTACCAGTCGTCCAAGGGAACAACAACAACGTCTTCGTTTTTTCCGCTTCACCTAAAAACCCGCGCTACTTCAGCGTCGTCCCCACTGGCGCATTCCCGCTGCATTATGGTTCTGGCAAATATAGTTGTCATTTGCTCCCCCTTTAGAAAAGAGCATCGTCCCGATGATAGAGGCTTGGAAAGCAGCGGTAAAGAACTGCGCAGTCTTGTCAGTCCTCATAGTACGGCTTCATACGAAGCACGTGAACGACCTCGGGTAAATGCCGTCGGCGCTTTGAACAGTGCGAGCTGTCTGGAACGACTTCGTAGTTGACGTCACTGATGCGACGGAGAGCTATGTAGGGCCCGAAGTATTTGCGTAGGAGCTTTTCAGAGAGTCCACGCTGTCGAATAGGTGTCCAGACCCACACTTTGTCGCCGATGTTGTATGTCACGGCTTTGTGCCGAAGATTGTAGCGTCTGGCGTCACAGTCCTGTTGTTCGTGGATTCGCAGATGCGCAAGCTGCCTAGCTGCCCCTGCTCGGTGTGTTATGTCTTCAGCACCCGTCTCGTTGCCGTCAAATTCATGAGGGAGCATTGCGTCTAATGTTGTAACCTCACGGCCGTATACGAGACTGAAGGGCGTCTTGCGAGTGGTCTCTTGACGAGCCGTATTGTACGCGAAGGTGACACAAGGTAAAACCTCGTCCCAGTTCATATGCTCTACATCTACGTACATGCTTATCATATCAGCCAATGTCCTATTGAGTCGTTCTGTCAGTCCGTTCGTTTGAGGGTGATACGCTGTTGTCTTCCGGTGGGCGGTACCACTTAGACGTAGAACGATATCTAAAAACTGGGCCATGAACGCAGTACCTCTGTCCGTGACGACTACTGCGGGAGCGCCATGCCTTAAAACGATGCATTCCAGAAAAAATCGTGCCGCTTCATCTGCTGTTGCCCGTTGCAGAGCACTTGTCTCGGCATATCTAGTGAGATAATCCGTGGCAACGATTATCCACCTATTACCAGTAGTAGACGTTGGGAAGGGGCCCAGAAAGTCCATGCCTACTTGTGCAAATGGTGTGGCTAGTACGTCAATAGGGTGCAGTAAGCCGGCTGGTTTGACGGATGGCGGTTTACGACGTTGGCAATCCAGACATGTCTGAACGTAACGTTTAACGACCGCAGTAAGTCTCGGCCAATAGTAATTATGCCGAATCCGTGCCAATGTGCGAGTGTAGCCCAAGTGCCCAGCAGTCGGCTCGTTCTGGCAGGCGTGTAAGGTTTCACGTCGAAGCGGTGATGGAACAACAAGGAAGTAGTTGCTGCCGCTAGGCGAGAAGTTCTTCTTGTAGAGGACGTTGCGACGCACCCCTCTTTCAAAGAGCCTCGGCACGCTGTTGGTTCGTCCTTCGAGGTAATCAATAAGCGGCAGCAATTCAATGTCATCCCGTTGCTGGCGTGAAAGATCGGCAGTATCCACGAGTCCCAGAAAAACCGTGTCGTCATCGTCTTGTGCTGCCGGCTCAACAGGTGACCGAGAAAGGCAGTCGGCGTCTGCGTGCCGTTTTCCCGACTTGTATGTAACAACAAAGTCGAACTCTTGGAGTCGAAGACTCCAACGTGCGAGCCGGCCGGAAGGATCTTTCAAATTAATGAGCCAGCATAGGGAATGGTGATCACTAACGACGGTGAAAGACCGACCATACAAATACGGACGAAATTTCAGAACTGCCCATACCATTGCGAGGCATTCTTTTTCAGTGGTGGAGTAGTTAGCTTCGGCTCGGGATAGTGTTCTACTGGCGTAAGCAATCACTTTTTCGCTGTCGCCCTGCCATTGTACTAGCACCGCCCCTAGACCGACATTACTAGCGTCTGTATGCAATATCGTCGGGGCTTCCTCATCGAAGTGTGCTAATACGGGAGGCGATTGCATGCGTTGCCGGAGCTCGTGGAATGCCCGCTGCTGGTCTTCGCTCCAAGTAAAAGGCATATCTTCTCGAGTGAGCTGTGTTAACGGCCATGCGATACGCGAGAAATTCGCAATGAATCGCCGGTAATATGCACAGAGTCCCAGAAAACGTCGCACGGCTTTTTTGTCTGATGGAATCAGGAAATTAGCGACGGCGGCAATTTTATCCGGATCAGGTCGGACTCCTTGGCCACTGACGACGTGACCGAGGAGCTGGAGCTCATGAAAACCAAAGTGGCACTTCTCAGGCTTCAAAGTGAGACCGGCAGAGCGTATCGCTTCAAAAACAGTTTTCAGCCTTCGTAAGTGTTCGTCGAACGTTGCGGAAAAGACAATCACGTCATCCAAGTACACCAGGCATGTTTGCCATTTGAGTCCGGAGAGCACAGTGTCCATCAGACGCTGAAATGTTGCTGGCGCCGAACACAAACCGAAAGGAAGTACCTGAAATTCATAAAGTCCGTCAGGCGTCACAAAGGCTGTTTTATCACGGTCTCTCTCATCCACTTCGATCTGCCAATAACCGCTTTTCAAGTCCATTGAGGAAAAGTAGCACGCGTTTCGCAACCTATCCAAGGAATCATCAATACGTGGCAGTGGATAAACGTCCTTCTTTGTAACCTGATTGAGCTTCCGACAGTCGACGCAGAATCGCAGGCTACCGTCCTTCTTCTTCACTAAAACTACAGGTGATGCCCAAGGACTATTAGATGGTCGAATAACGCCATCTTCCAGCATCGTCCTCACTTGTTTCTGTATTGCTTCGCGTTCCTTTGGGGCCACACGGTAAGGGTTTTGTCGGATGGGTCTGGCGTCGACATCAGTAATGATGCGGTGTTTGGTAAGTGGCGTTTGACCAACTCTTGACGTGGAGGAGAAACAGCCCTGGTACTGATTGATGAGCTCAAAAAGACGGTTCCGCTCAACGACCGTTAACGTCGGATTAACGTCTACAATAGGCGCAGCTGTGTGGATTGTAGAGGCCGACTCCTGCGCTAAGTGGCAGTCTTGTATTTCTGTCACTTCGTCGAAATAGGCGACAGCAGTGCCTCTAACGATGTGTCGGCGCTCCTTACTAAAATTCGTCAGCAAGAGTTCGGCGCTTCCGTCGATTACATCGATAAGTGCTCTGGCAATGGAGACACCGCAATTCAGTGCTAGCGCACTGATGTGCTCAGCTACTCCAGTCCCATTTTGCAGGCTGTCACAGCGCACCTGTACGAGGGAGCAACTTCGCGGCAAAAGTATGACGTCGTCCGCGGCAATACGTAAGCGAGGTTGTTGTGGCTTCTCACGGGTGACATTATCCGAACTCGTGGCAAATGTGACGCTTCTGTCACGGATGTTAATCACGGCGCCGTACTCCCGTAGGAAATCCATGCCCAATATAAGTTCTTTACAACACTCAGTAAGGATGACGAGGGTGACGACGAAGGTTGAACCGGCGACTAAGAGTCGGGCCGTGCATTTCCCGACAGGTGTCATCAACTGACCTCCGGCGGTTTTTATGTTGGGCCCGTGCCATGGTGTCTTCACCTTCCTTAGTTTGTCAGCGACCTTAGGATTGAAAAATGGGAGCCAGTGTCAACCAGAGCGGCTATTTCGTGACCGTCAATGCAAACGATGAGCTCGGCGCTGACGATGTCAGTTACGTCTTTCGTACTTCTATCCGTCGTATTAGTCGTGCTGGGCGTCTTTTTCGTCAATGTAGTCTTCACGTCGTCGTTCGTCGATAACGGGGGATGTGGAGCAGTTAGAGTATTGGCAACCTCACCCCCGGAGGTCGCTGCGGCTAGTTTGCCCGTCGAGGGCTAGGCGATCTGCCCCTAGTGACGTCGGCAAAACTGCGACGAGTCGGCGAATTGTAGCGCGCCGGAGATGGAGAAGGAGAACGTGGTCGGGGCGTCGTCGTATTTTGCGGCTGACTGTTCACAGGAGCGTCGTTGTAAGCGCGTCGACCGTCGTACGGAGAATAAGCATAGTTGGCAGGAAAGCTTAGGTGTTGAGCGGCGCGATAGTTGTTCCATTTGCGGCAAACTCTATAGACGTGTCCAGCTTCACCACAATGGTAGCACACTGGTCGACGGTCGACGGTGCGCCACAAATCGGTTTTCCGACGCTGATAGTTCGGCGGTAACTCTCCATGGAGCCAAGGAGTGGCGTGCGCATGTCGAAAATACGGCGTTGTTTGTGCTGGCATTATCGGCGGGGTCGGTAGAGTCGACGAGGGTAACGATGTTGGCTCTGTTTGTGGCGTAGGTGGTGTTGTAGTTATGGGTGTCAGCGGCGTTGAAGTCGCGCTGAGTGGACGGCGAACAGCCTCCGCATAAGTGAGGCGCCGCGGAACGTTCCCACAGTCTGGCGCTGAAAAAGCTTGCCGGACTTTCTCCCGGACTACATCAGCAACAAAAGATAACGCTGGCGTCGGTTCCGTAGGCGCAACCACAAAGCCGAGCTGCCGAAGCTCTTCTCGCACCACCTCTCGGACAACTTCACGCAGAGACATGTCGTTACTCGCAGCCAGTACGGAAGTGTTCGCCGCCGAGTTGCTCATGTCATGCTGGCGGTATCGTTGATGCAGGGCCCGTTCAATGGCTGTAGCCTCTTTTGTGAACTGTGCCACTGTTGTCGGTGGATTTCTCACAAGGCCGGCAAACAGTTGCTCCTTGACTCCTCGCAAGAGATATCGCAGCTTTCTTTCCTCTGGCATGTCTGGGTCTGCCCTACGGAAAAGACGGGCCATGTCTTCCGAGAACATAGTAACGCTCTCATTGGGCTTTTGAATGCGGATTTCAAGGAGACGCTGCGCGTTTTCCCTCCTGTCGATGCTTGAAAAGGTATCCAGCAGCTGTGCGCGGAAGTCGTCCCGCATGGCAAAGCTCCTCTCCCGGTTTACGTACCACGTACGAGCATTGTCCTTAAAATAGAAATAGACACTCGAGAGTTTGTCCGCCGAGCTGGTCTTATGGTTATACTGGGCGACGCGCTCGAACTGGTCTAGCCAATCTTGGACGTCTTCAAAGGCATCACCATGAAAGTTCTCCGGGACCATAGGATTCTGTAGCGTTACTTGAGATGGAGCTGCGGTGGCCATGTTATTTGTAGGAGGCAAACGATTTCTCGAAGTTTCTTGCAGGGGGCTGGACTCAGGCGCTAAGCCTAGCAGGCGACGACTGAACCGGTGGACCGGTGTTTCGATGCGCGGTGGTGATTCCGGGCTCGATCGTCGGCTCCGCGAAGGGGTGCCAAGCATGAAGAATACCCCGCACCTCCACCAGTGTAACGACGCGGGATCGACGAGTATGCGTAGCAGCACCGCCAAGAAACGCACTTTATCAGTCGTCCAAGGGAACAACAACAACGTCTTCTTCGTTTTTTCCGCTTCACCTAAAAACCCGCGCTACTTCAGCGTCGTCCCCACTGGCGCATACCCGCTGCATTATGGTTCTGCCAAATATAGTTGTGTCAATATCAGCAATTTGCGCAGAGTCTGTAATTATACATTCATTTCTGGTAACGTACCTCACATCCTCACGTGATGGAGCAAAGTGACGCCAAAAACGCTGTGGCGAATCTTTCATAAACCGTGATAAAGTGTGGGAATAGTAATGTTCTTTCGCAGTAGATAATTTTTCCTTAAGTATTATCGAAATATCTCGAATTTCATTATGATCTTTATTTTTAATTTTCCTTCTACGTTTTAATTTCCGCTTTAACTGAATGATTTCTCGGTTCACCCAAGGATTTCGCTTTTTCACTTCTTTTATCTTCATTAGAACATAGTTATGCAAACAGTAATTGACAATACCTTTAAACATATGCCACAACGTATTGACCTCAGCTGCTTCATCAAACGCCTCCAATGCCATCTTCAGGTAATCTAGGATGCTGACATCATCTGCTGCAGCAAAATCTCTTACGTGTATTGCTTCTCTGTGAAGCTTTACTGGCAACACTTTTTTATGCACAGTAGGACAAGTTTGTGGTCTGAAAGTCCTTCGTGAACAGAAACGGCATAATCAGTAATCCTGCTATCTATAAATACAAGGTCAAGCACTGACTGGGTGGTTGGTCCAATTTTAGTTGCTTCATTACCAACCTGCGTAACATCTCTGCTAAATGTCATGTCAAATAAAGCATCACAGTGTTTCAAGTCTGCCGAGCCAGTCTGCCGCACAACCCAACGAATATCTGGCAGGTTTAAATCACCTGCTATAATGAGACGCGTGTTTTCAGATACATTGTCAGTCAAAAAGTCGTGAATTCATTTTAGAAAGGCCAGAGGGGCATTAGGAGGTCTATAAACAGCACCAATTACGCAAGGAGAGCCACACAGCATTTCATTCATTCATTCACAAAACTTTATTAGAGTCCTGAAGCCCGGTCTTTTCAGACCGAGGCGGGCCGCGTCCACGTCGGCACTGCCAGGCCGAGCCTTATGGCGTCATCGTGGACCCTCTGGACAGCCCGTAGTTGATCTTGATATGAAGAGCTTGATATCATATTGTGCCAGTAAAGCCATTTTTCTTCGGGGTTGGCGAGAGTCGCGGGACAGCCCGCCAGCGTGTCTGATGACAATGATGCCATCGCACACGTTGCATTCTTTCCTAATTTCTCTTTCGGGGTGAATTTTATTTATGAAATACGGAGTGGGGTACGTCCCGGTTTGCAGTAAACGTAACATGACTGCCTGAGCCCTGTTCAATTTTACGTGTGGCAGTGCGAATTGCCTACGCCCCAAGTAGTAATATTTAGTGATGTCGTTGTAAGTTAGTGATCTTCATGCTCCCCGGAATGGTAGTGGGCGTTGGTTCGGTTCTGACCGGCACGGCAAGCAAGTCCTCGTGCCAGGTCGTTCGTCACCTCGTTGAGGTTGGGCCGAGTCTCGTCCATTTGTCCCATATGTGCAGGAAACCATCGGATTTCAGTTTTGATAGTTTCGACCTTGTCGATCATTTTAGCCGCAGTCCCAGCGACATAGCCTTTGTCAGAGCTCTTAATTGCTGCTTTGGAATCGCTATAAATGAAAGACAATTTACGGTTCCTGATCGCTAGAGCAATCGCGGCTTGCTCCGCCACCGTGGAATCCTTAGTGAAGATGGTGACGGCGTCCCGTACCTCGCCCCGGCTGTCGACCACCACGGCCGTGTAGGCCTCTTTGCCTTTCACCCAGGCAGCGTCTACAAGGGCCGCCTGTTCTCCTAGCTGTTCAATTTCTTTCAACAAACATCTCGCTCTCGCTTTTCTCCTGCTAACATTGTGTTCAGGGTGCATATTTCTCGGGAGGGGGGTGGTTCTGATCGCGTCTCTAAGGTTCGCGCTCAATTCTACCTCGGATTCCTTCGGGTTCATCGATCTATTGGGGTCTGTCCCTATCGCTTTGAGTATAAGCCTGCCCGCTCGCGTTTTCGTCAGTCTTTCCTGCTGCGCCATCTGTTGCGCTTCCGCCATCTCTTCTATCGTATTGTGCACGCCTAGGTTCATGAGCTTCGCGTTCGAGGTGCTGATGGGTATACCTAGGGTATATAGCCTTGAATAAATTTCTGATCATAGTGTTGAGCTTGTTCAGCTCGGCCTGCGACCATTTAAATAGACCTGCCACGCAGGTGAAGTGACAGAGAGCGAAGCCGTGCACTAACCTTAGAGCGCTGTCCTCACCCAGGCCTCTGTGTCTGTTGCTGATTCTCCTTAGTAACCTGATGACTTGGTCCGTCTTGTTTGAAATGTACTGAATGGCATTGAAGTTGGTACCTCCCGCTGCTATGTGGAAGCCTAAAACCCTAATCTTTTCCACCTGCTTGATCGCAGATCCGTCGTGACAGTGTAAGATAATCTTGGGTTCCTCCCCAGGGACGTAGCCCTTGGGTCTTCGACCCCTGCGCCGATGTTTTAGGACCAAAAGCTCCGACTTTGCCGCCCAACAGTTGAGTCCCGTCTCGCCTAGCGTGCTTTCCACGGCGTGTATGCTCTCCTGCAGTCTGGTCTCCGTTTGGCCTACGTTACCGTTGGCGCTCCATATGATTATGTCATCGGCGTATATTGCAAAGTGTATACCTTCTATACTCTCCAGTTTCCTCGCGACTTTGGTCATTGCTAGATTAAATAACATGGGCGAAAGTACGGCCCCTTGCGGGGTGCCCCTGTTTCCCGGGTTCATCACCTTCGATTTTAGTTCTCCTAGCGTGAGGCTCTCTTGCCTACCGCGCAGAAACGCCTTGACTACGCTGAGTAGCCTCTCGCCCAACCCCAGCTCGGACAGGACCTCGAGGATGGCCTTGTGCTCTATGCGATCAAAAGCTTTTTCGACGTCTAGTCCCATAATCGCTCTCGCGTGCACCGGGCTAACGTTTATGAGCTGGTGTTTGAGCAGGAGCATGGCGTCCTGAGTCGATAGTCCGGGTCGGAAACCAAACACGTTATACGGGAGTATGTCATTTTGCTCGACGTATCTAGTGAGTCTGTTGAGAATAACGTGTTCCATAGCTTCACATATGCACGATGTAAGCGAGATTGGACGTAGGTTATCCAGATGGAGCGGTTTGCCTGGTTTTGGTATGAGGATGGTGTTGGCCATCTTCCACTCCCCCGGATAGTCTCCCTTTCTCCACAACTCGGTGAAATGATCCGTCAAGAAAGTGATTGACTCATCGTCTAGATTCATTAAGAGTTTGTTGGTAATACCGTCAGGTCCGGCTGCCGATCTACTAGAGAGACCATGGAGGGCGGCCCGTACCTCACCCTCAGTGAAATCGCAGTCCATTTCGTCGCACGGTCCTCCCATGTACTCCACGCGTTCGTCGCTATCGCCCGGTTGTTTGAGCGGGAGATATTTGTCCGCGAGCTGTCTCATGATTACCTCCTGAGTCGTGTACTGGCTGACTTGATTACTAGTTTTGTAATTGCCGTTCTCTTGTTTGACTTAGTGTCGCTCTCGTTCAATAGATGTTTGAGGATGTTCCAACTGCCTCCATGTTTGATTCTGCCATCTACCAAGTGGCAAACTTCGTCCCACTGCTGTTTCACGAGCGTTCTCGAATGCTCCTGGATCTGTCTGTTTAGCAACGCTATCTTTTTCCTGAGCTTTCGGTTCAGTCTTTGCATTTTCCATCTTTGCAGGATGGATTGTTTGGCCTCGATCAGATGCGCGAGCCTGCTGTCTATGCTCTCTATGTTTTCTTCTGTCTTAATTTCTTTAGTGGCCTCCCTGAGGTCTTCTTCGAGCTGGTTGATCCAGGTCTGGAAGGACTGTTTGCCCGCTTCTATCGGTTCCGATTCTAGTCTCTTCGCTCTAACTTTCCTAATAAGGTCCCAGTTTATGCACCGAAAGGTTCTGGTCTCTTGTTTCGCCATACTTATACCTGTGTGTATGATACAGTGGTCGCTGCTTAGATCGGTGCCCGAGTTTTCCCAACGATCTTGTTTCGAGTTGTTGACAAAAGTTAGGTCGGATGTAGAGTCCCAGCATGTGGACATGCCACAGCCGGTGGGGAAAGCCGGATCGGTGATCAGGCACAGTCCCAGGTCTGTGGCAAGGTCCCATAACCCCTCACCTTTCTTTGTATTCCAAGCGTATCCCCACGCTTGGTAGGGGGCATTAAAGTCCCCTCCGATGATGAGCGGGGAGCTCTTTGCGACGGCGAGTGCTTTGTTGAAAAGTGCCCTAAAGCTTTGTTTCTTATAGGTGGGACTGCTATAAATGTTTAGGTAGAAGATACTCTGCGCCCTGCCCTTGTGCCTTTTGAGTACGACTTCTACTATACACTCGATTTTACTCAATCCGAGATGGATATCGTGTTCGATAAACGGTAGCATTTTGTCAACGAGGGTGGCCGATCCCCTCCCGCAATCCATTTCTCTACATACCGATTTGTACCCGGTTAGCTTTACTTCGTCCGCTAAAGTTTCCTGCAGCATAATTACTTTTGGTTTGACCCCCGTCGATCTAATTAATTGGCGGAGCGATGCCTTTTTGTTGAAAAATCCGCGACAATTCCACTGCCACACAATAAAACTGTGGGCGCTATCCATGATTATTAGATGGGTTAATTTTGCTGTTACCTGCGATCGATCTCTTTGGAGATCCTTACGTTCCGGAGAGCGATTTTACGCTTTCTGATTCTAACGGCAAGAATTCGTCGTCGTCGCATCTCGTTTCGAGTTTCTTGAATCGCTGTTCGGCCATTAACCTCCATTTCCATAGTTTATCCACTTTAAAGTTAGTCCTTTCCGTCGTCTCTCTAATTTCTTTGATTGCCTCTTTCATCTCGTTGAGGACTGAGAAAGCCGAGTCAGTTTCGAGGCTTACTGCTCTTTTTTCGGGGCGGGGGAGTTATCTCCCTCGCTTGGTTCGTTGCTTTGACCTACTGGCCTGGCTACTGCTACGCTGGCAGGGCTCGGCTGTGCCTTCTTTTTCAGTTCTACTACCTGTTTGGTCAGCTCTTCGTTAGCTTTACGCAAAGAGTTTAGCTCCCTAATCAACTGTTCTATTCTGGCATCATTGCTTTCAGTCACCTCCCGCGTAGTGGCGCCACCAACGATTTTCACCGTACCTTTGACTTTACCCGCCCAGGCGGTCCCAACTGGCTTTTGGCACCAGGTGTTCCATCTTCTAAGCGCTCCTGCGCTCCTCCCGACTTGGAGCAGCTTCTCTCCCTCGCGGCCGATCGCGACCGGGCGCGTTCCCTTTGCACCTGCGCTCCTCCCGACTTGGAGTGGCTTCTCTCCCTCGCGGCCGATCGTGACCGGGCGCGTTCCCTTCGGCGAGCTCGTACCACATAGGGTGTTTGAAATCTCTGCTCGCACGCCTTGTCTCCGGTGGGATGGTCTCCTCCACAGAACTTGCACTTGGGCGTGGAAACATGGTCCGCTGGTGGGTTGAGGGTTCCACACCCTCTACACTGAACAGAGCCCGGCGTGAGGAACACGTCCGAGCGGTGTCCTACCCTACCACAAGTAAAGCACACATCAAATTGTGTCCTGTAGAGTTAACATCTCAACAAAGTCGGCCCGTAGCGCACAAAGTTTGGCACTCTCAGTCCATCGAAGAGGACGATGACTGAGCCCGACGTCTTGATGCGCTTGGCGGCCAAAGCGTGCAGGTTGCGCTCATGCACGGTATTCCTTGTGATACTGGACTGGGAGTCCCTGATATCGACTCGTCTAATCACCGCTTTGCACGTGGCGTGCGGGACCGTCTTGTACGCATTGACTTCGTACTCCGTTTCCACGATCTTGAAGGACTTGATTCTCACGTACCTTGCCGCATGGCCTGGTTCAGGCGTGCTCACCACCACGATATATTGTGTGAAGTTGAGGCACACCATGTCTTCACTTGCTTGCTCTGCGGTTAGGCCTCTAGCCTCGATCACTGCAGTTCCAATAACGGTGGTATTTACTCTGCTCAAATTTAGTCCTCCTCGTGGCCTGATTATAATCTTCCGATGCTCCTCGGACAGTTGAGGCATCCTTGAGGCCTTGACTATACGGTTCTTGATCGAGCCGGTGTTGGTGGCGGGTCCCTTGCTGCCGCCGGTAGCGGTGTCTCCGCCGAACGCTTGAGAGGTACTTGGCGTCGCGTTGGCCGCGTTGCTGCTCTTCTTTCCAGCACGGGATCGTCGTCCGGTAGCCACTTGCCAACCGAAATCTTCCTCGTTGTTGTCCTCTTCCTCTTCCATACGGCAGTCTGCCATGTCCGCCTGGCACGTACGCCGGCAAGGCCTAATGGGCCCTGCTCCTCGCTAGGGTTAGCTCCGCACGTAGTGGGATGAACAGAGAAAGTCCAATAAAATTGTCAATAATTGTTTCCCACCTCAAAACTTGGTATCAGTCGAGTCTGGGCAACTTCACGAATCTGATGATGTGCTTGAAATCGTCGTACCTCGAAAAATCGGCCAGCGGAACATCGAAAAAGACGGAGCCGATGTGAGAGTAGTGTCTGCTCCGTGCTCTTCTTCCCTCGCCACACAGCATTGATCTACTCCAAATACTTTCGTTATAGGGACATTCGCGTATCATCACAAGCTCAATATCTTTTTTATGAACAATCTCTACGCCACCACCACAAGTTTCACGACCCTTGCGGATAATTTGATAAAAGGGGGGTATTATTTCGCTTTCGCCTATGTCCGAGCGCAACCAGGTTTCAGTCACAATGACAATATCGGGGTTATACAGAAAAAGGTGGTGAAATTCAGTGGTTTTGTTCGCTAGGCTGCCAGCATTAATATTTATTAGCGTGAAATCTCGAGTTTGGTTTCTACAGTGTCATTCAGACTCACGTGCAGTTGTGTTTTTCTTGCTTGTTTTTATTCTACAAGACTGCGCAGCGTTCTATGCATACAACTCGTTGTCGATATAAATCTTGTCATACACGAGCCGAACCTTTAAGCCCCGTTCCCTTTCTGCATTCGCGCTTTCCCGTAGATTTTTCTGCTTTCGTAGCGTGTTTATAGAATAATCATCCGAGACAGAAATGCCGGTCCCTTTTAACTTTCTGCAGTTCTTGAACATCGCAGCCTTTTCTTTGTAGTCGAAAACCTTCATGATAACTGGGCGTACTTTTCCTTCCTGCTTTCTACCCAACCTATGTATTCTTTCCACTGTGGTTATGTTAACATTAAGTCGCTTTCGGAACAGATCAGTTAACACTTTCTTTTCAGTCTGTTCAGCAGTCTCATTTTCACTTTCCGGAATTCCAAACACTATAAGATTATTTCTACGGCTGCGGTCTTCCAGGTCAGCCATTTTCTCTTGTTGCGCTTCGATGGCGATTGCCATATCCTTCAAGGTTGATTCAAGGTGGGTAAATCTTTCCTCGTACTTCGTTACTATTTTCAATGTGCTCTCTACTTCAAGCATTCTTTGGTTCAACTTGTCTAGTTAAGTAGAAAAGGAAGTTCGGTCAGCCTTAATTCCATTTATGTCTTGTGTGCCCATTCAGTCATAGCAATGAAGGCGGGTAGCATATACTTCACAGAAGAATACTAGTACGCTGTAACATCAGACGAAGGTTTCGTGAAATTGCATGCTAAATGAACACGGCCACATGGGCAACCTACGATCAGAAAGCTCTGCTCTGGCTAGTTGCACGACGCTCGTTACATGAAGCGTAAACTCTAAGAATGCGCGCAAGCGCCAAACTTGCTTACCCTTCAAGACGTAGTCAGCAAACGCTCCTTCGTCTCACACGTACCGTGGCACCGACGTTTTCCTGGCGCAAGCACTGTAGAACTTTCGATGAACTCCGGCTCCACAAAATCACAACCTTCAACAAAGTCTTCCACACACTATGATTCGAAGCCCCAGTACCACACTTTTCACGAGAGCACGGGCAGGCAGCTCGGCAGAACAAAGGCAGCTCGGACGGGCGCTGTAGTAGGACACCCGCTGTCGACACTGGTGGATCGCACGAAACACACGGCGAACTAATAGCCTTACACGAGCCCTGAATGTTTTGCGATGGTTAATGCACACGACATGGAGCATATTTTGTTTAGGCACTTCTAAAACATAATTCCACTACCACCTTACAGCAACGAGCACTTGGTACAACCAAGGTGGTCTGTGAACTAAACAAATCCCACAGTTGGCCACACTGCGGTTTTTAGAAAAATGTATCGTAAATTAGAAAATTGCGTGTTTTTTCCTAATAAGAAACGGTAGGGACCCTTTAACGAATTTGGTAGGTTAAAAAAGTGCGTACTTTGTAAAAGTATGCCCTTTGTGATACGAAGTTTAAGGAAATGTATATAAGAAAAAAAAAAACGAAGTGGATATTGCCTCCAAGATTCCCATCCGCTTTAGGCCCATGCAGTTTTCAAGAGCACCGCCTTCGAGATTAGGTTTTGTTACCCAAAGGAAGCCGCAGGTGGGAGGAGGGCAGGCATTTAGGCCCCAATTGTTGGGCTTACAGTATCTGGGTAAGCTTCCTTATTTATAAAGCACATTTATTTATAAGCCGAACCATGAGCGAATTTTAGTTGGCGAACACGAGCCTATCAGTGCGCCGTCTGTGCAGGTCCGTCTGCTTACAATGGTGGACGGCCTAATGGCTTTTTTGACACCTACCGAGCCCACATTCATGATCACCGCCCATATACACGCTTCCTATACCCAGCGTAGTGTCCAGTGCAGCGCGCTGGATGCTGGGGCGCTGGGCAGGCGCGGCGTACTGGGAGGCGCTGGCTACTGGTGCGAAAAACAGCTCTAGCGCGTTAAAATACGCGCTGCCTGGACACCGTATATGTGTTTTTGAATGCAGAAAGCAACAGAGAGCGTTTTTGTGCAACAAAAAAGCAGAAACACTCTGACCAGGATTCTATCGTCGAACCTACAGCTCCCAAGCCCGGTACTTTACCGCTACGCCACGCCAGCAGATGCAAATGAACGCATAATTTGTCAGGTGAAAATCGAGAAGCAGTTTTAGTTTTGTAGAGATACGTCTCGCACAGACATGATAGATGCTCTATTGCCCAGCAACTAAAGCAAGGTTTGGGTACGGGCTAGTTGGTATTCCATGGTATTCCACAGCAACTAAAACTCACGCCTGTACCACAAAGACAAATTTGCTGTCCGTATTCGTTATGCCTTTTAGTCGACACGTCTGTCTGGTCATATATCTTCGAAAGAGAAGCGCAGGCTAGTGCTAGGAGCCTTGGGCGACAGCAGATATACCTGTGTTTATGACGCGTCAAATCGGCGCTCATCGCTTCGTGTGCTGCCACTGTAAACATGAAAAAAATGTTTATTTAAGGACACCAATGCGAAATCTGAAATATATAGTTATTTATCCTTGTTAGACTTCTTGATTCCTGAGCCTAGACGCGCCGATAGCGTGAAGACGGACTCGGAAGGATACGCTATGCCTAAGTTTCGGTGGGGACCGATCTCGGCGCGGCTAGCTGGCGAAAGCTAAAATGTGTCTATTTGAGCCTCAGAACTCTTCTTAGTACAAGAGGGAAAGTGGAAGCGCACGAATCTCCTCAGATTTGTTATCGGTGCGATAATATCAATCAGCGGTAGGCTTCGAACTCGGGGTCCGTTCGAGTGCATCTGAGCGACTGCCGGATTTCATGTCCACTCCACAACACTGCGACAACGGCGACAACTCCCAGTCATATGTTACGTTCTAACTACTAAAAAACGCGGCGTCCTCTGCGTTTGCGTGGTTTCGTTCAACAATTTAGCTACCCGCCCAGTCAAAAGGGAAAATGCAGAAAACGAAAGCGATCTTCAGTGACAAATGCGCACGAATAAAAAACAAGGCAGCTCACGTACCTTTATTCCAAGCTGCGACACGAAATACAGTTTTATGAACCCAAGATATAGCGTTATTTAGGGCAAGAGACTAGTATCAAGCGACGAAATTGTATAAAGCCTGTAATATTCAGCAGCGCTCGTCCTTGCGTACTGGAACCAGCGCGGCACAAACACAACCAGCGCAATTTCCAGTGCGAACCAGCGCCAGTACAGCACAACCCAGTGCACACCAGCGTCTCTTCCAGTGTGACCCAGCTCTTATCCAGCGTTCTCACTGGTCTCCCAGTGAGTCCCAGCGAGCGCCAGCGTACCGGCCCAGCGCGATCCAATGCCAAAAAACGCGCTGGTTTCACACTGGAAGGCACTGGAAGACGCTGGTTTTTGCAATGGGTAGAGTAGGTGTCTGTTTTCGAGAATATGTGACCTCATCTTGAATTGGTGAGACCATATTTACTCTTAGCGTCAGGAATAACGACGACCAAACGTGGCGATGGCTGGCGTGCTACAGCAGCTGGAGCTTCGGCCGAAGTGCAACAAGCGGACTGTTTGCACGCACGCGTAAACAAACAGACACGGCCGTGCTTGGTGCCCAACTTTCACCACTCAGTAAACTGACAATCTTAAATTATTCAGTTGGGCGCCCAAGCAAGTATTTACGGGAGTCGTACTGCCGTACTTCTCTTCAACCGCCAATCTCAACAGAGCGATCACCCGCAGTCATGAAAAGAAAGGCACTTCTAACAGAAGCCGCAGGTACTGCATTTGTGAGAGAGCCAAGTTATGTGTACAATTTGTATAGAATAGCAAAGAAAGGTTTGTTAAAAGGCCGAGGTCAGAAAAAGGAACAAAAGGCAAGGAAGCGTCGCGAACAAAAGTAGACAGCCTTGAAATACGTCAAGAAGTCCAATAGTGCCGCTGTTTTAGATGGAGCAGATGTAGTGTATCGGCCTCACACGGAGACGTAAAGGGACTCCGAATGTATAAAAGTATTTTTTAGAGTAGAAGAAACGCCATAAATAGACAATTTCGCCGGGGTAGGCAAATCTATTTTACCTTTGCTTCTGTTGATTATATGTCCATACGCAGAAAAAAATTATTCTGTCTACTATTATTGCTTTCTTTTAAACTGCAGGAAGGTATTATCACTATGACACTCTGGTATTCGTACTAATTATTGTATTACCAATTTTGCACATTATGCTGCTTTATCGCAGCATTTAATGAACAAATTAATGAAGCAAATACAATTGGTATAATTTTCTTTAAACGACAGTAAAAACAGAGCCTACCAACATTTCTAAAACTTTCTTGTAACAAACTTTCTTCAAACAAAAGTAAGAACACAGCCTGCCAACTTTTTAAAACTTGCTTTTAACAAACTTTCTTCAAACAAAAGTAAAAACAGAGCCTACCAACTTTTTTAAAAATTTCCTTTAACAAACTTTCTTCAAACGAAAGTAAGAACAGAGCTTACCAACTTCCTTTAAACTCTCTAACAAACTTTCTTCAAACGAAAGTAAATACAAAGCCTACCAACTTTCTTGTAACAAACGTTAATATGAAGTAAAAGTACATAGGATGTTAATAAAGTTTATAGAAAGTTGGAAAGAAGTGTAAAGAAAGTAAGGATACATTTTTGTATGGGCAATTGCCACATCACAGCAACACCAGATGACACTTGACGGTGGGCATCACCGGCTCTGCTGTTTTTGACCAGGTCCCCTCGTTCTCCTCCGCACTGGAACTTTGTTTATGTGAGCCCCAGCGAGCCGGTTCGAACTCCCGGAGCAAATGCTGCCTTACACTGGCCCTTGTCCTTCGCCAAGTCGCCGACCCGGCCTGCGAAATCTCAACATCGTGTCTTGGGCGTGTTGTGCGAATCAAGCCTCAGCCGTGCGCGTCCTCTTGGACAGCATCGAGTCATGTCTCCGGCCACCGCAAAGTTGCGTCAGCTGGACAGCCATGCCCACAAGGACACAAAGAAGGCGCGCCTAGTGCTGATTCTCCATACTAAGTGAAATATCGCCATAAATATAATGCATATTTTCCTTCTTCGTCACAAGTTCGCTTAGCAGAAATTCCAAGTCTTGCAGCACTTCTGGGATATAAAGACCTAAAAGGTCCCTGAAACAGTTTTCGTTGCACCCCTATACATATAGAATGTCGCTCAAGGAATGCTTTCTCAGAGTAGTTTTGTAGCAGCGCGTTATAGTAAAACCGGTGCGAGTGGTTAAACATTACCCTGCGCTCAAACCGCGGCGTTTCCTTACAACTTTTGCACAGGGGGGGCCACCGCTATGTACCGCCTCATTCATGCGATTACACAAGTGTATACTTCCGGTTCAATTGAAGCGTGTTGCTGCAACTCTTCCCATCGCAGTTTTTCTCGTTAAGCCCGGGCTATAGTTAGCGAACCTTCACGACGAATGTCGCACCGCAGATGCAGACGCGGAGGCACGACGTGCAATGTTGACTCGCTTGCGCTGCATGAAAAAAAAAGAACGAGTAAGTGAAGGCTGACCCCAGGTTGCTGCAAGTGTATGCCCAATGTACAAATTGCGAAGTAGCTGTTAACGGTATATTTCGGCCTGATAACACACACACACATACTCATATATATATATATATATTGCATGGTGTCAGTACAGTTAATATACATGTGCCTATCAACCAAATGAAGATACGCTTACATGAAAAACGAATAAAATGGGCGAACAAAATGCATCCCCATTGTATCTTGTGGAGGTGCCGGGTTCCTATTCAACATCCTGGAATTCCGCAATCGGACGCTACCGTCAGCTACAGTGAAATCCGGGACCGTCCCAAGCTGCTGCTCCCGCACCCATGGCTAGCTTCTGCCCTGGCGTCATCCGGCAGCGCGATCCTGCTATATTTACTGAAATAAACAACCACGATGTGGAATACTGGCTCACCGAATGTAAGGGTGTAAGCGCCTATAGTAAACGGGATGACCGGGATGACATGTCCTGCCCATGCCCATTTCTTTTTCATGATTTCAACTGAGATGTCATTAACTTGCGTTTGTTTCCTCACCCAATCTGCTCTTTTCTTATCCCTTAACGTTACACCCATCATTCTTTCTATAGCTCGTTGCGTCGTCCTCAATTTAAGTAGAACTCTTTTCATAAGCCTCCAGGTTTCTGCCCCGTAGGTGAGTACTGGTAAGACACAGCTATTATACACTTTTCTCTTGGGGGATAATGGCAACCTGCTGTTCATGATCTGAGAATGCCTGCCAAACGCACCCCAGCCCATTCTTTTTCTTCTGATTATTTCCGTCTCATGATCCAGATCCGCCGTCACTACCTGCCCTAAGTAGATGTATTCCCTTACCACTTCCAGTGCCTCGCTACCTATTGTAAATTGCTGTTCTCTTCCGAGGCTGTTAAACATTACTTTAGTTTTCTGCAGATTAATTTTTAGACCCACTCTACTGCTTTGCCTCTTCAGGTCAGTGAGCATGCATTGCTATTGGTCCCCTGAGTTGCTAAGCAAGGCAATATCATCAGTGAATCGCAAGTTACTAAGGTATTCTCCATTAACTTCTATCCCCAATTCTTCCCAATCCAGGTCTCTGAATACCTCCTGTAAATACGCTGTGAATAGCATTGGAGAGATCGTATCTCCCTGCCTGACGCCTTTCTTTATTGTCTTTAGATGAAGAAATACAAATCCTTGGTCTCGATATTCTCCAATCCGGAACAGGATCAAAGTGGCTAGGCGAAATAAAGAAGAATTACTCCTAAATTTGGAGGAGCATGTACTGAAGTAGCCGGTAATGTTGTTTGGTTTGTACTGCAGCCACGTATTATTTGTCAGGCTCATCTTTACAGGCTTTCCCTGAAGCAGTGGGACCAGATTTAGATCATTATTCAGAACGTGATGAAGGCATTGGCTGCTCCCCCTCTGTTCACTCAAGAACATGCCCAGGTGAACACCATGGCTGCATTGTTAATCCAACGTGAACGAGCATGTGAATTAAAGAGGTTGCATGTTGCAGTTACTTCTGATTGCTTGGGTGCAATAACAGACTTAAGGGCATGGTACGGCTGTACACTGATGTGCCTTTGGATCAATGTATCTTTTACAGATGCTGCCATTACAGGAGATGGAAGCATAGTATGCGTCAGCCTTACGTACTTCCCTCTTTCACAAAATAACGACTATACGATGGATCTCTGCAACTCTACTTGATCGCAGAAGCGTACTTGATCTACTTGATCTTCATGCCACACATTAGAAGAGTCTGCAGTACAGGGCTGCTCCACGGGAAAATCACATGTGACACCAATTAGGCAGCTTCATTTTTATCAAAGATCACCCAAATGCATCAGAAGCAAACAAACAATGACACCAACAACAACACAGGGGAAATTACTTGTACTGACTAATTGAAATAAAGGAATTATAAATTAATGGAATTGAAAGTGAATGAAAAAACAACTTGGCGCAGGTGAAGAACGATCCCACGTCCTTCGCATTACGCGTGCGCCGTCTTCCCATCCACTTTCTGGAGCATTTATGTGTTGCTACTAGAACTAACCCTGGGAGTGTTAGCCAGCGCCACCACTCACAAACCTTGGCGGCGGATGTGGAACATCCTCCCTGCCGCAGGCGTCACGAGGGCGTGATCTTTTTGGGTGAAGGCAACTGGTCAATAAACCCACACGCGCTACCTGAAGGCATCAACATTGCCGGATTCGAGACTCTCGTTACGTAATCAACAAGGAGAAAGGGGGTTAACCGAGGAGCCCAATTTTTGCTAATTATATCATAAGAAGCCAACAAACAAAGGCACCAAAGACAAGCCAAGCGAAATTACTTTTACTGACTAATTGAAATAAAGAAATGAAAAATGAATGAATTTATTTATTTATTTGTGAAATACCTTACACGGCCCCTACATGGGGATTGAGTAAGGGGGGCATACAATCAGTAACATACAATCTATTAACAACAATAACAAATCAAATCAGCAGCCAAGTGCACAGCCTAAAAGTCAGAGAAATATATTAGCTACATAAAGCTGCATATGATTACAATAAAAAGGAACAATATAAGTTTGTAACAAACGTATTACAGTGCAAGAAAAAGGTAGAAAAGAAAATAACACAGAACAGTGAGTGTGATATTAATGGTTAACATGGGTTAAGCGAGTTCAGTGAGTGCTTGAATTTTTCACGCTCAGTTTCCGCAACTATGTTGTCGGGGAGGTTGTTGCAGAGCCGAATGGCACGTGGAATTGCAGACGAGTTAAATGCTTCTGTTTTACCATAGATGTGCGTGAAGCTATGATGGTTGTATAATCTGTGCGACGTGTGCGATGACGTTTCTAGGTGTAAGAAACGTTTGTTAGTGTGGTGAGTGTATTTATGAAATAATGACAAAAGGGCTATGTCGCGACGATTACTTAGCAGCTGAAGTGAAAAGTGAATCTTTATTTGAGTTACGCTAGAACGGTAGTCATAATTTCGGGAAATGAAACGTGCGGCTCTATTTTGGATTGATTCCAGCATGGTAATTAGGTAATTTTGGTGGGGAGACCAGACTGGAGCGGCGAACTCAAGCCGAGGGCGAACAAATGTTTGAAATGCCAGTTTGCGGATAAGTGGAGGTGAGTTCCGAAGGTTACGTCGCAGGTAACCCAGTGATCGAGAAGCACTGGCACAGATGGTAGTTATGTGAGAAGTCCAGGAGAGGTTTGTTGCAAGATTTACGCCTAGATATTTAAATGATGGGGTCCGAGATAATGGGATATTTTTAATATAGTAAGAATAGTCCAATTTAGTGCGTTTGCGGGTGAAGGACATCACTTTACGTTTTGATGAATTTAAAGTCATTAGCCAGGTGTCACATCAATTAATAATTTGTTGAAGATCATTTTGGAAGATCAGTTGGTCATCGGAGGAGTTAATAGAACCATAGAAAATGCAGTCGTCAGCGAAAAAGCGCATGCATGATAATAAGTTATTGGGTATGTCATTAATGTATATCAGAAAGAGTAAGGGACCAAGAACGCTTCCTTGTGGTACACCGGATGAAACATCTGAAAGGGGCGAGGAGAAGCTGTCAGCGAAAGTAAACTGCTGCCTGTTAGAAAGAAAATTTCGAAGCCAGGATAGAGTTAGCGAATTAAATTTTAATGATGATAACTTCAAAAACAGGCGACAATGAGCTACGCGGTCAAAAGCTTTAGAAAAATCCAGAAAGATGCTGTCAGTTTGAAGGTTTAAGTCGATGTTAAAATGTAAATCTGTTGTAAATTCAAGCAGTAGCGTTTCGCACGACAAACCTCTCCTGAAACCATGTTGATTATGAAAAAAGAAGTTCGATTCTAGATGTTGGTAAACATGAGATGCAATAATATGTTCCATCATTTTACAGCATATGCACGTTAGTGATATGGGTCGGTAGTTCTCAGTTAAGTTTTTGTCAGCGTCTTTGAAGATGGGTATGACTTTGGCTGTTTTCCAATCTTGGGGTATCTGACCTGTCATTAATGATTGATGAAAAATGTGAAATAAAAACTTGCTAGATACTGATACTGTATTTTTTAGTAATTTGGAATTAATATTGTCAATACCTGCTGAAGACGAAACCTTCCAGTTATTAATAAGCTGAACAATACCATCAATAGTAATGCCAATAGGTTCCATGTACCGGTAATCTAGGTCTGCAACAATGGGCAAACTAGTAATACTTTCTTTTGTGAATACGGATGAGAAAAATTTATTAAAAACTTGAGCGCACTCACTGTTAGGAATAGGAATGTTGTCTGCCAAAAAACAGCAAGTTTGAGCGTCTCATTCTATTTTCGTTTTCATCACACCTCGAAGAAATTTTTTCAATCTCCTCAGAAAATTTACTCAATGAATGAGAGCCAGGGTCCGGGCCACCTGGGCATTCAAGTGAAGTCCTCGACTCCACTGCAGAAAGCTTCGTACTCAGCAGCTTGACCTCGCCATCTGCGGCAGACTGCCTGTCGTGGGCTGCCTTTAGATCAAAGCAGAAAGCTGGGCTAGTTGGTGTGTCATGATTATTCAAAAGAATAGCGCAAAGTAGCAGGGACAATGACAGAGAATACGACAATTTAGCGCTCGTCCTGTCGTATTCTCTGTCTTAGCGCTCGTCCTGTCGTATTCTCTGTCATTGTCCCTGCTACTTTGCGCTATTCTTTTGAATAATCATGCCTTTAGATCGGCCCGCAAAGTCGCATTTGCTTCTTAAAGTCGACGCACCGTTTCTGAAGCAGCTGCACGGTCATTTTTGACGTAGTTTAGTTCAACAACTAAAGCAGCCTGCCCTTCCTCAAGTTTTAAGTATTTTTTCCGTAGTAGCGACATCAGCTGCCTCTAGTCTGCGTATTGTTTCCAACATAATAGCAAAGAAATCCGTCTCCGCCTTGGACATTGGGCCCGGGTTTGGCTCAACATCCCCAGAAAGTACAAGCAAAAGTACAGGCAGAGCGGGAAACACATCACCCGAAAACGCTAGTATTCGTTCAAGTACATCAACGAGATCCGTCGAGCACGACACCTCAAATAAGCAGTAGTTGCTGGTCTTGAAAGACGCAGCGCCCTTCAAATAACTAACCTGCAAAAACAGTGGGCGTGAGCTGGCCATCCTAGCAGCGGTGTCGTGCCCGACTGGGATCGTCGACGGTCGGTGTTTATATCCGGCCCCGCCGGTGGCGGGCTCAGTGGTAGGTGAAGTGATTGACGGTCCGTGTTGCCAGGCGCATGTGCTGATCGTGTCCAGAGTTGGCATCGGGTTTGGGAATATCGGCCAAACGGGTGGCCGATCCTCGGCGTTCAGCAGGCAGCAATCCCACACCTCGGAGCAGATGAACCACGTAAGCGTAATCTGCAAAAACAGTGGGCGTGAGCTGGCCATCCTAGCAGCGGTGATAAGGGGGTTAACCGAAGAGCCCAATTTTTGTTAATTATATCATAAGAAGCCAACAAACAAAGGCACCAAAGACAAGCCAGGCGAAATTACTTTTACTGACTAATTGAAATAAAGAAATGAAAAATTAATGCAATTGAAAGTGAATGGAAAAACAACTTGCCGCAGGTGGGGAACGATCCCACGTCCTTCGCATTACGCCTGCGATGGTCAACCAATTGAGCTACCGCGGCGCCGTCTTGCCATCAACCTTGTGGGGTGTTTGTTACTACTAGAACTCACCCTGGGAGTGTTATCCAGCGCCACCACTCACAAACCTTGGCGGCGGATGTGGAACATCCCTTCTGCCGCAGGCATCACGAGCACGTGTTCTTTTTTGGGTGAAGGCAACTGGTCAATAAACCCTCACGTGCTACCTGAAGGCATCAATGTTGCCGGATTCGAGACCCTCCTATGTAATGAACGAGAAGAAAGGGGGTTAGCCGAGGGCAGAGCACGGTTCAGCGCGCACAAACAAGGACAAAGTGAGGAGCAGACAACACAAGCGCTTACTTCTCACTGATCGTGTGCCTACAATATTGCATCATTTCAACACTTTCATTTATGACGTCACAAGACCGAAATGCCGATATCAGATGGCCATGCTCAGACGATAGCAAAACAGAAGGTGCGCTGACACACGACCCACCCACTTTTCTAATGCAGTCTTCTTGAATTATCTCCCTAACATCCTGATTCTTATTTTTGGCTACTATCCTACACATGTTGAACAAGGGTTTACACGGCTTCCGGTTCTGTATTCCACAGTCATGACAATGTACAGAAAGATCCCCATCGCGGTAATTCCCCACCTTCCTCCTATGTTCAAGAAACCTTTCATTCAGACACCTTCCAGTCTGACCGATATGGCTGGAACCACACGATAAGAGAACTTCATATACCGTGCCAGACACACGCTTCAGAAAAGATCCCGATGTTTGACAGTGCACGGCGTTTTCTTTTTCTGGAAAGGATTAGACATTTCGCGAAGTTTCCCTAGCTTCTTAGGGGCGGAAAGCACTACTCTGATATTGTTACGATTTCCTATCGTTTTAGGCTGTGCGTAATCACTCCGGACAGGCCGTCATTGGAATATGAACCTGGCAACGTTTAACGCTAGAACGTTATCTAGTGAGGCGAGCCTAGCAGTGCTATTGGAAGAATTAGAGGGCAGTAAATGGGATATAATAGGGCTCAGTGAAGTTAGCAGGCCAAAAGAAGCATATACAGTGCTAAAAAGCGGGCACGTCCTCTGCTACCGGGGCTTAGCGGAGAGACGAGAACTAGGAGTCGGATTCCTGATTAATAAGAATACAGCTGGTAACATACAGGAATTTTATAGCATTGACGAGAGGGTGGCAGGTCTTGTTGTGAACCTAATAAGAGATACAAAATGAAGGTTGTACAGGTCGACGCCCCTACATCCAGTCATGATGACCAGGAAGTCGAAAGCTTCTATGAAGACGTGGAATCGGCGATGGGTAGAGTGAAAACAAAATACACTATACCAATGCCAAGGTAGGAAAGAAGCAGGCTGGAGACAAGGCAGTGGGGGAATATGGCATAGGCATTAGGAATAGCAGGGGAGAGTTATTAGTAGAGTTTGCGGAACAGAATAATATGCGGATAATGAATACCTTCTTCCGCAAGCGGGGTAGCCGAAAGTGGACGTGGAGGAGCCCGAACGGTGACACTAGAAATGAAATAGACTCGAGGCTACCGGAATCTTGGAAGAAAACTAACATAATCCTAATTCATAAGAAAGGGGACGCCAAAGACTCCAACAAAAATTACAGACCGATCAGCTTACTATCAGTTGCCTACAAACTATTTACTAAGGTAATCGCAAATAGAATCAGGAACACCTTAGACTTCTGTCAAGCAAAGGACCAGGTAGGATTCCGTAAAGGCTACTCAACAATAGACCATATTCACACTATCAATCAGGTGATAGAGAAATGTGCGAAATATAACCAACCCTTATATATAGCTTTCATTGATTACGAGAAAGCGTTTGATTCTGTCGTAACCTCAGCAGTCATGGAGGCATTACGGAATCGGGGTGTAGACGAGCCGTATGTAAAAATACTGAAAGATATCTACAGCAGCTCCACAGCCACCGTAGTCCTCCATAAAGAAAGCAACAAAATCCCAATAAAGAAAGGCGTCAGGCAGGGAGATACGATCTCTCCAATGCTATTCACAGCGTGTTTACAGGAGGTATTCAGAGACCTGAATTGGGAAGAATTGGGCATAAAAGTTAATGGAGAATACCTTAGTAACTTGCGACTCGCTGATGATATTGCCTTGCTTAGTAACTCAGGGGACAAATTGCAATGCATGCTCACTGACCTGGAGAGGCAAAGCAGAAGAGTGGGTCTAAAAATTAATCTGCAGAAAACTAAAGTAATGTTTAACAGTCTCGGAAGAGAACAGCAATTTACAATGGATAGCGAGGCACTGGAAGTGGTGAGGGAATACATCTACTTAGGGCAGGTAGTGACGGCGGATCCGGATCATGAGACAGAAATAATTGGAAGAATAAGAATCGGCTGGGGTGCGTTTGGCAGGCATTCTCAGATCATGAACAGCAGGTTGCCATTATCCCTCAAGAGAAAAGTGTATGATAGCTGTGTCTTACCAGTACTCACCTACGGGGCAGAAACCTGGAGGCTTACGAAAAGGGTTCTACTTAAATTGAGGACGACGCAACGAGCTATGGAAAGAAGAATGATGGGTGTAACGTTAAGGGATAAGAAAAGATCAGATTGGGGGAGGGAACAAACGCGAGTCAATGACATCTTAGTTGAAATCAAGAAAAAGGAGTGGGCATAGGCAGGACATGTAATGAGGAGGGAAGATAACCGATGGTCATTAAGGGTTACGGACTGGATTCCAAGGGGGAAGCGTAGCAGGGGGCGGCAGAAAGTTAGGTGGGCGGATGAGAATAAGAAGTTTGCAGGGACGACATGGCCACAATTAGTACATGACCGGGGTTGTTGGAGAAGTATGGGAGAGGCCTTTGCCCTGCAGTGAGCGTAACCAGGCTGATGATGATGATGTAATATTTTTCCCTCTTGAAAACATCTTTCTTTTTTTTCCTTTTTTTAAGCTTTCCCGCAGCTATATATACTAAAACACTGTCAGGATACCCTGCCGAAAAAAGTTGTGCCACTTGCCTTTCGAAACTTTTTGGCATGGAATGAAAACAATATTTCTTCAGAGCGTTATCTAAGCACTGTCCAGCTATTGCACTTTTCACAAGTTTCAAAAGGGATGAATTATAAGGTAACCGGGGCTTACATGCCCTTGGGTGGTACTCCCAGCATACATGATTGTCAGTGAGTTCTAGCTTCAACTCAAGAAACCGTAAAACACCCATCTTCTGGAATTTCATTCAATAATCTTGAAGGATTGAAACATTAGCAAAATAGCGCTAGGAGCTGCTTCAAAGCGGCTGGAAAACCATCTTCGCTTCCTCGCATTAAAATTTTAAAAAATCATCCACATGTCTAAATGCAGTCGCATTATTAAAATCTTTGAGGCGGTGAAAAATTAGTCTGTCACAATGGGCTAAAAAAATGACGCTAAGACCAGGAGCTATGCATGAGCCTCTACAGATCCCCTCCTTTTGAATGAAGATCTGGTCATTCCATTCAACGTAGGTTATCTTCAATAAAAGCTTAGCAATTCAAGAAAACCTTCTATGGACATACCTGCTGCATTCTGAAATGCTACCGAGTCAAACTTACCAATGCACTCTTCTACGCAAAGGAGGAGTTCGTCCTGTGGCAAGGAGTAGTATAGATCTTTTGTCCAATAAGCAGGCCAGAAATCCTTGTCAAAATTCTTTTCCAAAACACCTAGCACCTTTCCAGAATTTTCGAGTTGGAAGTGGTCATCACTTTTCAGAAGATTTAACTTCTATAAGAGGAGTGCAACTGATTTCTGCCACGTTCCGTTCTCGGAGACGATCACCCTTAGGGGGTATTCGGCTTTGTGGGTTTCGCGGTTAACATGACTTTCAAGTAAGAAACATTGCTAGTCCCAATATTTGGCGACAACTTATTAAGGTTAAGCTTTTGGCAAAGGCTTTTTCCTGCGGACAGTAGTTTTTCCACCGAAACATTTTGGGACCCGCGTATGACGGTGGAAATTGCTTCTAAGGCATTTTACAAAATTTTTTCCTTGTCAAAACCACAAACCCTCCTTCTTTATCAGAATGAAAAAGGCACAGGACATGTTTACGCAAAGTTAAAGTGATACAGTTTAACGATATAGGTGGCGCTGCACATTTACCGCGATTCAACGCATCAATTCCTTCTGAAATACATCTTAGCTACTATCCTACACATCTTGAACACGGGTTTACACAGCTTCTTTTTCTGTAAAGTAAGAATCAGGATGTTAGGGAGATAACTGAAGCACATTGCATTAGAAAGGCAGATGTGTCGTGTGTCAGCGCACCTTGTTTTTCTGTCGTCCAAAGAAACTGTCTGAGCATGGGCACCTTCAGATTCAGATTCAGATTTATTGGTTCCAAAATAAAGAAGTAATTACATGACAAATATACAGACGAGGGTCCCAAAGTGAAAGAACTGTAGTGGGACCCTCGGTTAATAACAACAAAACTGATGGTGATATCAACAGTCAGCAAATTAGCATATTATAAACATCTACAGATCAAATACATCATTAGACATGTCATTTACAATCAAACACGAAAAAGCACGTTATAAAAGAAAGTCGGAAAAAAGCATGGATGAAATACAAGAAATGACATGTGAGATAAAAGTCAAAAGTACACCGCCAGATCGTAGTTAAGTTATCGCAGGAAATGATGCTTAAGGTGATTTTTAAAAATTGCAAGAGAAGTACAGGATTTTATGGTTGATGGTAATTCATTCCAAAGAGAAATTGCAGCGAAGGAAGATGTTTTTTTGCCGTAATTGGTATGAACCATGGGTAACAAGAAATTGTTGTTAGCCGCAAATCTGGTCATATTCTTATTCTGCAAAAGGTCAGTTGCAATGAACGGAAACGTAAGGTTATTATGAAGCAACTTGTGCAGTAAGACGAGTATATTAAACTGGAACAAATTATTAATAGGCAAGATCTTATACGCGCGAAGCAACAAAGAGGCATTGGATTGCATGGAGCTAGAAGTGATAACCCGTATTGACTGATTTTGGATATGTTGAATTGATGATAAGTGACAAGCGTACGTGTTGCCCCATGAAACAATGCCGTAATTAATGTGACTATGAATGAACGCATAATACAACGCTAGCAGAGCCTCACGAGAAAAAAAAAGGGCGAGCTTTGATTAATGCACGTATACCAAACGCAGCCTTGTGCTTGAGATGTTGGAAGTGAGAGCGAAATGTAAGGTTAGGGTCAAGCTTTATGCCAAGAAAAGTGACATCGGTGCTAACGGGAATTGAATGAATTCCAAGCTTTTACTTTAGGAATAGAAGTTAAGGCCCTTTGAGCACTTTTGAATAACGTAACTTTAGTTTTTAAAGGATTAAGAACTAAGTAATTGTTGCTACACCATTTTATAATGTTACTTAATGCAAAATTTAACTTAGAAGTAAGAGTAGCAACAGATTTGTCAGATGAAGATATGTTTGTGTCATCTGCATATAAAATGCAATGCACGTAGTTGGTGGAGTTAAGAGAATTCGGAAGCTCATTAATATATAAAAGAAAAAGCAAAGGGCCCAGAACTGATCCCTGTGGTACACCTTAGTTAATACATTTTGTTATTGAGAAAGTATTTGCTGCATGTACTGTGTATGGCCGGTCAAGTAAATTATTTTTTAAGAATGTTAGCTCAGGACCGGTTATACCATAAGAGTCAAGTTTATTAAACAGGACTTGATGGTTAACCGTGTCATAAGCTTTACTGAAGTCTAAAAATACAGATCCGACTAAGTTTCCCGAATCAATACATTGTTTTATGTAGTCAGAGATAGAACAGCTAGATTCGTGGAACTTCCAGGGCGGAAACCAAATTGATTGTTCTTTAGCAATTTAAACTTTTTAAGTAGTTATTAAGACGTTTAACAAATAATTTCTCAATGAGTTTACTAAGGCAGGAAAGAATTGCAATTAGTCGGTAATTATTAACTATGTGGTTGTCGCCTTTGTTAAAAACAGCAATAATCTTGGCATTTTTTTTTAAATGAAGGAAATGCATCTTCTTTAAACATAAGGTTGATAATATTACAGAGCGTGTCGCAAACTAAATGCGCAATCAGTTTTAAATGCATGACACAAATATTGTCTAATCCAGGCCCTGTATATTTAAGGTTAGCAATCGTGGAGCACACTTCGTTTGGTGTAGCTGGTAACAAGAAGAATGATTGTGTCGTACGGCTCAAAGTATTATGCAACTGCGCATGTATGTTGTTATTAGTGTAAACAGAAGAAAAGTAGTCCGACAAAGCATCAGCAATTTCGTTGGGCTCAGAAAGAGTGAGACCATTGTAATTTATTTTGGTTATAGAGGCATCAACAGACGATTTGTTAAGAAAAGAGTTCAATAACTGCCATTGCTTTTTGGGGTTATCCTTATTCTGACCAAATTTGTTTTTGTAGTACCTTTTTTTTCGCCTGTTTAAGTAAAACATTCAGTAATTTACAGTACCTACTATAGCGCCTTGCTAGTCCAGTATTAAGGGGCTGACGTTTAGTTTTCTTATACATGTTTTCCTTCTTTCTTAATCTTTCTAGAACGTCCGTCATCCATGAGTTGCGCGGATATTTATACTTTTTCCCACATTTTACAGTGCGTGTGTTAGTCGAAACGGCCAATAAAAATAAAGTGCAGAATTTGTTTAGTGCTTCTTCGGGATCACACATAGAATTAATTGGCAACCAATCAGTTTCACTGATGGCTTCAATAAAGGTATCTGCACTAAATACGGAAGTAAAGTAGCTATTATCACTCTCATGTATTTCATTGTAAATGTAAGAAAAACAGGAAAATGATCGGTTATGTCAGTAATAATAACCCCGGAGCAAGGCGATGGTGATATGTTAGATAACACGTGATCAATAAGCGTACTGCTCCCACGAGAGGCTACTCTAGTTGGGCAGTCAATGAGGGATTCAAAACCAAATCCAGCAAAACAATCTGTGTAAGTTGTGTACGAGGTAGCTTCAGTGTCAAGTAAGTTAATATTAACATCACCTACAATCACCACATCCTTATTTTCAAAAGCTAGCTTGGACAATACTGCATCAAGAGAAAGTAGGAAATTGTTAAGGGAAGATGACGGTGAGCGATAAATGCAACCAAGGATCAAGTTCTTATCGTTATTAAGGAATGACCGGTCGACGTCTATCCACACTGACTCACAATGATTCACGTTAACTGCTTCACGTTAACTGCATGTCGGCATTTTGGTCTTGTGACGTCATTAAGCAAAGTATTCAAATGATGCAATTTTGTAAGCAAACGATGAGTTGGAAGTAAGCGCTTGTGTTGTCTGCTCCCCACTTGGTCCTTGTTTGTGCACGCTTGACCGTGATCTGCTATAGGCCGCGTGCACCGCCTATAGAGGCGCCACTGATAGCCACCTAGCGGGCGCTTCCAACAATACGCGTGGGAGCAGTAGCAGACGACAACGCTTTGCAGCAAGGGTGACTGAAGTTCGCGGCTGCGATTTGTCCTTGGTTCGGGCGCCAGACTGCTTCTTCTGCGGTGACAGCTGTAGGGAAGACGCAGACCTTTGTGGGAGCGGGTATGAACAAGGTGTTACCGGTGTTTGGGGCAACATGGTCCACATACGCGCCAGGTGCGTCCCGCAGACAAACGCCATGAAGACCATTTACATGAAGTGGAGCTCATGTAAACTAGCCGACAAATTTTGTTGACTAATGCGATGTCTCGACCGTTTTTTTTTTCTTTAATTCTACCCTTGCCGTAATGCTGCTTCTGTACCTCAATAATAAGCACCCGTCGTTAGTGCAGACTTAGATAACAAATCCGCACGGTGCGATATCTGCATATACCGCTGTGATTTTTCTGCCGATGAATACATGTGACGCCGCCGAATAAGTGTAGTGAAAGTCGCCTGAAGTAGAATAATTGCGAATTTATTGATAGAAACGCGTACACTATAGTCAACGAAGCCACCAAACGCACGGGTTAATAAAAGCGCGTGTTAGCGCTGTACCGCCGATGAACTGCCGTTCGCGCTGCAGTTTTTGCAATTTTAAATTCCCTAAGGGAACTGCTTGGAAACGTACAAAGCTATAGTGTGACTAACATTGCAGTACTTTTTTTAAATGTTACTAGGGAGAATGGCCACATGATATATTTAAAGGCAGAGCAGCGCCAGTCAAATTAGATACAGCGCTGGCGGCAAGGCCGGGTTTAGTCCTATGCAGCGTAATCATAATAAATAATTCAGCTGAGTGCAAAATTCACTTGCAAGAAGCGACTACGTTGTGAAACAAACAAATCACTCGGCGTGTTAAGTCTGCTCAGACAGCATCAAGGTATGATGATGTGACGCGAACTACTCAGCGAAAAATGGATCAGCGAAAAATAGAACAAAAATACCATATGCAGTAACTATTACCAATTCTCGCCCTGAGCTACCTATTTTCTAAACACATTTCCCAAAAAACCACAATATCTAAGGTGCCCTCGGGCGAAATGAATAAAGCTGTTAAAGAAGCACTTGCTTGGTGTCATTCCGATAAGACACAGCGTGATTTATACCATTTACAAACGAGGCAGGGTGAAAACCTCGCAGCTCAAAAGAATCAAGAGTTATGCATGAAGCAACTAGCAACAGTTAAACATGGGCGAAGCCACGCATAAAATAAATGTAAAAACATGAAGTGCGCGACAGCTGGTGCGAGGATTTACCGGGCCACATAAAACTAACAATTTCAGTTCTTGCAAACTTCTGTAGCTTTAACATGCAAAACAATGCGCTCATGCAGTGGTGCTGCCTAGCTAGCCCAACGCGGTAAAGAAGCGGAAAACAATATAAGCGGCAAACGGCATTCCGAACTTTAGCGAAATGCCTTTCAACCGCAGGTTGCACTGCAGACGAACTTCGTCGCTTACCCGTCTAACTACAATTGAGTAAAAAAATAATAATAAAAAAGAAAAAACACCGAAGCGACAAAGGAAAGGATGAGAACAAGAAATTTCGCGCCGAAGCTACGATCCATTGCCACCGTTGCTCCTGCTGATGAGGCTTTGCGGGGAATAATTAGAACCGTATCACCGGCACGTTTTCGCCGGTGTTTGAGCCCCCCCACCCTGCAACAATTCTTCTTCGACATTCTTCGGAAGCTTTGGCCATCCCACACATGCGAAGGGTGTTGCTTATTTTGCTCTGAAAACACAAATAAGACGGAGAAGCACTATCAGCGACGCAACAAACTACGGCGTGCTACGGCGCGCGGCTCGCTCCTCTCCCATGCGTTCTGCGCAAGGCCGCCACCAGTGGCGCGGCCATCGGCGTGCACGCCGCGTATACGTAACCAACAACCCAAAAGTCGGTGCTCTTGAGTTAACCGAGGGGCCCAATTTTCGTTAATCTTATCATAAGAAGCCAATAAAGACATCAAGGACAACACAGGGGAAAGATCTTGTACTGACTAATTTAAATAAAGATATTATAAATTAATAGAAATGAAACTGGACGAAAAAACAACTTGCCGCAGGTGGGGAACGATCTCACGTCCTTCGCATTACGCATGCGATGCTCTACCAATCCCCGTCTTTGTAGGCTTCTTATGGCATGATTAACCAAAACCGGGCCTCTAGGTTAACCGCCTTTCTTCTCGTTCATTGCCGAAATACAGACGCACACAAATTCCTTGAGGGCCATTTCGCAGCTGAAAGGGGGTTAAACGAGGCGCGCAATTTTTATTAGTCATATAAGTTCATTTCATTCTTAAGCATGCACAAGCACTTTCCCCTATGTTGTCCTTGGTGGCAGTGTTTGTTGGCTTCTAATAATTTAACAGCTGAAGCAAGACAGTAAAGCCGCATTACTTTCTCAGAACGTAGACAAACTTCATAAGTACTCACTTTTAATGCTTGCCTACACTGGTTACATGGACATATATCTGGCCTTTTCAATGCCATGGCAGATAACAAAGCACACAACAACATGAAGAACATGCATCTACCCACACCTCTTTTGCCAGGATCACTCACCATCTTTCTAGCCCCAACAAGTTCGCTCTGATGTGACACACGCCTATACGCTCAAATTTGGCAGGCTTTGCTGCATCAATTTTGCTAGGACTGTCAAGGACACAGTATACTGAAATGCAATTTATCAACAGAAAATATGTAATTTTAATAATGTGAGCCCAGCATTCTGACTCACTATCAATGGAAATAAATGTCACTGCTGCTTGAATGAAAAGAGTAATCTTTTCCAGTTGTAGAGAGTCACTGTAGCTTCATGTAATACTGTTTGACAGCAGGTTTGTACAAAGGATCATTACAGGCAGGGAATTATAGGCCTAATCGAGCTCGTCACTTGGTCTGAATGTAACCTTCAAAAGAACATTGTGTGTAAAAAGGATAAAGGTTCTTTGAAATGAAGCGTCTATCTGCCAGTAGCATTTTGCCTTTGGAGACTATTTAGCATCCATGGTGCATAGATTAAGTTGCCAATGTATGTCTATAGGTGTGCCTCTAAAGTTGTACATGACGTTTAGCAAGGTAAATTTTTGAAGCCTGAAACATGTCAGACAAACACAAATGTATTGTTCTAAATATGGTACAGTGTTACTCCGTTGTTAGAAAGGTGATTCAGAAGAGCTCTCTAACGCCATTGACTAAATTATCAGAGGTGATTGCAATGGATAACTCCCCTGTAAGTAAGTAACTCTGGTATCGCTAGTCTGCTCCTTACTGTCGGTAACATACACAGCATACAAGTCTTGGAGCTCAACTTTTAAGAGCCAAGAGAGATTTCATGGGTGATATAATCATGTATTTTTTTCAGACAGATGGAATTGTCACATTAAAACTGTGTAGAAGTATTTTATCATCAGTACAGCTGTGAAAATGTGGTAGTTTCCTGAGGTCATCATCATCATCATCAGCCTGGTTACACCCACTGCAGGGCAAAGGCCTCTCCCATACTTCTCCAACTACCCCGGTCATGTGCTAACTGTGGCCATGTTGTCCCTGTACACTTCTTAACCTCATCCGCCCACCTTTCTGCCGCCCTCTGCTACGCTTCCCTTCCCTTGGAATCCATTGCGTAACTCTTAATGACCATCGGTTATCTTCCCTCCTCATTAGGTGTCCTGCCCATGCCCACTTCTTTTTCTTGATTTCAACTAAGATATCATTAACTCGCGTTTGTTCCCTCACCCAATCTGCCCTTTTCTTATCCCTTAACGTTACGCCTATCGTTCTTCTTTCCATAGCTCGTTGCGTCGTCCTCAATTTAAATAGGACCCTTTTCGTAAGCCTCCAGGTTTCTGTCCCGTACGTGAGTACTGGTAAGACACAGCTCTTATAAACTTTTCTCTTAAGGGATAATGGCAACCCGCTGTTCATCATCCGAGAATGCCTGCCAAACGCACCCCAGCCCATTCTTATTCTTCTGATAATTCCAGTCTCATGATCCGGATCTGCAGTCACTACCTGTCCTAAGTAGATGTATTCCCTTACCACTTCTAGCGCCTCACTACCTATCGTAAACTGCTGTTCTGTTCAGAGACTGTTAAACTTTACTTTAGTTTTCTGCAGATTAATTTTTTAGACCCACCCTTCGGCTTTGCCTCTCCAGGTCAGTGAGCATGCATTGCAGTTGGTCCCCTGAGTTACTAAGCAAGGCAATATCATCAGCGAATTGCAAGTTACTAAGGTATTCTCCATTAACTCTTCTCCCCAATTCTTCCCAATCTAGGTCGCTGAATACCTCCTGTAAACACACTGTGAATGGCACTGGAGAGATCGTATCTCCCTGTCTGACGCCTTTCTTTATTGGGATTTTGTTGCTTTCTTTATGGAGGACTACGGTGGCTGTGGAGCCACTATTGATATTTTTCAGTATTTTTACATACGGCTCGCCTACACCCTGATTCCGTAATGCCTCCATGACTGCTGAGGTTTCGACAGAATCAAACGCTTTCTCGTAATCAATGAAAGCTTTATATAAGGGTTGGTTTCTCTATCACCTCTAACACATTTCTCTATCACCTGATTGATAGTGTGAATACGGTCTATTGTTGAGTAACCTTTGCGGAATCCTGCCTGGTCCTTTGGTTGACGGAAGTCTAAGGTGTTCCTGATTCTATTTGCGATTACCTTAGTAAATACTTTGTAGACAACGTACAGTAAGCTGATCGGTCTATAATTTTTCAAGTCTTTGGCGTCCCCTTTCTTATGGAGTAGGAATATGTTAGCGTTTTTCCAAGATTCCGGTACGCTCGAAGTCATGAGGCATTGCGTATACAGGGTGGCCAGTTTCTCTAGAACAATCTGCCCACCATCCTTCAACAAATCTGCAGTTACCTGATCCTCCCCAGCTGCCTTGCCCCTTTGCATAGCTCCCAAGGCTTTCTTTACTTCTTCCGGCGTTACCTGTGGGATTTTGAATTCCTCTAGACTATACTCTCTTCCATTATCGTCGTGGGTGCCACTGGTACTGTATAAATCTCTATAGAACCTGAACTATCTCATCCATATTAGTAATGATATTGCCGGCTTTGTCTCTTAACGCATACATCTGATTCTTGCCAATTCCTAGTTTCTTCTTCACTGCTTTAAGGCTTCCTCCGTCTGAGAGCATGTTCAATTCTATCCATATTGTACTTCCTTATGTCAGCTGTCTTACGCTTGTTGATTAACTTCGAAAGTTCTGCCAGTTCTACTCTAGCTGTAGGGTTAGAGGCTTTCATACATTGGCGTTTCTTGATCAGATCTTTCGTCTCCTCCGATAGCTTACTCGTATCCTGTCTAACAGAGTTACCACCGAGTTCTATTGCACACTCCTTAATGATGCCCTCAAGATTGTCGTTCATTGCTTCAACACTAAGGTCCTCTTCCTGAGTTAAAGCCGAATACTTGTTCTGTAGATTGATCTGGAATTCCTCTATTTTCCCTCTTACCGCTAACGCATTGATCGGCTTCTTATGTACCAGTTTCTTCCGTTCCCTCCTCAGGTCTAGGCTAATTCGAGTTCTTACCATTATATGGTCACTGCAGTGCACCTTGCTGAGCACGTCCACATCTTGTATGATGCCAGGGTTAGCGCAGAGTATGAAGTCTATTTCATTTCTAGTCTCGCCGTGCGGGCTCCTCCACGTCCACTTTCGGCTACCCCACTTGCAGAAGAAGGTATTCATTATCCGCATATTATTTTGTTCCGCAAACTCTACTAATAACTCTCCCCTGCTATTCCTAGTGCCTATGCCATATTCCCCTACTGCCTTGTCTCCAGCCTGCTTCTTGCCTACCTTGGCATTGAAGTCGCCCATCAGTATAGTGTATTCTGTTTTGACTTTACCCATCGCCGATTCCACGTCTTCATAGAATCTTTCAACTTCCTGGTCATCATGACTGGATGTAGGGGCGTAGACCTGTACAACCTTCATTTTGTACCTCTTAAGTTTCACAACAAGACCTGCCACCCTCTCGTTAATGCTATAGAATTCCTTTATGTTACCAGCTATATTCTTATTAATCAGGAATCCGACTCAGTTCTCGTCTCTCCGCTAAGCCCCGGTAGCACAGGACGTGCCCACTTTTTAGCACTGGATATGCTTGTTTTGGCCTCCAAACTTCACTGAGCTCTATCATATCCCATTTACTGCCCTCTAATTCCTCCAATAGCACTGCTAGACTCGCATCACTAGATAACGTTCTAGCGTTAAACGTTGCCAGGTTCATATTCCAGGTATAGCCTCCAAAATGCCTGACCAGTGGCATTCCTTGTTGAGCCGACATTGAGGCCTCCCCACTAGCTAAATCATGGACACCACAGGTAGTATCCCTTCCATGCTGGGTTACCAGTTTATTAGGCTTTTTAAGAAAAACAATTCATTTATTTTTTTCGCTGTCATTTTGATAGCCCGTCTATTTTTTTTTCAAAGGCCATATTGTTTTGATTATTATGGCTTTTAATGTTTAACATGACTTGTGATATCCCATATAATCCAACGTGATTACTCGTAGAAGAAAAATCAATATAGAACAAACAGTAAATGTGGGCAGTTGTATGTGCATTGACTTGAACAGTCACCTGCGAAGGTTTAAAATGAGTTTGGTCCATGCACTGAATAATCCCAGTTGGAAAGCAGCACCGAGTGTGTTCACATGACTCTCACTCATCCGGTGTATGGAAATAAATGCCAAACCAACACAGTTTCAGACTTAGTGCAATAAGTTCATGTTGTCTAACGAGGTTTCAGCAGAGATTTTGAAAGGTACCATTATTAAAATGAGGAAGCTAGCGACAACTAATGCAGTGTTTAATGGGGTGTTTCATTTCTAGTTAATGCAGCATGATCTTGCAAAAGAACTGAAAAACTCGTCTAAATGTTCCCATCTATGCATTTCATTCACCTCTGCCTCTCTGAAAATAAGCAACAGGGCATGACACGAGCACTGCTGCTCACGTTTATGATACATCAGTGGGTTTCAGACAGAGCCAACTCCTGTCCATTATGCACATATTTTGGTATTGTAAAAACTGTTCCTCTCATACCAAAGCCAAGGTACATTAATCCCTCATGGTATTCAAGCTTGCTCACCAATTACTTGGACTGGATGATACACTTTCTGGATTTTGTCAGGTGCTATCTGCCTTGCCTTAATCATGATATGAAAGGTAGGTCCTGCTGGTCAAAGTATCTTAATAAAATATATATTTTCATGTTTCTTGCCTTGGCCACTGAAGTGCATCACCCAATCAGAATACAAGCACTTTCCTCCTTAGGTGTGCTCTTGAAAAGAAAGGTTTGCAGCCACATGCATGCAGCAAGTCCAAAACAGTTTATGCAACGTATTCTGCAGTGTGCAGATTAATCAGTGTGCAATGTATAGAGTAACTGAGGCTGCACCTCTAATGCATTGTGGCTGTATTCCGGCTTATGCTATTTGCTAATTAAGCCATGTTCTAAAATTGGGTTGCATAACCAGCTGTATGTGATTCAAGAATGTGGTAGCTCTGTTGTAAAAGCTGTAAGCGGCATTCCTGTGGGCTGTGTTTGTTCACTTGAAAAGCAGATTCTACTCAGTTGGTAATTGCACAAGAAATTTCGCTGTGTTCTGAATTCTTCATTCCTACAATGCATATTCTACTACACGCTAAAGGCCCATACAGCCCACATATGTCATCATTATATTAAGAAAATGTGAATACCATGTTCACATAATAATTATATTTATAATGTTCCTCTTCAAGCAAATATGTACGGTACTGTACATATATGCCGATCTCAACATTCGTCTACACTCTAATAACCCGCCGTGGTTGCTCAGTGGCTATGGTGTCGGGCTGCTGAGCACGAGGTCGCGGGATCGAATCCCGGCCACGGCGGCCGCATATCGATGGGGGCGAAATGCGAAAACACCAGTGTACTTAGATTTAGGTGGCGCGTTAAAGAGCCCCAGGTGGTCGAAATTTCTGGAGTCCTCTACTACGGCGTGCCTCATAATCAGAAAGTGGTTTTGGCACGTAAAACCCCATAATTAAAAAAAAATACACGCTAATAGGAAGTTTGCTTATCGTTATGTGCGAGAAAAATGCTAAACAGCATTTCATCAGCATGTAAGCTCTCAATCGTATGTGCCAATTGGACCGAGTTATACATGAACAACACAAACACAACATGAACACAAACATGATCCTATTTACAGGGCCCGTATGTCACATCGATTCCTTTCTCGGGGTTAACTTTACTTTTATTATTATCTACCGTCTATATTGATATATGCATATTGCGTGTTTCTTATGGACGATGCACGCGGGCACCCCGACGAAGACGACGAACACTCGCTGGCTCTCGAGCTGTCGGCTGAACTGACCAGCGCTGCAGTCATCCTCTGTAAACATAGAAGAGTTAACTGGTGGGCTAGTCGGTGATCTTGAATACTGAAAAGATTTTGCGCCAAAAAACAACACACACAAGACGACGACACCACGGGCGCTACTTCAACTGTTTAATGAGGGTGAAAGCACTCGACATATATAGCCCTCGAAAACACCGCGCACACGTACAAGGCAAAATGGAGTAAAAAGTCTTATCAGAGTAGGCGCGATAGAAACTTCAGCTCAGCCTCGCAAAGAAAAACCGATGTGTCAATAACACAGTTGGGACCCGCTTTCCTGATGTACAAGGCTTCCAATGTTTCACGCGATGTCTGATGCCTGCCTCTACCCAAAATCCTCGCATCGCGGAACCATGGAAAACAATCTGTTCAAGCCCCTCAGTGATCCACAAGTCGGTCACCTTCATTATTTGTCATACCTTTTGCATGCTCCCTGAGCCGGTCGTTCACACAACGCCCCGTCTGTCCAATATAGGATTTCCCGTAGGACAGAGGAATTTCATATGCGACAGAACTGCTTGTTGGCCTAGTTGGTGCTTGCTAAAAGATGTTTTTTGCCGCAATTGAATACAGACAAAAGGAAGACACACAAAGACAACACGGGCGGCATTTGCAACTGATTTAATTTGGGCTGTGACCCTTGAATATATATACACATACACGCATGCGCTGGCTGTTGACAGATCTACGTTACCCAGAGGTCAAACAATCTAGTTGCTGATTTAAAGAGCACGATAGATGTATCGCTAATGCAATTTGTACCTTTCTTTTTTATATAGTAAGCTTCCATCAGCTCACGTGCTGTTTGAAATCTACTTCTGCCAAGAATGCTAATCTCAGAAAACCGTGGTTTGCACATGCAGGCCTTGCAGTGCGCACGCAAATGTGCCACGCCATATTTCATTAGATTTAGTTCGTGTTCCCTGGCTCGTTCATTTATGCAGCGTTCAGTCTGTCCTATATAGGACTTGCCACACTCAAGGGGAATTTCATACACCACGCCTGTAGCGCATCTCCTGTAGGACGTGCTATGTTTCTTGCCAAAGCCTTGCGAACCGGTCTCCTCGCGTGTGGTTTTCGAACAGAGTCGACCCAGTTTGACGGGGGCAGAAAAAGCAATGGGTACACCATACCGGCCTTCCACCTTCTTGAGGTTATGGGAAACCTTATGAACATAAGGAATCACTGCAGGTCTTACGGTTGTGGCTCTTTCTTCCTTCCTTGTGGCGCTGGTACCGTTAACCTTCCGTAAAAGGCTTTCGGTGACTGAGGTCACCAACGAGTCAGGGAACCGCGCTGCTTTAAGTCGCTTAATCTGATTATTGAACAAGACTTGCATCGTGTGTGCACCATTTTTCGAGGGCAGACACCAGGCAGAGCATAGCAATTCAACGCTTGACAATTTTGGAATGGCATGAATTATATGGCAGCAACCCTTTCTTGGCACGTGGGAAATATTGCCAACAAGCTTGTCCGTCATGAAAGTCGCGTGTGCATGAGATGCAAGCAAGTTTTCACAACCAATTGGGCAGGCTCGTTGCAGCTGGCTTCCTTGAGTCGGTCGTGGTCCCCGTGGCAGAAACGCTTTTGAAGAAGTCGAAGGCTGGGGTAAGCTGGGTAGAGCCGAAGAAGAAAGAGTGGCCTATAGTGGCCCTCTACATCCATAAAGTCACGCACAGCCTGAAAAAAGTGGCTAGCCGGTATAATGTACCGGTGGTGTTCTCCGCTCCCCAAAAGCTTGACCAGCTAAGCCGTCGCATAACTTGCGAAAGCCAAATGGTTGGCTGTCATAAGAAGCATGGCCCCCCGCAGGGGCGTCTGCGTGAGCAGGCGTTTGGTGTGTTGCGACACCACGTACCCGAGCACACGAGGGTTGGACCCTCCCGCGTGTAGCCGTGCGCGGCTTAGCCGTGTCTGGGGAAAGGGGGATCTTGGGGGTTGAGCCGATGCCCGGTGTTTGGACCTTTAAGGCCCCCCGGCGGAAGCAACACACCTCTTTGGCCTCTGCTTCACACAGACGGCACCCTCGGACTGACCCACCCGGGGGAAACCGGTAGTTGCCTTTTCCTGTCTTTCTCTCTCACTTTTTGTCTTTTCCTGTCTCCTTCTCTCTTCCATTTACTTCCTTTCTCCTTGGCGGCAAGGGTTAACCCTGTGTGGCTATCCAACCTTGGTACACCATCGTCTGCGCAAGCAAGCGTTTGAGGACTGGATCTACGGCTGCAGTGGGTGCCTTCGCACGTTGGCGTCGCCGGGAACGAGGCCGTCGACAAGCTCGCGCGACGCGCACACGATCACAACACGCCGATCACGCAGCGCGTCAGCTCGTTCGACACCGCGCCGCTCAGAATCCGCCGGGAGCTCGCGCTGCGCCATCCCGACGGCCGGGTGGCGCGGGGTAGTGTTCCTGTATATACAGGAACACTAGCGCGGGGTAGTGTTCCTGTATATGCTCCCGCAGGGAGCAGAGTTGCGCATAGGTCCGCCGCCGTGATCCAGCCCTGCAGCGAAGCCACTCCTCGCGCGCGCAGGAGCCAAATGCCGCGCGGTGTTGCGCCTTTTTCTCTGGGGGTCGCGAGCTACAACTGCCAATTGTTCGCAGGCGCTTAGCAAAGGGCACTTGTTAATACAGGCTACGCTCGAACGAGTCATTCGTGCAGCCGGAGGGGGTGGGCTTCCAACCAACCGAAACTTTGTATGTACCTATGTAAACACGCATATACAAACACACGAACGTACAAATATGGGGTGGGACCGCCTTCGATTCCCCAAAATAAAATACTCCCGTGGCTCGAACAGCTCCAAAGTTCGCTCGCAAACGCGCAGTACGTTGCCACAAAAAGCGGTGCAATGATTTTCATCATGCATATGAAGTTGTCTGATCATGGTCAGAAAGCAAGAAATGTTTTAAAGAGTGTTTAAAACTTCACACACGTAAGGTGGACACTTAGCGGATTTTGGCTGCCGAAACCAACCGATTCATGACCGTCGCCAAGAGAGCTATCGTGCCTGCAGTTATGTCAGTGACCGTTAACAGAGCGCCATTTATCACTAACCATCGTTCACAACAGCTGCACGTTTTCGATACATGCGGTGCAGACACAGATTTAAGCGCATTTCAAATGTTGACATGTGCACATTTTAAGCAAAGCTTACTTTTATTTACTATTACTATTTAGTAGTACCTACTATTTAGTAGTGCTTACTATTTAGTAGCAGCAAATCTGCAAATAGAAAAAGATTCAAGATGCAAGAGCTTCTAGCTGCTCCTCTTAACGCACGATCGACGGTCCACTGATTGCAATGGCGATGGTACTGACGGAAACGACGAGTTCGCATGAAGGCTGTTTCACATGCTGCGACTGCAACGACGAAAATCGGTGCTGTCGCACGCGTCGCAATGCGATTTTTAGAGGGCTCATTTCACATGATTGCGATTTCAACAATGCGACTGGTGCGACGCCCAGGGTTGCTGACTGCCAGGTTTCGTGGCACACGCTGCATAATTCTTTTATTGTAGCGAATAAAACGTTGACACTATAATATCATTGACTTCTCTTGATAAGAAGCAAATAATATGTACGTTTACTAATTTAAAAACGTTAGTTAAGATTTGTCTTGGAATGCGCGACGGCGGTTTCTGTAGTTCAGTGCGACATCGCGCACGTAAGCAGCTGTTCGCAGGTGGTTCAGCGCTGTGTGTTGTCTTATCTACCTTCTATGACCGTTTCGTTCTGCCTGCGCTACAACAATCTACAAGATGACCTATCGACAAGTTCATATAGCTACCCTCACCGCTTATGGAGTATTCGGAATTCGGCTGCCACGAAGTTCTCGTGTCAGCCCAACAAGATCCTCGCGCTACCCGTGCTCGGCGTCAGCTCCTGGAGAAATGATGCGTGTATATTGCCCGTAATTGCGCTTATGTGGTGCCTGCTCCTAGCCATATTCTTGCGCCAAAAGCAACAAGAAGCACCAACCCGAAAGCCCGCGTGTGCCCCTGAACGAAGCCTCAAATGATCTGTGTGATTACTGGACGTGGAATGAAAATTGTGTTGTGAAATTCAACCTTAGCGCTAGCCTGGTTCATCCATCGCCGTGCTTGCGCTGCGAATATATATATGGGAGCCCTCTCTAAACATTTCTAAAGGCGCAAAAGCCGACGCATCAAATGTTTCGAGCAGTTACCGTCACTTTTGTAGAAACCTGTACGTTGTAACACAGCATTATAAAAGACACGCTTCTCGTCCACTTTGTGTCTCGCGCTGGTAGTATACTCGGAACTTCTAACAAGAAGACCATATCAATACGCGCTATTCATAATGCAGGATCCTAGGCCGACGGTAGGCGCACTTGCCGTAGAATTTTTCGGCTTTCTGCCCAGCCTCGCACGCCGCTCACGGTTAGCCTGTCTTGTGGAAATAAATATTATTATTATATTATTAATGTTATAAAACATTATAGTTCCTTCGCAGTAATTTATAGCAATCATCCAGATTTCTTAAGCTAGTCATGCATTTAACATGTATTAGATCAACATTGTTACGACATGCTTATGGGAGTCATTTCAAACTAGGTTGCTCAGCCAGAGAAAGTACAAATGCAAGTCTCAATGTTTATTCCAATTTAATATTCCTAAACAGATTATAGTGGCAGAATTTTATGCCTGCTTGCACTTCCTGCAATTCAATGTTCAGAGCTGGAAAAACTGATTCCTTTTCTTGCTGTCGAAAGGCTGATTCAATGTCGATAGCAAGCTATAATTATTCATTTCGAGAGTGTTAAGCAATTACTATATCTCTAAGCTTATCAATGCGTTTTTGTTCCACGAACACAATTAAGTTTTCTCTCTCCCTCTCATTGACAGCCATGGAATGAAACCGTTCACTTTCATAAGTATCAGGATGCAAACATTCTAGAGTTTGTCCTGAGCATTTGTCGGCATCCTATAGAGTGCATGTTTGTATCAAGTTCTGGTGTTACAATCGCAGTGATCTACACATATTGTTATATTGCAACAAACAAATTTATTTAACTTTGTTTTCAAATCTGCAATGTGGCCATGCAGTAACGACCACATTAATAAGCAAAAAAAAAAAACTGCAGATGCAGTGTACGTGTTGGAATCTATGCGAAGTGAAGTTTTTGTCAAGTGGTCAATTAAATGCTGTTAAAGTAACTGCAATATATACAATTTGTCTTATTTTCAACATCCAACATGTCATCTTTTGCAAGGTTTGCTTATGCACCGCATAGGTCACAACCTTAATGTCATGTAATCTTTATGCATTACACTGTTCACAAACCATACCGAAACGCAAACGGCAGTTAAAGTACATGCACGCTGCGAGACATCAACACAGTGACGTTTGTTGAGCAAGGAATGGTGTGAGGTGTATGCAGATGAATGAATGACGTGCTTATGTACTTATTTATTTATATACCTCGCAGGCTGCAAGGTTGGAGTATTATGCAAGGGGGAATAAAAAAGTTGTTACAAAAGGAAGAAGGGCACAACATTAAGACAAAAAACAGCAATAAGAGCAGTACCAATACATTGCACCAACTAGCCCAAAGTGTTTTACTGGCACAACATTATACAATACTTAACAATCAATAACAGAAAAAGTTACTGCCCATGCACCCTGTACAGACGGTAAACCAGCGAAGCTGAAATGTGCGGCCCCGGTGTTTATCACTGGGTTAATTCCAATGGTTTATTCAGGTCTTTCTATATTATTGGTTATGTCTGTGTTTCTTAATGAGGTTATGCACATGTTTGGCTTGGGTTTATCACATTGTTTATTTGGAATGCCACACATTGCACTTTGCAAGATCACCATCATGGAAAGTGCAATGAGTGGTTCATTGTGTTAATCCAGCGGGCCCATCAAAGTCTTTCTGAATTATGTTACGCACTTGCGTTTTGTAATGCGTTAATCATAATGTTTATGACTCAGTTATGCACTGTAGTTACCAAGTGACACACCGGGGCTGCACATTTCATTTAATTAAATACAGGGACACATTTTCGAACCTATTGGGAAGTCGGAGAGAGACTGCTGCACGCGCGCTCTGCTGCTAGAGAGAAACGACGTCACTATCGGTCTAGCCAATGGCCCACCACACCTTTGCTGCGAGATAATAATGACATCATGATCTTGTCTTAACCCCATCCCCCTCTGTGTCCCTTCCCTGCAGTAATACGCAGATAAATGTATGTTTGAAATGCATAAGCATTTCTATGTCTACCCAACATGAAATTTCTCTGTCCATCATGCAAGGCGAATGCAATGGCTCACACCCCCTTAAACAATGGCTCATACCCCTACAGTAGGGTTTTTGGGATCGGACCACGAGTGTTTCGCCTAGGCATATACAGCTTCACTGTAAAAAGAATGAACACCTTTCTGCTAGAGACCAAGACAATCATGAGGTATATAAACAAATGAAAGTTTATTGAACATGCCGAGTAAATGCTGGTTGACAAGCAATAAATCGAATTTACACAAAAAGCAGAAGCAAGATCTGATGTGTGTCCATACAGATCCCAACAGGAAACGCATCCATCTCTGAAAGTGTAACAGCGGCCATGCTGACACAAGATTCTCCCAGTGTCTTTGCATCTACAGCTTCCATGATTTCTCTGGGCAGCCGATCTCCACAGAATGCTAGCTTCTTCCTTTACAATGCACTCTCCACATCTGAGCGTGCATTGTAGAGGAAGAAGCTAGCATTCTGTGCAGATCGGCTGCCTAGAGAAATTACGGAAGCTGTAGATCTAAAAATGCTGGGTTAATCTTGTCAGCACGGCCTCCGTTAGAAATGGATGCATTTCCTGTCAGGAAACGCACATGAATTTTTGCTTCTCCTTTTCGTGTATGTTCAGTCTATTGCTTGTCAGCGAGCATTTACTCGGTGTGTACATTAAACTTTTCGTTGTTAGATCATCTCGGTTTTCTTGTTCGTCCTATGTGTTCTCTGGTGCCATTTGCAGCCAGGCTATTCATATTTTTTTAGACTGCAACAAGTCACTTTAATGGCCCTCATGATACCTTATAAAATCTTTTATTTGGCCAATGTAGCAAGACTGTACAGTGTGAAGCAGTAAGAACAGGGTACGTTAACTTCTAATTAAAAGGTTTATTGTGAAAATGCAGTGATCTATAAAGGTCACCACAAAGTAGTACAGCAATAAAACCTGATAAAGACTAGTGCTTGATGAAACCAAACATAAAAGCAGGAAAGGGAGAAAATACATATAGATATACAAGTCCAGGGAAAAAAAACAATGTGATCACCAAGTGTGCATGTGGCTACCTTCCAGGAAACTCATTTTTTTCCCAATGGCATGGAACTGGAAGAATGTGCTTGCATAAGCAAGCTGTCAGTCTGTCTATTGGAATAACAACAGTGTTTCTTGAAAGGTGCTGGCATGCAGGATTGGCAATTGTAATGATTTCTTCCTGCACTTGGAATTTTTCTCTATTTTCTTTCTGTAGCATTTTTATTTATGTTTGGCTGCATCAAGCACCAATCTTTATCTATCCTTCAAAGATGTATTTCTTTTTCTGGGGAAATCTTTTGCGCTTTAGTTAATAATGAATACACACAAACTCATCTAGTTTTCAGTTATGTCGGGCTTATAAGCCCGCTTGTGTCCTGGAATATCTGCATGGCTATGTATCCTGTAATTTAATTTCTGGCCATGTGCTTGCAAGTCGCGTGTCAATCTCCTGATTTTCCTGACAATCTTGTATTATGTGCAGGCCCAGACAGCTTCTGGTGAATCCATGCAGGGTGTTGTACAGGGTGTAATCTGCACTACAAGTGCTGCTTTGAATGCTTTCATTTCAGTTTTTATAGGTGTAGGATGACCTGGAGTGGTACTCACTTATATGTGGTTTAGTTTTATGTAGTGTCATACTACTGTTACACTGCTATTGCCAGATCAGTGTACTATATGTGCCTTATGTTTACTTGCATCTTCATGATTAGCAACCTCCTCTGTGTGTTTGGCAGTTGCATATAGTCTCCTGGCCTAATTTTTTGCCCCCATATTTCACGACATGGGCCTGTTGTGTTTCAAGTTCAGGTACTCCCAAGGTTGTGTTTCTGAAGGGAGGGGTAGTCATCTTTGCATCTCATATGCTAGTTGGCATAGTATGTTGGGACGAGGTTCTGAGCTCTTGAGACAAAGAATTTTGCTGCAGGTTGCAACTCTACTCTGTCTAGGTGCTTGTTCGTTAGCTCTTTCTCATAGAGGTCTTCAAGCATAGTAAAGTTGGAAAGACCTATTATTACTACCTGATGCCTGTATTCGATCAGTTGTCTTTTTTGTGTGCTGCTGGTAATTCATACCGTACTATACCTTGGACACAAGCACAGCATCTGTGATTTTCCATAGTATTCACTCGTACACCCCCATTATTTCGAGATTATTCTTTTCACCAGGTGTGGAAGTTGCGTCCAGGCATTGCATAATTGTTTCACCCACGTGCTGGCTCTGCCGTCATGGGCTTACACTAGCTGAGGATTTGTAGATGTTGACTTGCAGGCATATTTGTCCAGCTATGTGGATCACAATGTGTAATCTGGGGCAGTTCTTGATTCTAGTCTTTTTTTTTTTTCCGCCGTCGATATGAGCTGACTTATCAGAAAGCGAGAGGCCAGACTGGCCAAGAAAGTCTGCAGTGTTGTTGAGGGCTTGTTGCGTCATTCTTGATTTCTGTATAAGATAGCTTTCCCACAGACTGTAATACACCATAGGCTGTAGTGTTTCTTGTAGTATGCCCGCGTTGTTGGTGTGTGTGGGCCAAATGTACCTCCAACTCTCACCTGGAATTTTCTGTCTTTCAGAAATTTACTGTTTAAGTGCTCTACCAGAAATGTTTTTGCTCATCGTTCTTCTTATTAGAGTAGCATGAGGTACTGCTGTTAAAAGCCTCTTCACTCTCTTCATTCCTTCATAAGCGGTATTACACAATGTCCTGCAATAAAGTTTCTGCTGCTTATGGCCCACTCATATCTGCCAGAAGGGACAACTCTTGAAAAAGGTTTTCTTTGTGCTATGTGTGCGACGTAGCATGAGCATTCATGCCTTGACATTTATACATCTGTAGAACCAGCTTCCTACTTGCTATACCTGATCATGCTTATTTGTGCAGTGCTGTTGAACAATACATATTGATCCAATGAATATTTACACACTCGAATTATCACGAAAGATGGTTGTTTTACAATTCTGCCCTTTGCTTTCTATTGGTGCATAAGCATGCCCCCCTATGCAATAGTATTTTGAAGTGTAAGGGTTCAGTGAAAGGTGATGAACTAAATCTAAGTGCAAGAGCTTTTTTTTTTCACCTATGACTCCCATCAAAATGCGACTTCCATGGCTGGCAAATCAACCCCTCGCCTTGTGCTAGCAGCAGAATGCTATAGCCACAGTGGCAGGTGGACAAATTGAAGAACGATATGTCTGTCTATAATTTTTTTTCTTGCCTGTATGTAAGTAAAGTTTGGAATAAGTTTGTCACTGCAAACAAGCCCAGTTTGTGGTCTTTTATTGAATAAACCACATGTTGTGTATAGTTGAAATGCAGAAATTTGTTCTAAAATCCTCGGGTGATATATGTTCTTGCAAGTAGCATGGTATTTCATTACTTATAAAGATAGTAATCGCAGCGGATATCGTTACATGGGTTTACACACTAATATATGTGATCACAAACTTATTAGAAACTTACTAGAAACATGTAAGGCATGAATGTTTCTGCACACTTGATCAGCTGTGAACGTGCAAGAACTGCTTCTACTGGCTGACTTCACTGCACAGTTTTGATTTACTTTTCTTCAGCGTGTCGTTTTATACTGTTTTATCCCCACAAGAACAGGCCGTTTGCCTGGTTTTCGCATTGTTGCACGAGTTCTACATGATTGTGCAGGAGGGTACGTTGTCACTGTGCCACTATAGCAAGCAATTTACTTAATCTACTAGCTGTACAGTTAATTACGTTGCTGAGCAAGTGTTCATACAGATGCAGTAAGGATACAAAGTCCGCAACATAGTCAATGTTTATTGGTTTCTGTGCAAGGAAAAACAATTCTCCAGAGAACAGGTGCAACTTAACGCGCATGTAATATTTTATTCAAGCCACGGATTTAATGCTATCGTAGCAAATTCATTACGACAGCTTACACTTTTGCTCTGTCAAATTTAATAAGAGGCAAGATAAGCTTTCAAGATGCATCGGGAAATTCATGCTTGAAAACCGACAAGAAAATGCAACTGAAGGGTACCGCGTTCAGCGCAACGTTGAAACTTCGGGTACTTTGCTGTCTTGTCATTTGCCCTTGCCGAGGTTGAAATAATTCAAGCTGCTCCGTAAGCGCGATTTTTGCATGCTACTCAACAAAAGAAAATTGTGACGACCTCGTCGTCTGCTGGGGATCGAACACCTCCTAGCACTGACAACTCACAAAGGCGTACGAAGCAAACGTGAAAATGCACTTTATTTGCTGCGTACCGTGTCGACAAATGTACATAAATGGGAGAATCGAATATGCGGTACAAGTTTTTTATTCTCCCTTCGCGTACGTACCGAATTCGACAATCCACGTCTCCGCGCATTGCACTTGTCGTGCCAGACGCCATTTTCCCAAACAAACCGGCGAAATAGCTCCGTTGACAGCTCTCCGCGCAATTTCGACGGAAAATCGCAGCGATCGGTGCGACTGTGCGACCAACCGGTTGGTCGCAGCCGAAAATCGGGGGGGTCGGCACTGCGACTGCGATTTTCATCGCAAACGACGGAAATCGCACTTCCGGTGCGACGAAAATCGCATCATGTGAAACAGGCTTGAGTCGGCGATGCGCCCGTAAAGTTGGCTTCGCAGCGGCGCGGATCATTTGACGTCATTTTTCGCGCTCGGCCAATAGCGGTGCGAGCGGCGCCGGAAAAAGTATGCGCAACTCTGCTCCCTGCGGGAGCATATACAGGAACACTAGCGCGGGGTAGGGTGCCTCGATGTCCTCCTCGCCCGGCGGGCGAGGAGGACATCGAGGCACCCTAGCGCGGGGATGCCCGCCACGCCATCTCCCGGAGGCCGTCTTCACTAGACGCGAGCGCGCTTTCCTCCTCGCCCTGCGGACCGGTTCCGTGTGGCCCGCCGAGAGGAGGCATCGCCTGCAACGAGCGCCCTCTCCCCTTTGCCAGGACTGCGGCCGTGTGCTACACTGCACGACCTGCTGCATCCCTCGGGCTGCATTTCGCAACACAGGCGCCTTTTCCGCGCGCTCTTGGCCTTCGCCGAGGACGCGGCGCCAGCGGCGCTTCACAGCCGCCTGTAAACATGCCCCACCCACGGCCTTGCCGCGTCGGCTGTCGCCGCCGCGTTTTTATTTCTTTCTCACCCATCTTTTAATTCCCCTTTTCCCCCTGTGCAGCGCGGTTGAGGTGTCCTCTGCGGAGAGACAGTTACTGCGCTGCACTTAATCCCATCTTTTCAATCCCCTTCTTTAGAATCTCTTTATATGTCCGGGGAAAGGGGGATCCTAGGGGTTGAGCCGATGCCTGGTGTTCGGACCTTTAAGGCACCCCGGCGGAGGCAATACACCTCTTTGGCCTCTGCTTTACGTAGACGGCACCTCCAGGCTGACCCACCTGGGGGAAATCGGCAGTCGCCTTTTCCTGTCCCCTCTTCAATCTCTTTCTATCTTATCTTCTTTCTTTTACTGTCCTATCATCTCTTCTCTTCCGTCACTTCGTAATTTTCCTAGGCAGCAAGGGTTAACCTTGTGTATGTGCCCTCCCTTGGGTATAATATATTAGGTTATAGTGGCAATGTACGGTTGGCGCCTGCAGCCTTACGCGTTATGTGCTGCAGCGTCCCCAAGTTGGGCTCCGTGGTGGGTGGCCGCCATTGCTGCCGAAAAGAAACCGAAGTATTATGGCAACACCTGCTTTTCCACGTCTACTTGATCGTCACCTCAAAAGAGGAGACACACCGATGAAATCCTAAGCCTTTTCAAATCAAAAGAAATTTTCCCCCGATTCCAAGTTGTGCATAGCGAAAGAACTGAAAAACCAGCTAGAACCGTATCCCCATTTCTTGTTGCAAAAGGCTTGACTGATGCACTTGGCCCAGGCTATAAGGTCACTAAAATGGCGAGCGGGACCTCCTGCTTGAGATCCGTGATAAAGAACAGCACAACAAATTAAACACACTTGTGGCATTTGGAGATATTCCTGTTACCGTTTCACCCCATCGGTCTATGAACACAGCACGCGGTGTAGTATCTGATGCAGATCTCATCGACTTGTCCGAAACAGAACTATTAGAAGGCTGGAAAGAGCAAAATATAACCGACGTGCAGCGCATGATCATCAGAAGAGAAAATAAAGAAATCCCTACAAAGCACGTACCTGATCCTTACATTTGCCACATGTGATCTGCCACAAACTATAGAAACTGGATACACAAAGATAGCTGTCAGACCATATATCCCTAATCCCAGAATATGCTTCCAATGTCAAAGATTTGGCCACGTATCACAGAGCTGCCGTGGTAGACTCACATGTGCTAAATGTGGAGTCCAAGGTCCCGCCTCAGACAAGTGTGAAGCGACACCTCACTGTGTAAACTGTGATGGTGAACATCCAGCATACTCCCGATCATGTCCCAACTGGAAAAAAAGAAAAGGAAATTATCACTCTCAAAGTACACGAGAACATCTCTTTCAAGGAAGCACGTAAAAGGTGCTCACCGTTCCATGCCACAACGTATGCCGATGCGACGCGTCAGGGGGCAGCGCCGCACCGACCCTCGCCACCTGCCCAACCCGCGCACAGCGAGTCGTTGGCTGTGCGCGGCCGGCTACCCCGGGTACGTCAGGCCTCAAGACCTCGCCTGACCAGGCGAGGTCTGCCAAACAAACTAGCAGCCCGCATGCGCGGGCATCCAGTGCCTCCCAGGAGGCAATGGACCCAACACCGGCACGTTTGCTGCCGAAAAACCGGCGTGGCTCTCTCGAGCACGCCAAAACAAACAAAAAACCCATAACGGGGCCAGACGATGGTCCTGTTACCTAAAATACACATCTGAACACAGAACATTTCTCATTCTAACAAAATGGCTGTACAAATTATTTATTGGAATGCTCGTGGCATTCTAAACAACTTAGATGACATCAAAGAAATAATACACGAGTTTAATACTAGGCTGTTCTGCGTTCAGGAAACACACTTGAAAACATCAAATATAAATTTCTTAACACAATACACATTATTCCGCAAAGATCGCGATGATGGCCACGGCGCATCTGGTGGCGTGGCTATTATAGCTCAGAGGTCAGTTGCTTGCCAACACCTCCACCTTCAAACTGATTTTGAGGCAGTAGCAGTTAGGGCAATGCTATTCGACAGGCTGGTTACGGTCTGTTCACTTCACGTATCAGCCGAACATCGTGTGCAACTAAGGGAACTTGAAACGCTTCTCAATCAGCTCCCCGAGCCATTCATTTTAACCGGTGATGTGAACGCCCATAATACGCTTTGGGGCGACTCGCGCTGCGATGCAAGAGGGCGTACTCTAGAAGACTTTCTTTTATGTACCGGTGCGGTTCTGCTGAATAAAAAAGAACCCACTTTTTATAGCACCACACATAAGTAATATTCTTCAATAGACTTACCCATAGCCTCTCCATTTATAATGACGTACCTTGATTGGAAGGTCCTAAAAGACCCGTACGGAAGTGACCACTTCCCTATTTTGTTAACTTTAAAACGAGCTGATTGCGCTCTCCAGATTCCCCTATGGAAAATAGACTCGTGGAATTGGGAACTGTTTGAAAAGATTACGTATTTACAGCGCGATGATTTGCTTTGTTTAAACATAGATGATGCTGTGGCATACTTGACACGTTTTATTATTGACGCCGCTGTAAAATGCATAATACAAACTAACGGACTTGCTAATAAGCGTCGTTTGCCTTAGTGGAATGACGAACGCAAAGAGGCGCGGAAAAAACAAAATAAAGCTTGGGGCCTGCTTCCTGACTCTTCAACTGCGGAGAACCTCATTAATTTCAAGAGGGCAAAATCACAGGGCAGGAGAACACGTCGACGTGCTAAGCGAGAAAGCTGGGAAAGGTACGTAGTGTCAATTCGTACAAGGATGAGGGTAAGGTATGGAACAGGGTGAACAGATTAAAGGACAGGGAAACACAACCGCTTCCTTTAGTAAACGCTCAAGGCGACACCATGAAAGATCAGGCAGATTTCCTTGGCAGGCATTTTCAAAATATTTCTAGTGCATCACACTATGCGCCAACTTTCCTAAAGTTCAAGGAACGCATAGAGCGAGAGCGCCTTGAACGAAAATCCGCAGCAGATGAACCTTACAACCGTCCGTTTAGTCTCGCTGAACTACATATCATCATCAAGAAGCATGGCCAGCGTTTCGTAAAGTGTGCCACAAACGTCGTATATGAAATTCCTCTGTCCTGCGGGAAATCCGACATTGGACAGACGGGGCGTTGTGTGAACGACCGGCTTAGGGAGCATGCATAAGGTATAAAAAATAATGAAGGTGAGCGACTTGTGGATCACTGCAGGGCTTGCATGCACCGATTGTTTTCCACGGTTTCGCGATGCGAGGATTTTGGGTAGAGGCAGGCATCAGACATCGCGTGAAACATTGGAAGCCTTCTACATCAAGAAAGCGGGTCCGAACTGTGTTAGTGACACATCGGTTTTTCTTTACGAGGCTGAGCTGAAGTTTCTATCGCGCCTACTCCGATAAGACTTCTTACTCCATGTTGCCTTGTACGCATGCGCAGTGTTTTCGAGGGCTACATATGTCGAGCGCTTTCACCCTCATTAAAGAGTTGAAGTAGCGCCCGTGGTGTCGTCGTCTTGTGTGTGTTGTTTATTGGCGCAATATCTTTTCAGTATGCAAGATCACCAACTAGCCCAGCAGTTAACTCTTCTATGTTTACAGAGGATGACTGCAGCGCTGGCCAGTTCAGCCGGCAGCTCGAGAGCCAGCGAGCATTCGTCGTCGAATTCGTCGGGGTGCCCGCGTGCATCGTCCATAAGAAACAACCAATATGCATACATCAACATGGATGGCGGATGGCAGCACTGTTGACGTCACTGGCATGTATAAATATCCCGTATACTTCCCGTATAAATATCGCCGGCCGCCACGTTCTTGTTTCTTTTACAGCGCTGACCAATTCTCCCCATGACCTAATCCTCGGACTCGACTTTCTTACGGCGTATTCAGCTTTGATCGACTGTTCTGCCGGTTCCATTTGCTTCGAACTTCCTCTACTCGCGCATATTCGCGCCGAACTGCCGAGCAACATTAGTACGAACGCCTTCGTCCACCTGCCGCCTAAAACCTTGACTTTCGTCGATTTGCCATCACATTTTCCTGCGCTGGATGGTGATTACTTCGCCACACCTGTTCCTGATGTCCTTTTGATGCGCAATATCACTGTGCTCCGGTGAGGACGCTCCGTCGTCACCGTCGCCGATGACCGGAGGTTGCTCCCCGTCGTCAATTTTGGCCTGACAAAGGAAGTTGTACCCCAAGGCATATCGGTTGCAACGCTGCGTGCTGTAGGAGATGACCACGTCACGACGTTTTCAGTAGACGTCTGCTCAGATTCTTCACCATGTCCACACGGTGCTATTTGCCCTAACGCAACATTTCGTTCCATGATTGCTGTGGACCTATTGCCTGAACAAGCAGCAGCTCTGTGTCGCCTTTTGGTTTCCTACTACGACATCTTCGACCTCTACAATCGCCACTTGGGCCAGACTTCAATTGTTAAGCATCACATAAATACTGGTGATGCCAGTCCTATTCATCGCCTGCCATATCGAGTTTCTGCTTCAGAGTAAGGTTATTCAAGATGAAGCGAACCCAGATGCTTGCCAAAGGCATTGTTGAACCTTCGTCGACCCCTTGGGCGTCGCCCGTGGTGCTTGTTAAAAACAAAGATGGCACATGGCGTTTCTGCGTAGATTATCGTCATCTATCTTCTCCTTTGCCAAAACTACCGTTGATGGTTTTGGCAAAAAAGCCAAAACTATCAACCAGGTTCCTCATTTTAGATTAGTACGGTTTGCATTCATTAACTAGCATGTGCCGTTCTCCCACTTAAGGTCGGGCGAGTTGAAATCACCCGCAAGCAGTATTATTTGGCCAGATGGCTCCGAAATGATGTCGTACAGCATTTCCACAACATGGAAATCCGTGCTTGGTAATCGATAAAACGCTCCAGTGACAAAAGAAATTTAGATTATTAGCCGGTGTATGGAAAATGGAAAAACTTTATTTCTCTATATCTCAGAGAGATTAGCGGTGGGCCGGTGTCTTCATGTTTTGAGTCCTGGCCGCTTCACAAGGTCGGCGCCCCTATTCCAGGGCACCGCTGAGTCTTGCTGCCTCGCAGGCGTGCTGCACAATTGCCCGTTGGGCTGCGAGCTCGCTGCTGGTGAGCAGACCCTCCCATTGTTCCGCACTTGGGTTATTTACTTTATGGAATGCGAAATTACGCTTGCATTCCCACGTGATGTGGTATAACGTGGGGGTTGTTCCGCACCATGGACATGTATCCCTGTACTGGGTAGGGAACATTTTGTGTAATGTGTGCAGGTTCAAGAAAGTACCTGCTTGCAGTCTTCGCCAGCTTACTGCCTCATGTTGTGTGAGCGATGTGTGGGGTGGGGGGTATTTAAGTCTCCTTCCTCTGTAGTAGTTAAGTATTTCTGCATACGTCGGCTCCACCGTTAAGGGGGCCTCTAGGGTTTCCGACTGCCCTGCTCGGTGCGTGAGTTCGCGAACTAGGCGGTCCACCCTTGAGTTGCCCTCTATCCCGGTGTGTGCCGGTATCCAGAAGATCCTATGTTTTATCTTTTTGTTAGGAGGCTCTGTTTTGAGGAGGATTCTCAGTGCTTCCTTACTAACTCTGCCTTGTGTGTAGTTCCTGCATGTTGCTTTGGAGTCCGTTAGAATTATCAGAGATTTGTTCCTGCGGTAACCATCAACCGCCGCTAGAGCTACGGCGACTTCCTCCCCCTCCGTTACCGTGCAGTTTCTCAGGGTCGCGCAGCTAATTGGTTCTCCCGTGTGGTTTACCACTGCTGCCGCGACTCTAAACATTCTAGTGTTGCGGTCCCATGGGTATACAGCCGCGTCTGTGTATACCGTGTTTTCTAGTGCGGCTAGGTTTCGTTCCACGAAATCTGCTCGTGCTTGTCTTCTGGCGGCGTGGAGATTCGGGTCCATGTTTCTCGGTAGGGGGCTAACCTCCAGTGTCTGGCGAACGCTGTCTGGGATGCTAGCAGCCCGATCCTCTATTCCGTCTGTGTTATGCCCTATTCTTTTTAGGAGCTTGCGGCCGGTGGCAGTCTGCTGGAGCCTGGCGATCTGTGCAATGAGCTGCGCTTCCGCGAGTTCTTCGAAAGTGTTGCTTAGGCCCATCTGTAACAGTTTATCGTTGGGCGTGTTTCTAGGCAGATGTAGCGCCGTCTTATACGCTTTCCTTAGTAGCGTTTCCGTCTGTTCTTTTTCGTGCTTGGTCATGTTGTGGTACGGGAGCGAGTACGTGACTCTGCTGACCACTAGGCTTCTGACCAGCTTGATTGTGTCTTCTTCTCTCATTCCGCTTCTTCTTTGAGATACCCTCGTTATCATTCGGCTTACTTGTTCTGTCGATTTTTTTAGTAAGCTGATTGTGTGGCTGCATTTCTTGCTTCCTTGAATCCACATGCCTAGGACGCGTATCATGCTCCTTTCAGGTATGTTTTGTCCGTCTAGTTTTACTATTAGTTCTTCCTTGGTGGGGTTTCTTCCCACTCTCAGGATTTCTGATTTTTCGGTGGAGCACGCCAGGCCCCTTGCTCTGACGTATTCTTCCACGCACTCGGCCGCTTCCTGCAATTTTTCTTGCTTATGCCCCAGGGAGCCTCGATTGACCCAGACCGTGATGTCGTCAGCATATATTGCATGCTGGATGCCATCAATCTTGCTGAGTCGTCGAGCCAGTCCGATCATTGCGATGTTGAAGAGTATTGGTGAGATCACGGAGCCCTGCGGCGTGCCTTTGCGTAGGGTGGTAAAGATGTCACTTCGCAGATCCCCCAATCCCACCGTTGCCGTGCGTTTTGTCAGAAAGGCCCTCACGTAGTCGTGGATTCTCTTGCCGCAGTTGGCGTTGTTCAGTCCTTCCATGATGGCTTCGTGGCTAACGTTGTCGAAGGCCCCTTTGATATCTAGGGCCATGATAACGTTTTCGCCTGCTCTGGGTGACGTGTTTATGACTTCTTCTTTTATCTGTAGCAGGACGTCCTGTGTTGACAGGTTCGCCCGGAAGCCAAACATGCTGTGCGGGTATAGCTCCTTGTCCTCCAGGTGGTGTTGGATTCTTCTGGTGACTATCCTTTCGTAGAGTTTACCGAGGCACGAGGTGAGGGAGATGGGCCTCAGGTTTTCAATCTGAAGCTTTTTGCCGGGTTTAGGTATCATCACCACGACAGCGTGCTTCCATTCCTTCGGTATCGTGCCCTCTGCCCACAGTGTGTTGAGGTATGCTGTGAGCTGATCTATCGCCTCGTCGCTGAGGTTGCGTATTAGGGAGTTTCTGATCTTGTCGGCGCCCGCGGCTGTGTTTTTGGTTGTCGCTCTAATTGCCGCGTAAACTTCCTCTCTTGTAATCGGTCTGTCCATGTGGGGGTTCTCTGTCCCCAGATACTCCCCGTCGTAGCCTTTGGGATTGTCTTTGCCGTAACATTTTACACGCACTGCCTCCAATAGTTCCTCGTCGGAGCCTTCGTGCTGATGGACCAGTTTCTGGATTGCTTTGCCGCTTTCTGTTTTCGTTTTGGTTGGGTTCATGAGGGCTTTTAGTATGCGCCACGTCTTGGCTGTGCTAAGCGTGCCGTTCAGTGAGCTGCAGAACTGCTGCCACCCTTGCCTGGCTAGCTGTGTTGCGTACTCTTCTGCCTTCTTAGTGATCTCTGCTATCTTCTTCTTGAGTTTCCTGTTTAGCTTTTGTCTTTTCCAGCGTTTTGTGAGCCCGCGTCTCGCCTCCCATAGCCCGAGTAGCCGCCGGTCTACCTCCGGTGCTTCTTCTGTTCTATGTATTTCCCGTGTGTAGAGTTCTTGTATCTGTTTTAGTTGTTGGCTCCATTCCTCTATCGAGGTGATTTCCCTTTTTAGTTGTTCGCTGTGCTTGCGGAAGGCGTGCCAATCTGTGATATGGGCTGTGCCGATTTTTCTTTTTACGTTCTTCGCTTCGATTGTAGTTTTCAGTACATAATGATCGCTGCCTAGGTTCTCCAGCAGGTTCTCCCACTCGGCCTGCTTTGCTCCTTTAACCGGTGTAACTGTGCACCAAACCTGCTCGACCGAGTCATGACCGATGTTATCGAAGACGAAAGCGACGAAGGGACTAACAGAAAAACACCACCGCCATGACCCGGCCTGTCGTTGCGATAAGCAGTATAGTTGCAGGGAAACACCTCGCTATCAGTGATGGATGGGTTAAGCCAGGATTCAGTACCAAACACTATATCTGCCCTTAATGACTCAACCAATCTAGCAAACTCATCTATCTTGTTGACTATACTACGGCAATTTACCACCGCAATAACTAAATTATGATAAACACAGCAAATACAATTTGTACGTCGCCGTTTTTACAGGGCAGCAACTTCTTCCTGCTCATCGTCCCTTGTAAACGCTCTGCCATTTATGATCAGTTCATCAGCCTTCAATTTAACATGGTTTATATTATCCGCCTTCTTTAGTTTTCCGTATTCCCAAAGTTTCATTCGCACTGCACGAGTTTCAAATGAAAAGTCCTGTTCTACACTGTAAGAGGAGCCCTTGAACTTGCTTGCATTTTTCAAAACGGCCATTTTTTCTTTATCGGATGAAAAATTTACAATTATAGGTCTTCTCTTCCGTTCATAAAAGCGACCAACCAGATGTGCCCTTTGAACCGACTGCAGTTTGATTCCCAAATTAGTACCGCAGATACCCTTAACCAAGGCTTCAGCTTGTTCCCACGTTTCGACACGTTTTGACAATGATCGGTGCGATCATTGTCATCTATACCGTAAAACACGAGGTCGAATCTACGGCTTCTGTTTTCGAGGGCTACATTTTTCTATTGCAGAATTTTTACTTGATGTCTTAGATCCCTAATTACAGTTGCTTGATATTGTAATAGCTTCATAACGTTACCTATCTGGTCTTGGGTTGTGTCATGCTTGCTGTCCATTTCAGCCATTTTGGCATATGACTAGTTATCCTGGAATCTATGTTTTCTAACTTATTCATAGTAGTATCCTGCAGTTTCTTCAAGAAATCCATTTCGCCTTTATCAAAAGGCCCAGGGTTGAGCTCAATGTCGCCGGAAAGTGGCAAGAGCAAAACGAGCCATAAGACTCGGTTCACAACTAAACGAAAACGTCTATCACGTCTAGCGTTTACCAACGGCAGGTCACCTTGGCGTCTCCCGCACCTACGACCGGATTCGCTGACGCTTCTTTTGGCCAAGCCTTGCCCGCTCCTCCGAAAATACGTTGCGGCGTGTGAGAAATGCCAGCGCCGAAAAGACTATCGACGCTCCTGCCGGGTGCATTCAACCGCTCGGAATTGCTTCGCAGTCGTTCTTTCACGTTGGCTTGGACTTACTTGGCCCTTTTCCTCGTCCACGTTTGGCAAGAAGAGGGTCGTTGTGGCGACAGATTACGCCACGCGCTACGCCATCACCAGAGCTCTCCCAACAAACTGCGCCACAGATGTGGCCGATTTTCTTTTACGTGACGTGATTCTGCAGCATGGTTCTCGAAACCAAGTGCTCACAGACCGTGGTCGGACACTTCTTTCTAAAATCATCGCCGACATCTTGCAGTCCTGCTCAACCAAACACAAACTGGCTACCTCTTACCTTCCACAGACCAATGGTCTCACGGAGCGTCTAAATCGCACACTAACAGACATGCTTGCAAAGTATGTCCCGTCCGAACATACTGATTGGGACCTTGCCCTAACCTATGTCACTTTTGCATATAATTCTTCGCGTCACGACACTGCCGGTTAGTCTCCTTTCTTTCTGTTGTTTGGCCGAGAACCCACATTGCCACTGGACGCATCCCTTACATCCGCCACAGAAGAGACCAGCGAGTATGCACTTGACGCAATCACCAGGGCAGCCCTAGCACGCGAAATTGCCCGCGCTTGCCTCCTGACCTCCCAAGAGAAGCAACGGCGTTTGTACGATCGCCAACACAGAGACGTCCACCCATTTTTTCCAAAATTTCGGGAGAAAACGTGAAAAAAACTGTTTTTCCAATTGCTCAAAATTTCCGGAAATTTTGCATCTCTAGACACACCACGATTACGCCACGCGCTACGCCTTCACCAGAGCGCTTCCAACAAGCTGTGCCACGGACGTCACCAATTTTCTTTTACGCGGCGTGATTCTGCAGCACGGTGCTCCAAACCAAGTGCTAACAGGCCGTGGTCGGACATTTCTTTCTAAAGTCATCGCCGACATCTTGCAGTCCTGCTCAACCAAACACAAGCTGGCTACGTCTTACCTTCCACAGACCAATGGTCTCACGGAGCGTCTAAATCGCACGCTAATAGACATGCTTGCAAAGTATGTCCCGCCCGACCATACTTATTGGGACCTCGCCCTACCTCACTTCTCTACGTCCATGTCGTCTTTTTTTTTTTTTTTGCGATATTACTTGAGTAATTGATTATCAACTTGCCCGGAATGCTGCTCTGATATATATGGGCCTATATTGGCTTTCAGCATAACCGTCGGAATAAAGTGATCGCAATTGCGCCTACTAAGAGCTGCGATACAGAAGCGACCTACGTTCCACGTGCCGTCAACACGCTAACTTAATTGTTGACAAAACATCATTTTACGACCAGCGCTGGCCAGACAGAAAACTTTGTCGGCCGCGTATGCCAAACTCGCTCCAAAGACGCTCGGGGCGGCCAAGCAATTGCCGACTCGAGCCACGGCCGGGCTTCGACCTAGGAGCGTCTGGAGAACATTCATAGGCGACCGCCAGGAAGTCAGCGAGTCGTTGAAAGTTTTTGCGCCAGCAAAATGGGAGCGAAATTGAAACGTCTTCATTTCGAAGACAAATTTACAATATCCACCATCTTCAATTAGGCATCGCGAAGCATTGGGCCGCGCAACTTGCTTCGCCACTAATCTAAGAATCCTCGGGCTAATCGCAGGTCGTATATCGAACCCCGCGTCGTAAGAATAGGCTATTTTCCCATACCCTTCACCTGCGGTCTTCCCTCACGCAGCGAACACAGCATTGAAACTAAATCTATTTAAAAGCGTTCCTCGCTTTTAGTTTCACACCAAGTCCTGTATTTTGCATTTGAATACCTCCCAGCTCTCCTGGAGAGGCATGCTGTAAAACTGGGCTACAAAAAAAGGGAAAAAATTGCCAAGCTCGTTGTTAAAGGGACACTAAAGGTTACCAGAAAGTCAAGTTAAAGTGATAAAGCAATGCTCTAGAACGTCTAAGGCGTCAATGTAATCGCGAACAGAGCTTTAGTAACCGAGAAATTGAGGTAAATGCACGACACGATTTGAGACCCCCCAGCCACATTCCGGTACTACCCCGATGACGAAAGCACTCCTCATAATTTATGTCACTAGTACTCAACTACTCGTATTAAAAAGATCACTTCATTAGATTATAAGACGGAAGAAAATGCTACTTGTCTACTTCTAATCGGTTCTAAGAAAAAAAATAACATTTTGACGTTACCCTTGAGTAGGATGGGTGATCGAAAGGTTTCGTTTTCGCTCGACTCTGCGCGCTCGACTTCGTGCCGCGCGCGCTTTGGAGTTTCAGTTGTTTCTTTATCGCGTCGTGCTGCGGTGGTCCTGCTGGCTCGCGAAACTTGCATTTGGAACACGCAGCGAGAATGCCACGTCCATGTGTTGTCGTGGGATGCGCGAACGGTCCGTGGAACTTGGCCAAGGGCAGTTGCAGCGGCGAATCCAACGTTACTTATCACTGTGTGCCAACGAGTGAACCTCTCCGTTCGAAGTGGTTGAAGTGCCGTACCTCTGCCACAACGCTCTGGCAAAGAGCCGAAAAATCGCGTAATGTGCTCGCTGCACTTTCGTCCAGAGGATTACGAGTTCAACGCCGACTTACTGAAGTCGCGTGAAGTGCCTTTCAAAGCAGGCCGTCGTCGTAGTAGTACGCAACGACGCCGGCAGCGCGATCCCTCAACAGCACGTCACGTTCATCAGTGCTTAAATCGCTGAACTCGAGCCCAGCGTCGCGAGCTAATGTGTCGTTGTCAGGGTCATCCATTGCAACGAGCGTCGAAGTTGGCGTCATAAAATAAAGAACCAGCTTATCGTCGTGCGCTTTCCCTTCCGCTAGCCACCATAGTTCCGCTTTCGCGCTGCTGTCTGCTCTGTCTTGGCTCTGTTCCTGGCCGCGCGTTTGCGTTTTGTGCAGAAAATCCGTAGCGCCGTCTGCGGGAGCCGTTTTACTCACCGACGGCGCAACGTCACTGTGAGACCATGACGTCAATACTCCTCGATCGGAGGGCGGGTGACTTGAACTGCGCTAGAAGTACGCGGACGCTTCAGAACGCATTTTCTCTTAAAGTAAGTCTCTTCTTCGCACGAAACAAGCGTTTCGAGGTTTCTGGGATGGTATTTCAACAATCCACATTGACTTACTATTAACCTTTAGTGTCCCTTTAATTGCGTCATAGTTAGCTTTTTCATTAGAAGGATTGTTTTCTTACGTTTTTTGCGCCGTTCGAGACCGAACGAAAACTCGGCATGGATAACTTTGTGATCACTAATTTCTTGAAGGTAAGTTAATTGTGATAAGCTCTCAGGATTCGTAGTTACTATAAGATCCCAGATATTAGCACTGTCGCCAGCAACACGCGTTCGTTCCCTTACTGAGTGAGATTGGCATTCAAACATACTTCTATAAAATCCTTTAATTCTCTGTGGTTTGTACCTGAGGGAGCTAGTTTCTGCCAGTCGATACCGGGATAATTGAAATCTCCGAATAGCAATATATGTGAATTTGGATGTGCAGTACCGAGATCACTCGGAATATTGTTCAGCGCACTTGGAAAGTTATGTGAAGTATGCGGAGCCCTGTAGCAAACGCCAAGTAAAATGGATTGCGCCGATGAGCGAAAAATTAGCCATAAGATTTCAAGATCAGAGACTATGTCTAATGGTGTGCACAATAAATTAGTGCCCATGGCAATCAAGACACCGCTCCCTCGAGTGCATCTGCAGTCATTTCTGAAAACTCGGAAACCTGGCAAATCAGCAAGTACTTCTGTATCAGTGACATCAGGGGCAAGCCACGTTTCGGTTAGTATAAGTATGCTGCTGTTTGAAGAAATCATGATGTTAGACACGAGTTTATGCTTAGGTAGTATTAGAGTTGTCGGACAATCCCACCGCTGTTACCAGTTGTAGGAGTTGTCGGACGATCTCGCTGCTGCCACCATTTGAAGGAATTTCTTAGAGAGGAACTTGGGAGGAGCTAGGCGAGAGAGAGAGAGAGAGAGGAAACTTTATTAATGAATGGCCGGCAGTTTCGTTGTAGTGGCCTCAGGTGGCGGCTCCAAGTCCTTGGACTCGGGCGGCATCTTTGGCTTGCCGGACGGCCCAGAGCTGGTCTGCCAACTCTGAACTTTTGAGAGCCGCCTCCCAGCGGTGGCGACGCCGATGGAGAAGGTCCCCGGCGGGCCCCGCAGCTGGGGCGGCGTCGGGGAGAAGCGAGCTCGAGGCTTCCCGTACTGTGGTAACGGCCGCGATTACGGACGCGTCGCGAACGGATGTGGTCCCATTACCGTGGTTGCCGGCACATTCCCAGAGCATATGTCGCAGCGTTGCTCGCTGTCCGCAAGCTTTACAGGCATCTGTTGGATATAAACCTGGGTAGATGTGATGTAGGACCGCGGGGCTAGGGTAGCTGCCTGTCTGGAGCAAGCGTAAAGTTACGGCCTCATTCCTATTTAACTTGTCGTGTGGTGGCGGGAATGTGCGTCTTTGGAGTCTGTAGTGTTGGGTGAGATCTCTGAACGTGGTCAGGCGATCGCCCCACGCCCATTGTGATTCTTGTTGCCGCATTTCTGTTGCAGTGTCCCGATCAGGCAGATCCGATGCCCCGCTCTCGGGGGCGGGGGCCACATAATCTGCGGCGGCTCGGCGTGTGAGACCTCGAGCCGTGGCGTGGGCCGCCTCGTTGCCCGCGAGCGGGACATCGGTGTGTGCCGGGGTCCAGAGGAGGAAGACTGTAGAATTTTGGGGTTGCGAGGGCGATGACGAGTCGCCGTCGTCATAAATTTGGAGTATGCGGACCGCTTCCCGCGAGACGCGACCGCGCGCGAAGCCGCGGATTGCCGCCTGCGAGTCGCTGATCACGATCGCAGCACCAGGCACCGTGGCCAGTGCTAGGGCTATTGCGGCTTCTTCGGCCGCCTCCGTGTGTCCCGTGGTCACTGTAGCGCTCGCGAGGCACTTTCCCGTGCGGTACAGGATTTATTTACAGTGTTTACATCAGGCACGTACCCAGGGGGGGGGGGCGCCCCCCCCCGAAATAAAGTGGCATACCCCCCCCCCTCCCCTCCCCACCCACGCCACCACTCCTCACACATTCCTAAAGCGCCGCCAGATCAATGTTGAGACTTGGCAGCTAATCATCAGTCAGCATTATGCTGCCTTTTTCACTCCTTTCAGATGGCGGTAGTTATCGGCATCTCTTGTAATTTGAAGGACAGTTTTCTCATAGATTCCGCACCCGCGCGATTAACTCGAGATGCGTTCAGTTGTCACCATCTATTCAACCATCACGCGCATAGCTGTTGCTTTTGTAAGTTCAACCTTCTTTGTTTAGGCTGATCCTGGGACCAGGAGAGGGATGCGGCTGTTACTTAGCTGGTCTGTACTCTCATGGAACGACTTGCGGCCGGAGGAAACGCCCATTGCGTTTAACTTGTTTCTTTGCTTCATTATTTCCTTGAGTTACGGCTCGCCGCGACGCTGGCAGATGCCCGGAACCATATACACGTGATATGGGTTAGATAAGACCCGCCGTGGTTGCTCAGTGGCTATGGTGTTAGGCTGCTGAGCACGAGGTCGCGGGATCAAATCCCGGCCTCGGCGGCCGCATTTCGATGGGGGCGAAATGCGAAAACACCCGTGTACTTAGATTTAGGTGCACGTTAAAGATCCCCAGGTGGTCGAAATTTCCGGAGTCCTCCACTACGGCGTGCCTCATAATCAGAAAGTGGTTTTGGCACGTAAAACCCCATAATTTAATTTTTTTTTAATGGGTTAGATAAGGTCGGAAATAAGATAATGTGAAAGAGCGTCCATCATGAAACCCTGCAATAACCCTTAAACCCATAAGCAAGATGACTGTCGCCCGTTACCTCGTCTGTTTTTCCCTAATTGTATAGCACTTTTCGTGCAAAATTGGCAACTGGAAACCAAAATCGCAAGGAGTTGAGAAATTAAGCGATCTACTAAGGGAGAGAGCCAAGGCAACAACCAAATTGCAAGGAAAAGCGAACAATAAAATGTTAACCGTTGTTTATGAAAATATTTATGGATCAACATCTTTTTACTTATAAAGGAAGTAGAGAAAACGCCGCCGGAAGTGGAGAACAATTACTTGTTTTGAATGACGCTTCTACAGTTATCGGTCGAACCGCCTCACGTAGCCACTTCTCTGCTGTGCTTATGTGGGTGTTTTTCTAACCTTTTGCGGTGGGCGCAGTACGTCTAGAATCGCAGTGTCCTGCGCTCTACGCGGTTGTATGGGACTGGCGGCCGCACAGCGTTACGCAATTCTCGGAACTGTCAAAACTGATCAACAAGGCGAAAATAACTGATATTCGAAGCTATAATATGAGAAAGACTGAAGAAGCCGTAAAAAATGAACACAGCCTGAAATCAGTAAAAAAGAAACCTGGCATAGGACAAGCCTTGATGTATGCACCAAAAGATAAGAAGGAGAATATCATCATAATCTCGAAGATATAGTAAAAGCAGCGGAAAAATTCTAAGCTGACCTGTATACAGTACCCAGAGGAGTCACGATACCTCACTTAGAAATAGTAATGAACAGGATACAGAAACTCTCCTATAACTAGTGATGAGGTCAGAAGGGCCCTGCAAGACATGAAACGATGAAGAGCGGGAGGAGAAGGTGGAATAAAAGTCGATTTAATCAAAGATGGAGGAGACATAATGCTTGGAAAACTGGCGGCTCTTTATACGAAGTGTCTATCGACTGCAAGGGTCCCAGAAAACTGGAAGAATGCAGACATTATACTAATCCACAAATAAGGAGACGTTAAAGAATTGAAAAATTATGGGACCATTAGCTTGCTCCCATTATTATATAAAATATTTACCAAAATAATCTCCAATAGAATAAGGGCAACACTGGATTTTGTCAACCAAGGGAACAGGCTGGCTTCAGGAAGAGATACTTTACAATGGATCACACCCATGTCATCAATCAGGTTATCGCGAAATCCGCAGAGTACAATAAGCCTCTCTATGTGGCTTAGATAGATTACGAAAAGGCATTTGATTCAGTAGAGATACCAGCAGTCATAGAGGCACTACGTAATCCAGGAGTACAGAACGCTTACGTAAAAAGCTTGGAAACTATTGCTACATGCGTGTGGGATTTGTTTGTTTGAACGAGGCGCGTGGGCGCCATCACTCCAGAAAAGAGGAGGAAGAACGAACTGTGCTCGCGCTGTGAATGTAACCGGTGAGCGCTGCAACAGTTGTTGTAAATATAATCTGTAAATAGTTTCTCGTCTTAATGACTTGTTCTTCGCGTAAGAATATCTACAGAGGTTCTACAGCTACCTTAATTCTACACAAGAAAAGCAGGGAGATACCTACAGAGAAAGGGGTCAGACAGGGAGACAGAATTTCTTCAAAGCTATTCACTCAGTGCTTAGAATAATTCAAGCTATTAAACCTGGAAGGCTTAGGAGTAACGATCGACGGCAAATAGCTCAGCAACCTTCGGTTTGTCGATGACATTGTTCTATTCAACAACAATGCAGACGAGTTACAACAAATGATTGGAGACCTTAAAAGAGAGAGTGTAAGAGTGGGGTTGAATATTAATATGCAGAACATGAAGATAATGACAAATAGTCGGGCAAAGGAACAAGAGATCAGGATCGCCAGTCGGCCACTAGAGACTGTGAAGGAGTACGGTTACCTAGGTCAATTAATCACAGGGATCCCTGATCATGAGAAGGAAATTCACAGAAGAATAAAAATAGGTTGGATCGCATACGGCAGACATTGCCAGCTCCTGACTGTAAGCTTACCATTATTATTTAAAAGTAAGATGTGCAATCAGTGCATTTTGCCAGCGCTGACATATGGAGCAGAGACTTGAGAGCAAGTTAAGGACCGCGCAAAGAGCGATCGAACGAAGATTGCTAGGCATAACGTTAAGAGAGAGAAAGAGAGCGGTTTGGATCAGAGAGCGAACAGGTATAGATGATATTCTAATTGACATCAAGAAGAAAAAATGTAGCTGGGCCGGTCATGTAATGAGCCGGTTAGATAACCGTTGGACCATTAGGGTTACAGAATGGGTACCAAGAGAAGGAAAACGCAATCGAGGACGACAAAACACTAGGTAGCGCGATGAAATTAGGAAATTCGCGGGCGCTAGTTGGAATCGGTTGGCGCAGGACAGGGGTAATTACAGATCGCAGGGAGACGCCGTCGTCCTGCAGTGGGCATAAAACAGGATGATGAATGATGATGATGATGATGATAGAGGTGGTGCCCCCCCCCGAAAGAAAATCCTGGGTACGTGCCTGATTTACATATTAAACAAGAGAGACATTCAACAGTCTAGCGTGGCTCCCAAATGGCGCATGCAAGACGAACATACAGCACACAGCTTACGAACACACTGCTCACGAGTACATTGACGAGCACAGAGCACGACGACGAGCACACCCTAGCCACCGACAACAGCTGGTTTTATCCACTTCGTGTTCCCTAGATCCCTAGGCGAGGCAAAATGTTTGACGTCAGCGTAAACAAGCCGCCTCTCTGCGGGACGTTTTACAAACACACACGCACACACAGGTTTCAGTGTCCCCTCCGCAGGCAGACGACCTTTGCAGCACAGTCGTCGTGGTGTCCATTGTCCTGCGTCCCCGCAGCCAGGTGGTCACGCCCGACGCCTCTGAATTCCATCGCGGATCTCGCACAGTGGCCTCCGCCGCGGTCCATTGTCTGGCGTCTCGCAACGCGCATGGGGAGGTTCCGCCAATTACCTCCCCTCGAGAACTCCCCTGGGCTGACCCCCGCCGCGTGGCTGCCGGTTGTCCGCAGTTCTCTGAAGTAAGTGCATTGTTGATTAGCGCTGTCCTCGCTGGTTCTCTGAAGGGCGCCACCAACCCGGATCGATCGACGCACCTGCACCGGGCTGAAATAGCTGCAGGCCGATCCTAACAGCTCCTCAATGGCCCGGAAAATCTCGCCTGGCCAGTGCTGGCAACCGCTGGGCAGGAAGAGAATGGCTGGTGAGCAAGACGATGGCTTTGCTCTCTGCAACCCCTGCGCACTTGGAATGCCTCCAACCAGGTGTAGTTTCAGGGAGTCCGTAGAATACCAAGTTGTAATGTCGCGTTCGGTTTTCGGCATCATCAAAACGTGCCTCTAGTATTGAAATTAAGCGAGTAGCTTTAGTTGCGTCGGCGCGGAGAACTTCTGTGACTGTTTGAAGTGTTACAAGGCTTTCGTAATGGCTCTCAAGTTCGGTCATACGTTTGCCTAGGTCAGATACATTTCTGTCTGTCGCTAATAACTGAGATTTTAGATCTTGAACTTCAGAAATAAGCTTGGACTGGCCAGTAGATATCTTCTTTAGCTCAGCGAGGATAGCTGCAGTATCCGGACCAGGGTTAGTTCCTATATCACCGGAAAGTAGGAGTAGCACGACATGAAAAAAACGACATGAAAACAATCGGCAACAACAGCGTTAAGGCACTGTGGGCTTGGCAGCTGTACTAAGAAGTAGTTATTAGACTGATTTACGAGTTGTAATAATTTTGAATTATTCACTCCTCTTTTTCTCTATTACATTTCCAGTGCTTCGAAACTGTGCTTGCGAAACAGTGCTTCAATTTGTATTTGCCACTCTCTGCATTATTTAGGTGCTTTACTCATCATGCATTCATACTTTCTATTACATTTTTTCCTGAGCTTTTTCTACTCCTTCGTCAATCTGTTGTGTTTTCTTTTTTTTTTTGTATGTACCTTTCCCCTCCTGTCTGGGCCTTCTAAGGCCTGCAGTATTCCTAAATAAATAAACATAAATGAATAAATAAAGTAATCCTTTATTCACACCGCACCAGCCTTCCCATCACATGGAGATGATCTCGTGCGCCTTGGTCTCCAGCAGCTTCTCCATGGAGGCAACATCTGCGTTCCATGCATCCAGTTGCTTCTTCATGCCTGCAATCTGTGAACCATCCACAATATCAGCTACACAAGGCAACGCACTGCATGCATGCAGGACATCCAAGCAAACTTTAGCCAAGGTTTAAAAATATGCCACCAAATGCATGTTGTGCATGTATGGAGCAAGTCACACTATTTCTTGTATTCTGTTTAATTGCAGAAATACTCGGCCAACTAAGCAAGTACAGTAAAGCCTCATTAAACCGTAGTTGGAAAAAGTATGCACTAAGTGGAAGTACTGCTTAACCGAGATAGCATGAGATTGCCCACTTACCTGTCAAAAACGAAACTCAGGGAGAGTGCAATAAAAGGGCAAAAACATGTATTTATTCACTTCGCACGACAAAAGTCTCCTATTTTCATTTGATGCCACGGCGACCTAGAAGCGAAGACAGCAGCCTCAAACTTACTGAAGCTGCAAGCCAGCTTTTCAGCCAGCCCCCTCTTCTGGGCAAACACTCGCATTCACTTCTCGTTAGCATTGCATATTCTCCATGCACGGGTGCAGTAGCGCCCGCACACGGGTGTAGTAGCCAAAAGAAAAGAAAAAAGAACTGAAGAAGGCTGTGGGATCACACATGGGCGACCTTTCATGAAGTTTGCCGAAGGGGTTGTCTACGAGAACCCCCTTTCGGTTGTTGATATATAGGTCAGACCGGGCATTGTGTTAATGAGCATGTCAGGAAGCGTAAAAGAAATGTTCAGCAAATGAAAGAGGGCCCAAATTTGCCTAAGCACATCGGGACCTGTCCTTCACGCTCTTGTGAACCACGCTTTTCAGATGTGCGGATTCCTGCCCGAAGTAATGACACTAGAGCAAGGGAACTGGTTGAAGCCTATCACATAAGCAAGAAAGGCAGCTTGTGCGTTAGCGAAACTTCGATATCATTATGTAAGGCCGAGATGAGGTTTCTTGAGCGTTGTGTGTCATGAATGTTTGATCAGATGCGTGAATGAAAGTTTGCTCTGTGCGCATGTATTGACTGACGGTATATATGTGCCTGCGTTCTGGGAATAAAACAGTTGCGAGTGGCGCCCTGTCCTGTTCTCTTCTCTTGTGTGTGTCCGTTTATTTGGCGTCTTTATATTTTATAATGAACAGCTACCAACTAGCCCAACAAAAGGTGCTATCCCCTTATATTGATTTTTTTCATGCAACACGGTTATAACAATTATCGGTTATAACAATGAAATTTTTGTGGCACTTGAATATTGTTAAAGTGGGTTCAACTGTTTTTGCAGAGCTGCCAGCTGCGATGCGAGCTTGGCCAAGCAGCGGTTTGCTGTTCGCCGTCGGTAGCCATGCACTGCAGCAGAGCTCAACTTGTTTTAAGAGCGATGAACAGCACTAAACAAATCTTTGGTTTAATAATAAAGTTCATGTTACATAACATTTTAAATCCATGCCAACTGCATTCTTTTTTTTTTTCATGCAAGAAAATTTTGTCATTTTGCAGGAAAACTTTGGTGCCGTTCTGGGATGGTGCTGTTCCCTCCCTCCGAAACTTTGATGGTAATTTCGACTTGCTTGAGGAGGGGTGCTTGTTGAGAATTTTACGGTAGTTTTTTTTTCGATATCTTTATTTCTACCTGTTTTATTCAATTTAATGTACTTTATACTTTAGCTCTGTACTTTATGCATTACCAAACTTTGTACCTTTGTTTGACTATGTTCTATATTCGTTCACCTTTAACAACCAATAACTCGTGTTATTATGTTTGTGTGTTGTTAATGTAACGCATACATACGTTAATGTAACGCATACATACATCAATAATCCCTTCTTAAAAAGTATCGGGTCGATGCTTTTTAAGAAGGGGGTATTGACACGTGTACTTGTTTATCGGGTGACCGCTTGTGACTGCCTAACAAATGTTATCGCACAACGCATGGCGCGCCTGCATGTATAGGAAGTGTCTGGAATGTTATCGATGGTTCCATCCGATGTCTGTCATTGAACCTTGTGTAATCTTATTGCACGTATGCGCAATGCGAATAGTGTAGCGCTTTGTAGAAGACACGCGGGTCCCAGTGATTACTCTAGAACATTCGACGACTAGTGTATAAAAGCCGATGCGCTTGACCCGCTGATCAGATTTTGACGATCGCCGAGTGTGTTCGCTACTATCGTTGTTCTGAGTGTAGCCCGCTTTTGAAGGCACAAGTTCGCCCAATAATACGCTAGTTTCGTTAATCACAGAACGATAGGTAGCGACATCAAGATTCTCTTCGTCAGTGACGTGCGGCAGTATGGCATCGAGCGTCGTCGTCGAGTTCCTGCCGTAAACCAGCTTAAACAGTGTGATCTCCGTTGTTTCTTGCGGCGCCATGTTGTAAGCGAAGGTTACGTTCGGCAGAACGGCATCCCAGGTCTTGTGCTCGACGTCGATGTACATTGCTAGCATGTCGGCGAGGGTCTTATTCAGGCGGTCCGTAAGACCATTCGTCTGTAGATGGTAGGCAGTTATCGTCCTGCGGCTTTTCTGACTCTACTGCAAAATGGCTTGGGTGAGCTCCGCTGTACGCATTGGAACGCATTGAGTTCCTCTGTCGGTGATCAGGACTACTTGGGCGCCATGTCGCAGCTGGATGTTCTCGACAAAAAATTTCACCACTTCGGCTGCGCTACCTTTCGACAGAGCTTTTCTTTCAGCAAAGCGGATGAGGTAGTCCGTCGCCACAACGATACACTTATTTCCGGTTGTTGACGTCGGAAAGGGTCCCAACAAATCCGTCCCGATCTACTAAAAAGGTTGGCAAGGAGGCTTGATCTGCTGTAGTAATTTCGCTGGCCTTGTCTGTGGTGTCTTGCATCACTGACAGTCTCGGCATGTCTTGACGTAACGGGCGACGTCGGCGGTGAGGCGCGGCCAGTAGTATCCTTCCTGTATCCTCGATATCATCTGGGAGAACCCGGGGTGCCCAGCAGTCGAATCGTCATGTAGGGCGTGCAGTACTTCTGGATGCAGCCCTGACGGAACAAGAAGGTAGTTGGCGTGGACTGCTGAGAAGTTCTTCTTTACGAGTAGGTTGTTTCGAAGCGAGAACAAAGACAATCCGCTTAAATGCCTCAAGGACAACATTGGTGTGCCTTTCCAAATACTAGACGCGGTTTTTCAGTTCCGGGTCTGCTCGCTGCTGTTCAGCGAAGTCTTCCACGCTTCCGAAGTCGATGGCCACACCCTGGGTAGCCAGCGTCACGGGACAGTCCGAACCTCCATGGGTCCCGTCGCCAGTGCGAAGCTGGCCCTCCAACCTTCTTGGCCCAGAGCCACGTCGATAATCCCAGCTTGGCACCGCTTCTCCTCCGATCGCACCTCGGGTCACGCGCCTCGAGGGCTCGTGCCGTTCGGACCGGTCGATGCACATCGTCCTCTTCTTTTCTTTTTGTGTCCCATGCCTCTTACATATGACACACGGGCCGGTTAGATTGACAGTTGTTGAAGCGGGATGAAGTTTGTCACCACGTGTCCAACACAGTCTCGGTGTTGGACGCTGATCGACTCAAACATTGCGCATGCTCTTGCACATTAAGACGTGCTGCTATTGTTACCATTCCCTCTGCCCGCATCGCATTATCATTTCCATCGGTCCTGTCGACCAGGGTGAACCTCGTAGAGGCGGCCCCAACAGACGCTGCACTGCTCTGCGAATTGCTGCATTCGGGCATTGTGTGTGCAATCCCCGCATCGGAACAATGTTGGGGAGTACTTGAGGTGACAAAGTCCGCTACCACGTGAGCCGGGGCCATCCTGTCTGCCCACAGCGCACTCGGCGCTGCTTTAGCGTTGAAAATGGAGCAAGGTGCTCGTTTGGGCAGCATCAAGCACAAAGGGGGGGGGGGGGGGGAGGTTGCAGCGGCTGTGACATGTGGCACTGTGCAGTTCTCTATATCGAATATTAAAAAAATCGAATACTAGATATTCCATTTGATAATATTCGAGTATTCACACACCCCTAGCTGACGCACACAAGTCCTAATGCGATTCTTTGGGAGCACACTTTTCAGTATGTTAGTCTGTATCAAACTTATTTCACACCAACATTGGCCAATGGGAATGAGCCTAAACAGAAAATGTGTGCCACTGCGTATGTGCAACTTGGTATATGGACATACTTGGCCAGTCTTCCAGAATGACCCAGAAAGACAAAGAGAACAAGAGGCAAACTTCGGCAACAGAAAATTGAACAAGTGAGAAAAAGCCAGTGCAGTGTGGAGAAGGAAATGAAGCAATTGGATCAGAGCATGCATTGCATGAGAAGCATAGAAGTGAAGAATTTGGCAACACGGTGCGGCGCAACATTGCTTCAATGCATCAACATCAGCATTCATTGTGAAATAGGTTCTGCCAAGATTTCTTGCGGTCTGGAAACGCCCACGGCTGAGAACCCAGATACCATCATTAGGGCACATGGCGAGGATGCCCTGATGTGCGACTTGTGAAATAGCGGAATGGACATTCCTGTCACGGTAACATATTAAGACTTGGCAAGTGCAGACGAACCAATGTGCATGCTTACGTACGATTAAATAGTGCGTGAAGGTCTTCCACAGCCAGAAAGTGCCAACAAGTTGTCCCAGAAAGTGGCTTCAACAATGATGATGACTGCCCATAATCGTCGGTGGTGGATACCACAAATGTAGTAATGCTCATGCAAGTGTTTATGGGGACGACATGACTTGTACAACTCCACGCAAGTGGCCTTATAAACATTTTTTTTTTGTCTACATGAGGGGAATTTCATGCTGTGCATTTTTGGGATTATTTTCCAGTGTCCGCCTAGACGTAAAAATCGGTCGAGAACTACTTTTGTCAATCTGTAGCGACATTATGACAACAAACTAAATACTGATTGATCAGGTTGCATGCAAGCATATGTGCATGCAGCATTCTGTTGAGAAGGCGACACACCTTCCACAGACGCCCTTACCTGGTCGCGTGAAAGCACACGTGGCTGCACCCACTGCATGTGCACCTGTCCGTCCACCTGGTCAATGGTGCCTCGCACTAGGCCCAGGGAAAGAGCCTTCATCACCAGCACCTCCACCTGCATCACACGTCAATGCTGGTCAGACACTGACAAACACATTGTGGCCTCGCTCCAATGAGAATGGTCATATGACACAAGTCAAAAGCACGACAGGCAACTCTCCCCCTATTCTGTAACAGGTTGCAGGTGATAGGTGAGCAGAGCAGGTGACACATCAGGCATGTGCACCCCAGAAAGAATTCTTGTGTACATGGCATGAAATGATGTGGAACAACACCTGCCTGCTTCGCCTTCCCCCATTTCAGACCAGTTCCTACATGTGCACCCTCCCCCTTCCCATTTCTTTCCACAGGCTAAAGCCACTGGGTCTCTGATTTGTCATTCTGGACTGTCCAGGACTGCCCAAATGCTGCATATGCAATGCTCATTAGCTCAAAGCCCCAGTTCAGGTAACTACCAGGCAGTGCTGCTAGTTTAGTGATTCTGTTGCTAGAGTTAGCAACTTTCTGTCTGTTTAGCGACAAACTTTTTTATTTAGAGACCAACCTTTTTTCTCTTAATGCCAACTAGAATATTGGCTATCCCCGTTTGCTCTTTGATACGTTTGTTTCTTAACATTACGCCTAACATTTTTCGCTCCATCACTCCTTACGTGGCCTTTATTCGAGCTTCTTAGTTAACCTGCAAGTTTCTGCCCCATATGTTAGCACTGGTAGAATGCAATAATTGTACATTTTTCTTTTCAATGAGAGTGGTAAGCTCCCAGTCAGGATTTGGCAATGACTGCTGTATGCACTACAACCCATTTTTATTCTTCTGTAAATTTACTTCTCACGATCAGTCTCCTGTGAGTAATTGAATGAGATAAACATATTCCTGTATACTCTAGAGCCCGATTGGCGATGCTGAATTCATGTTTCCCTGCCAGGCTACAACCCTACTCTTGCACTTCCTCGGTTAAGGTCAACGAGAGCTTCAGTATGAGGCAAGTTCAACTGGAAGCCCGTGCCTGTCTGCCGCTACTCTGCATGTGAGGTGGCCTGACTGCATCACACACTTCTGGACACCACCAATAGCAGCCTATTTTCTTTTCTTATGCAAATCGAGGTGATGAGAACTAATGTGAGAAAATGGGATGAAACTACTCCACATTGATCTTCAAATTCACTTCAAAATATGTGTGAGCGAACTTTCGGCCCAACTCATTAACAAGAAACGAATTTTGAACTCTATCTCTAAAGATACCATGCTTAACAATCTACTACTTGTTTCCGCATGCGTGGCGCCAATCTACAGAATTTAATAATAAGCCTAAGTCGTATGTCCAGTGCTCCTCCGTACGTTTCTTTTTTCTAAGTGCTCGCATCTCTGCCTGCTGGAACGATCATCCTGTCATGGTAAACTTGTTGAGGTGTGGGGCCGTCCCTGGCACTACGCACAGGTAGCGAGCTTGGCATAGTGCCAGAAACACTGGCGGCTTTACACGCCCACATGTCTGAAGCCGAGTCATGCGAAACTGGTGCAGTAGAACCCCAGTTCTGTGACATGCTGGGTTTTACTATGTATTTGAGCAGTCCCAGTGAGGACAATGCATTCAAAACCCTCACTATACAACATGAGATTATACATGTCCCGTCTCGTGCAATGACCGACCTGAAACTGAGAACATTTTGAGTGGTTTTGGTTTCAGAGTCCTGCAGAGTATTATTAGCTTATAGTTTAAACCGAAGCTCCTCGCAACTCCTTTGTGCGAAACCATGCATTATAGGCAGAATTTATTTTGGTCATATTACATAATACCCAAATTATACGACGTTTCAGCATGGCCCTGAGAAAGTTGTATAACCAGGGTGCCATTCTAGCATCGCTCAAAGTGATTGACCAAGGAGAATACCGCTCCAGATCGTAGCCGAGCACAACATGAACCCACAGTGCAGTGAGCTGAACCAGTTCAATGTACCCACAGCAACCTTCATGAAAACATGGCTCTGTGGCCACCTTGGGATGACAACCCTGTGCCTGACATCTCTGACCTTGGGCTCGCTCTGCATATGCTCCATCCAGTCACGCACAGAAACTTGTGCACAACTGCCAAAGAGATATTTTACAATAAATCAACGTGTCACTGACACATTAAATAAAAAAAGATATGTCATTATTCATTGGTCTGCAGCTGCTAAAGCAGCATCTACAACAGCATCTACATCTACATTTTACAATGTTGTTTCATTGCACGTTTCCTTGGAGAATAGAGCTATTAAAAAGCATGTGTGTAGTGCTGGTACAGGCTTTACATATAAGCTAATGTGTCACGTGTCTGTTGTCTCTAGCGGTGTGAGCATGGGCTGTCATCTCCTGCCGTAGGAGGAGAAGGCATCGGGAGAAAATCGGCCCCCTAAAGCTGTTGCCTTAAAGGGCCCCTCACCAGGCCCATAGCAAATTTTGGTTATACACTGGAAGTTGTTACGTGTCCTCTAGGAAGCGTTTTGCCGCAAAAATTTTTCAAATCGGCTCATTAATAGCCAAGATAGAATTATTTTCGTGCCGCAAACCCATGATTTCAGCAGGCGGGCTCTACTACCAAGCAAGATGCTCTCTCCACTCGCCCCTTCTAGCCTTCGCAAGCGAAATTCCTTCCCTGCGTTCGCCCATACCACACCTCGAGGATCGCGTGACGCATACGTCACAGGCCCTGCTTCATATTTTTCTCGCTTTTTTCCCCTTACGCTACACATTTCCGCTGACCGCGCCGCGTGCGATCCGTTGTCTCGTTAGCGCAGCGCACGATTTTGTGCGCTGTGCACAAGAAAAGATGACTAGCGGTATAATTCAGTGCTACATGAATACTGAGGCAGAACAAGCGAATGATCACATGCTAGAACACGGTAGAAAATGGCATAGTTTCGGTACCTGCGCACGGGACAACACGACCAGGGGAACAAGCAGACGAAGCAGAAGTACATCTCTCTTGCTTCGGTGCGAAGTAAAATAAAAAACACGCAGACAGTCTGCTTGTGTGTTTTATTATTTCTCTAAACTTGAATTCGTCAATTCAAGCAACAGATTACACAGATAACAGATGTTGCCTTGAATAATTCTCGAAGTCACATGTCAACACGAGCTACATCACACTGTGGACACGATTACTTAGGTGCAGGAGCCCAACTACGTCACTGTCCCTCTCCGGGCGGATTTGCCGCGAGTGAAGAGGGAAACAGAGTTCAGATTGAAATTTCCTGCCTTTCCGCAGCGCGTAGTGCTTTAATTCTTTGCAAACATGATTGTTGGTGTGCATTGTATGCTCTGCGCTTGTCTGCTCAAAATGGCCAAACCTGGTGAGGGGCCATTTAAACTACAACAGTAGGCATTCGGCTACAAATGCACCCTGCAACTAGATCGTGCCAGAGCATGCAACCTTTGTATTAATGTTTGTGAAAGTTCGTCCACCACTGACTGCCACCCACTGACTACAAAAATAGGCTAAAGAGCCAAACAAAGCTATTCGCTTTAAGGGGGAAGGCTACCCTCAAACACAATTTTTTGTGTTCCTTGAGATACAGTATAGACCGCTTATAACGTAAGTTGTTGGAGTCCCGAATATTGGCCCTATAGCGGTAGAGCACTATCAGCGATAGCATACTCCCAAGTTCAACAAATGGCCACAGAGGGAAGAAAAATTGACCGCGGTGCACTGCTAATAAAACAAGCATAGTATAGCAGTTTGAAGTCTTCCTGCACGAGCCCTACTACTGCGCTAGAAACGCAGTAGTAAGTGCAATTTTAACTTACATTTTCTCACGCACTTATCGAAGCGCTTTTACACATGCCAAGGAGTGCAAAGTTATCATTCCTAATTATAAATTGTACTTTTTAGTAGTAACTTTGTTGTTTTTTGTCATTATATATGCGAAATAACGTTCAGCACCATCAACCTTCCAGTTGACCTCTGGCCTGGTTTTTAAATTTTTACCGGTATCCTCACATGCATGGCAAGCACGGATTCATTGGTTCATACACTTAAGTTGGCTGCTTATTTTATGCTAAATGCTAAAACCAGTTTATTGCACTTCATTATCTTGCGTTATTTTAACTTCGGGCAAACTGACACGCTTGCGAGTGGAGATGCAAGCCCGAAAGCTAGGTTTTGGTTGTGAACCATGTGAAACACGTCTGCAACGAAACAGGAGCCGGATTCTGTTGCAACTGAAGACGGCAATACTGGTGAGTCGTTTAACATGGCTGCTTCAATCATTATGTAATATTTGTCTCGTTAACTTACAGGGGGAGAGAAGTTAGCGAACTAGATCCTGCATTACATATGGGCATCCGTTGCTGTTTCTGAAATAAATGTTTAGTTGTGAGGCCGCCGCTTCCCCAAAAAATGTTACGGGGAGATGCGAAAAAGGGTTTATCTAGAATATTTACACAGTGGTAGCGAGTGGCACAACAACAAAGATGGCAGGCTGGGGCACAGCTCGTCCTCTTTTTCGTCTGCTATGCAAGATCTTAGTGGGTATGCGCCAGTGTTTGTAAATGAAACGAGACGTCTATTTCATCTACAGGATAAGTGGCTCATAACAATATCATTTCTTTCCGCAAGTTCGTTAAGATTTTGGTGCTGAATGGAGGACAAATTTTTGCATTTGCGGCAATGCCACGTTGACTCTAGAATTTCCTTTGAGATTAGCTCTATGTATAAATCAAAGTCTGGGCACTGTTCAGCTTCTGATGTCCATGTGCTAGGTGGTCTAAGAGAGTTTCTATCCTGTTTTCCTACGTCCGGCCTATCGAAAAAGTATTCCTTGACACGTATGCATCTTGATAACTCTGTTATATCTCTGTGGAGTTCGTATTGGATTACTGCATTGTTTGTGGGACAAAGCATTAGACCACATTTCAGGAGATCTACTTCATCGGGGCTTAGACTCTGTAAAATGTCTACTACGTTGCTGCAGTGCGCTGGATGCTCGCTTGTAGCATTATCGGTAGAGCTATGTGCTATAGGGGTCATATTAGTTTTCTTGGGTGTATCTGCAGCTCTAATACCTTTGTGCTAGTATTTAACTAGTAGGTTTTCCTCCTTAGTTTCAACAAATTGTTCAAGTTCTCTTTTTTTCCAGTTCAGATAAATTATGCTGTTGAGCTTATTAGTAATTATCATAGGTTGTTCCTTGCAGCATTCTTCCAGAATAACAATTAAAGAGAGCGATGCATTTTCTAGGACAGCATTCCACTTTAATAATGGCCTGGCAGGTAAACAGCCGAGGACACATCTAACCTTAATTCTAAGACTTTTTTGGATATAGGTGAGATCTGTAGTTTGCTTGCTTGGCGGCGAGTTTGCGGGATTGGATAAAAGGGTGAGCTTTGGTGTTGCGTGTGCTATCCGTAGTGTGTGATAGTCATTTCTATTTAGTTCGGACAGACCTCTGGGGCAAAACATCTTGAAGTGGTTTTTTTATGCTTATTTTGTTATCGAGGCCTGTACTGATGTCTGTATGCGCATCTGTCTGCTTATTAGTGTATGCAGCTGTTTGCGTGAAGGCTTCGTGGGTGGTTGTAGGCATCCACATGAGCAGGTGTTGTTCAGATGGTGTTGCTTCCACCATCTGTGTAGATGCTTCTTGGGTTCTAGCTTTGGTGGAACATGCATATGAGCTGCTGCTGACATGTGTTTCAGGCATGTGTTTCTGTTTTGTAGATAACTGGGACGAGGGCTTTACTGGTGTTGGTGGTTGTGTTGGTTTAAATGAGTTCCTGAGCCTGTACTTGATGTTGTTAGCAATTACCTTGATGCCATAAAAATTGGGGTATAGTCCGTCCTGGGCGAGCAGAATGTTTGGGTCCTGGTGTAATGCAGCATCGTGGATGACATCGATGTTTTCATGTTGGTTTGCAATGTCCAGAAGAAAACCACAGTGACGGATGCAGCACTTGGTCTATCGGAACAATTTTTGGAGCAGAAAAAATCATAGTTTTGAGCAGAGATATATGCTTTCAGAGCAGAAAAATGTGCTATTTGAAGCAACAAAAGAATGCTTTGGAGTAGCAACTTACTGCTCTGGTGCAAGGAGGAAGCTCTTTACAAGTTATTTCTGAAACATTGCATTCAATATGAATTATAACATGATGCATGTATTTTTTTTTTTCAGCTTGCAGTTCCAGTTCATTGTTGTTATATAAGAAGAAGAAGTACAAACTTAAAGGGACGCTAAAGGCAAATATTAAGTCAAGCTAAGGTGATAGATTAGTGCTCAAGAATCTTTAAGGCCTCAATATTATTGCGAACAGAGCCTTAATAATCGAGAAATTGAGGTAAATGCAGGCCATGATTAGAGACTCCCCTGGGACATTGAAGTACTTGCCCAATGATGAAAGCACTCCTCAGTTAAATTCTGTCACTAGTACTCAACCACTCGTTGCAAAAAACATCCTTGTATTGTAGTATAAGACGAAATAAAATGCTACTTGTCCAGTTTTATTTCATTTCTAGAAAAAAGAACTCACTAAAATTACCCTTGACAATGATGCGGGTGGTCGAAAGGTTTCGTTTTTTCTAGACTCCACGTGGACAATGCTTTCGCATTTCAGTAGGTTCATTATCGGGGAAGTGCTATGCTGGTTTTGCTGGCTCACAAAACTCACACAAACTGCAAGTAGCAAAGAATTGAACTTCCATGTGATGTCGGGGGGATGCCCAATCGGTCTGCTCTACTTGACCAAAAAGCAGCTACAGCGGCGAATCCACCGCTCTGTGTTGGCTCGGTACCACCGTCTGTGAGGCGCCGTTTTACTCACCGACGGCCATAAAGGATGGTGATAGCGTATTCAATATCACCACTGCCCTGGTTGGGTGGTGGGAGACTTGAATTTCAAAAAAGGTATTTGGATCCTCCAAATGCAGCTTTCTCATAAACTAAGTCTTTTCTTGGCACTAAACAAGCATTATGAGGTTTCTGGAACGGTATTTAAACAGTCCACGTCAACTCAGTATTTGCCTTTAGTGTTCCTTTAATCCTATTTCACAGTTACCTGGATTTCAATAAAGAATTTAATAAACAATTTTTGTTATTCTCAAGGAATTGAGCCACCTGCAGTGTAGAGAGCCTATCACAGACTCACGTACATTGGCAGCACGGCCACAGCTACGTAAATTGCAGTGTGCATGTCATCAACACACCTATATGTGTTAATGAATTTCCGCACGCGAAATAATATGTACAGATGGTACAGAGTTGGAGTGATCGGATGGCCGCGGCCAACAGCTAAGATTGCGCGGCCCTATACACAACCGGCATTGCTGTATAGGGCTGGTACCTTACCGGTCCCTATCACCCAGCCCAGGCGATTGCTTCTATGGCCACTCACGGCGAGACAGAAATCAGCTACAGTTTCTTTTTCACATGAAGTAGTACTCAATAGAACAACATTCGATCAAACATGCAAGTGTTTCATAAAGCAGAGCCTAGAACTAAAGCACTGGCGAGATTGCCAGCAACGATCCAATGGCATTTCATCTCGCAGACGAAAGGTAAACACCGATCAGCGAGGCAGCTCGGGTGCCTTGCAAGTACTGCATTTTGTTTGCTATCCGCACCGAGAAAATTAGTTCGTTTAACTCCACGTTAATGGTGTTGTCAAAGATAAGCACACTATGACGAGCTGTGGCCAGATCGCAGGTGCAGTCTGTCGTCATTATTGTGGCGGTCAGCGAGATATGCCTACCGTCTTGTTTGGCCGTATTTCAATGGGGGCAAAATGCAAGAACATGCATTGGGTGCATGTCAAAGAAGCCCAGGTAGTCAAAATTAACATGGAGTTCCACACTACCACGTGCCTCATAATAAAATCATGGCTTTGGCACCTTGCCATCCCCCTCCTCATAAAAAATCGCAATTGTGAATGTGGGCGTAACCTATGCGATGGCATTATCGAGCCTAGAATACTATACAATACATTGACACTGCCTACCGTTTGCAAATAGGGCTAGGTCTATATGCTGTAGCTGCGATAAAAGTCTGCGAGGGTGAGTTGCGAAGAAGAGTGGTTTGATGCACGGCCCCTTCTCGGGCGTGCAAATTATGTATTCCCAATTCGAAACAGGTGCAGGTCGGTACAGGCCTGGCGCAATACCTTCCATAAACGACAATTTTGCGCAGCACGTAGCAGCATGTCGGCGTGGTTTACGGCATTCCACTCTCATGTGGCAAGACATACGTTGGCCAGACAGGGCGATGCGTCAATGAGCGACTCGGGGAACATGCGCAAAAAGTAAACAAAAATGTAGATAGAGGAGCGCACCTTGTTGCGCATATAAACTCTTGCAGCAATTGTGAGGCGCGACTTGATTGGACGTTAATGCTTGGCAAAAGCAAGAATGAGCATGCGCAGCTTGCCTTAGAGGCCTACCACATAAAAAGACAAGGCAATAATTGCATCAGTGTCATCTTTTTCCCTGCACCCATCAGAATTTGAATTCCTACATTTATGTATGCGATAAGTTGGCAGGTGTCAGTAATGTATTCTCTGCGCCTGCGCGGTTGTGTGGCCTAGGTATTCATATGCATCGACGACGAAGAAATAAAGAAGTTGTTAGTCAGCGCCAGTGTGTGTCGTGTCTTCCTTTTGTGGTTCGTCTTAGGTGTTTGTGCTGCAACGTTAAGTTCAGAATGTAGCAGGATTTCCTTCATGGTGCAGTTTGGCACAATTGGCGCAGCACTTCCATCACTGAAATCATTGAGCTTACTTGTCCCTAATGCAAGAGCTAGGATTGACTCTGATTGTTGAATAAGTAGCCTGTGATTGTTTGCGATCCTGGGAAGTACTGTTGTCAGGGTGATTTCTGCGTTTGGTCTGTTGGTGTGCAAATCGTTTATGAGCATTTTCATGGCCTTATTTGTGTTTTCACAGGTGTCATGGTTAAGGTCTTTAGTCCCGCAGTGAATTATAACATGTGTGATGTGCTGTGGTGCTGCGGCAACGAGGTCTCCGATGGTGTCTGTCATGGCGCCACTCTTGTGGTTGGCCTGGTGGGAATTGTACGTGAATGCACTTGTAGTGACTGTCGCCAATTAATGCTACGTGTGCCAAGGAAAGCAGAGGGTGCTCACCTTGTTCCTTCACCTTCCGTCGGTAGGAAAACGGGGAAGGCGGGAGATGGAAATTCAAGACGACAAGCAAAACGAGAACAAGGTAAAAGCAGGAGCCAATAATTCGACAAGTGGACTTGTCTTCTTCAAGGTGACATATGCTTTCCTCGCCACAGTACCTATATGTAGGCTTCTTGTAAAGGGGAGAGGGGGTAAGGTGGGTGGGCAAGGCAACGACCGAGGGTGTGTTAGCTGCGAGAGTGTACAATTGAAAATAAAGGCGTGCTATTTAACATCAGTGAGGGAACGTATGGTAGCGCCGTGTGTCAGCCGACCGCGTTATTATTATTTTTTTTTTCTTGAAGGGGACCTGGATAGAGGAGGGGGGTCATCTCTCTGAAAGAGAGAATAAAATAAACGGCAGAAAGAGGTGCTCGTCCCCCAAAAACTGTTTAAATTAAATTTACTAAAATGGATTTAGTATATTGACACATGTACTTATCTTTATCGGGCGACCACGTTTCGCCGCCTAACAAATGTTATCGCACAGCGCGGGACGCGCCTGCATGTATCCGAAGTTTCTGGAAAGTTATCGATGCTTCTATCCGCTTTCTGTTGTCGCCAAACCTTATGTTATCTGATTTCATCGCCTGACGCGAATGGTGTAGAACTTTGTGGAAGGCACGCGGGTCCCAACGATTAGTCTGGAACATTCGACGATTGATGCATAAAAGCCAACGCGCTTGACCCGTTGATCAGATTTTCGACGATCGCCGACCGTGTTCGCCACTATCGTTGTGCTATAAGTGTAGCCTGTCTTGTGGGCACAGGTTCGCCCAATAAAAGTTAGTTTTGTCGTTCACAGTATTGCTACTGTGTTCTTCAACGTCACCACCACGTGACAATATAGATAAAAGAAGAAAAAGAGAGAAAAAGAAAGGGGGGAAGGAAAAATAACACTAAGCAATCCAATGAAAAATAACTAAGTGATGTTGCCTATAGCTTGAAATTTAGCATAGCTAATAGATTCTAAAGCGCCCTTTGAAACAGTTGTGCCTATTTGTTGCAATGTCTTGTACTTATGGGTGAGGTATGATTTTATGTATCATGTCTCGTGCGGAACAGAAATTTGACTGTAGGACGTAGAGTTTAAGTTCATTAAAGTTATGACCTGGTTGGTTGAAATGCTAGTCTATGGCTTTGGGAAGTTTTTTAGCAGTGTCTGCACAATGTCCGTTTAACCTGAGATTTATTGATTGTCCTGTTTCACCAATATATTGTTTCTTACAGAAGGAACATTCAAGTAGATAAATCGCATCAAAACTACCGTATTCACTCAAATCTAAAGCGCACTTTTTTCCGATAGAATGGGTCCAAAAATTGTGTGTACGTTAGAATCTAGTACGACCCTAAACCTGCGTTACCATATCGCCATTGACATGTCAAAATGGGCGCCTCGCAAGCGCTTCGATCCTAGCTGCCGTAGCTTCCTCCATGTGCTGTAGTATGTGTGCTAAAGCAATGCCTCCTTTGGCTTAGGTCTCCCGTTTTCTGTGTTTGCTCTATCAGTATAGAAGTGCCGACTGCAAAGACACGCCGCGTTCATCATGACTCCATAAAGGTACCCTGAAACGATTTTGACGATTTTGTACAAGCGCACTGAGTCATAATAGTAGGTCCTTCCGATCATTAATTGATGCATCAAAGTGCTCCGCGTAAAGCATGTAATTTATTATAGGGTTTTAAAAATGTACCTTGCTGCCAATCGCAGCACACAACTTGGCTGAATTTTCAGCGGCCCCTAGCTGTTTGACGTAAATTACTCTAATGATGCTAGTAGGGCAAGCTATCCGATTGGCTGCCCAGGGCGCGTCATTGATATTTTTGCAACATTATGGTGAACAAATGTTGTTCGTAATAGTTGGAATGTGAGTTAATTTGTTTCTATAAAAATAAAGTAACATAAAGAGAATGCACAAGGACAATTTCTCACAACACTTAAGCACTTCCGGCACAAAGCAAGTGTCGGCTGCTTGTGTTACAATGTGCTCCATGTTGACAAGAGTTCCATGGTCAGCGCTGGCGATGGATGCTGCGGCCAAGGACACTGGTGAGATTGCACATGTGGCCGGCTCACCAATGGTGAAACCGGCGGTCAACAAGATGGTGACAAAGGGCGGTACCTGCAGTCATTGCAGTGATGCCCGTTCCTCCGCACAGTGCCTGTTCTCCCAAGCACAATGCTTCACGTGCGGTAAAATCGGGCATCTTCCATGGATATGCCAAGGAGGCATCACATGCTCATCACACCTCTTACCACCTGGTTTGTTTGTTCAACACAAACAAGATATGTCCAGGCTCAATGTGTACGGGCAGCCACCGCTAATAACAGGTTCATGCCTGGTTGGGGCTCTACCGCCGTCCATTCGCGTCGCGCACACATGCGATCAGATTACACAAGGTTCGGTCACAGACAGCGGATGGAAGCATTGATAACATTCCAGAAACTTCCGATACATGCAGGCGGGTCCTGCGCTGTGCGATAACATTTGTTAGGTGGTGAAACATGTCGCCCGATAAAGACAAACAAATATACATGTCAATATTTAAGAAATCACTTGACTCCAGACAAGTGCCACGAATTTCAACAGTTGCCAATGTCATTCCTATCTTCAAATCAGGCAAGAAAGAAATTATTTCTAATTGTAGATCAATTTCATTATTATCTACGTGCTGTAAACTTCTGGAGCATATAATTCACAAGCACGTGATTCAATACTTCACTAATAACGATATCCTTTCACAGCATCAACATGGTTTCCATAGTAGTTTTTCCACTGTTACACAGTTGAGTGAATTCACGCACAATATTGCCTCATCACAACCGTGAACAGGTTAACGCTATTGTTATTGATTACCCAAAAGCTTTCTATAAAGTATGCCACAGAAAGCTTGTCCTTAAACTTCGCACCTTTTTTTACAAGCTCCTATGCTGATAAATTACTTGGCTGGATTACACATTATTTGCACCTTAGGACTCAGTTTGTTAGCTACAATCGCCAGCAGTCATCAACAGTTCACATTTCCTCGGGCATCCCACAGAGTTGTGTTTTGGAACCCCTGTTATTTATATATTATATTAATGATGTCATCCAACTTGTTACTAACACTCGAGTTAAGCTTCATCTCTATGATCCTGACTGCATTTTGTATTGTAATGTCTGTAGTGTCCCTGATCATGTTTTTCTAAATGATGTGTGCTCTTTTTTTTTACAACTGAAGCAGAACCTGGCGAATGGAGATTAATTTTAAGAAAGCAGTGACAATGACATTCACTAATAAGCAACAACCCTTGCAATTTAAGTATGGCAAAGTGGAACACACACTAGAAAGAGTTGAGGAATTTAAGTACCTTGGTGTTGTATTCTCTTCTAACTACTAAAGTGGCACAAACATATTGACCTTATTTCCACAAAATCCTTTTAAAAAATAGGGTACTTAAGAAGTACTTTAAAGGGTATGACCAAAGAATGCAAGCTAACAGCCTATAAATCACCTCATCTTGTACATGACACCTCATCTTATACATGACAAAGATAAAACTCGGGTCCATGCAGCAGAAAGCTATCAGATTCATTTCTAACCATTACGACTGCAACTTTTTACCTTCAGAGCATTACCATGTCTTATCAGTGAATTGCTCAGAACATTGATGATGGTGCGATCGGCTTATCATGTTACGTAATACTGTGTATAAATCCGTTTGTACAGCTGCCCCTATTTCTTTCACTGGTCATTCTACACCTGTGAGCTCCCCTCCCCGGTCTGATCACCATTTCTGGTCTTTGTCTTGAATGTCACGAGTATTCTGTTGTCCCATGCACAGTTCACACTTGGACAGTTCTCTGCAACAACTTCCCCATACACAGTTTGTAAAGCAAGTGTTTAAACGTGTGTCTGCATGTTTCCTTTTTCTTGTTTTATGTAACCGCTCCTGCAATGTCTCAAACCTGTGGCAGCAGTATCTGTAAATAAATTAAAAAAAAAAAAAAGCTATGCGGTTTCCCAAAAATAGACTTTCTCACAATTGTTTTTCAACTTTGGTGCCCATCCTTAAAAAGTGCCTTAAGCTACCTAAGTACCACAATCCTGGACGTGTTTTTGGCTACTACCAGTTGATTAAGGGGGGATGTGGTAATTAAAAGTTATCCTTACTTATTTATGAACCAAACTTGATAAAAACTGGTATGCTTATTTAGTTGCTTCTCCTGATTCTAAAAACGCAGTTATCTTTTCTGTAGGTTCATTATTCCGTTACATAATTAAGAAAACAATGTCTTTTACAATGTCTTTTGTTCTTACTACAATAGACAAATAACCGCTGCACAAAAATAGACAAATGACATATGGACCAAAAGCAGAAAGCACAAGCTTCCCAACATAGGAAGAACTTTTATGATTGGATCAATATTTCCTACTTTATAGTGCACTGAACTCCATTGTTTTGAACATGGCCATGCATTAGTCACACAAAAGACAAATTTAAAAAACTTTAAACAAAGGAACTTGAAAAACTGCTTCCTATGTTGGGTGCTACAAACATCTAGCTTCATGCTACAAAAAGAAAATTAATATTATATCTATGATAGCTACGGATATGTCACAGTAAATGTCTTGCTGGGTGTGCAAAATTAGTATTTCGAGAAAATCAAGAAAACAAATAAATGTCACATTTCATTGTGAAGAGTCACAAATGTGTGCACATACACATTCCCAAAACATTAGTAGGCTCCTGGGGCATAGTCAGTTTGGGCATTAGTACCTCTGTGGTGCTTTTTGAATAAGCACTGCACATTTTCTGCCAATGCACGCTTGTGTTCAGATGCAGCTAATCGGCGCCGGTCTTTTTCCTACACGCGCTGCATACACTTTTGGCCAGTGTTCATCGAGAGTTCTTGCAAAATGCTTGCCGAGGTTCTTCTGCAGCCAGCATTGAATTTCATTACTGCTTCCGCCACTGCAGCCTCAATGCGGAAGAGTGATGCGTGCCGCTCCTTCGGTGCGAGCGCCCATATTAGCGAGTGCAGGCTTTCGTTGTTCTGTTTTGCCTCGCCGGCAACGAGCTATCGTGACAATATGATAATAGAGTGAACGCACAATATGCTTGGTTGCGAGTCCGAGGGGCCGATGTGCGAAATGCCTAGCCGCAGATACAAGGAGCCGACACGCGATTTGCTTAATCGCGTAGTTCGAGGTGCCAATCTATCTACACTCCGTCTTCGGAGGAAGCAGAAGAAGCAGCGATAGCTCTCGCACTCCTACAACCAAACGTCACCAAGATCGTCACGGACTCACAAGCTGCATACAAGAACTACAGATCTGGCTGGGTGTCCCTTGCAGCACTAAAAATTCTTGGTAAAGCTACGCCTCCTAAACAAGCGATCGAATTAGTTTGGGTCCCGGCTCACTCCTCAGTTGAGGGCAATGAATATGCTCATCAACAGGCCCGAGCGCTAAACTCCCGGGCCAACGAGGAGGAGGCAAGGGGATGGCAACCCATCACAAATTATAGAGATATAGTCAAATATTACAGGGACGGCAGGAAGACATTCCCGCACCCCCACCACTCCTTGACCAGAGCCGAACAAACAATATACAGGCAAATCCAGGCAGGATCCTTTCCCCACCCCTGCCTCCAGAACAAGATATACCCAGAGAGATATAAGAACACATGTCCTCACTGCAATGCATTAGGAACCCTTCGGCACGTCATAGGAGAGTGCAATTTTTCCATACACCACCCCCCACCTATACCCATAACTAACCCCCCTGCTATCCCCACCCTTTACGAGCGATGGGAGATCATGCTGTCCAGCCCCGCCCTGGAAGACCAGCTCCGACTGATCCACAGGGGCCAGGCGGCCCTGGAAGCATATGGAGCCCGCGAAGAGGGAGCCACCCCATCAGACGCTTAACGCGTTTCATTTCATAATGGACCAGTAAAGTTGTTTCTCTCTCTCTCTCTCTCGAGGTGCCAACGCGCGAAGTACCTAGCCGCGCAGTCCGAGGTGCCGACGCGCGAAATGCCCAGTCGCGGGCTCGAGGAGTCGACACTCGATGTGCTTATTCAGGCAGTCCAACGTGCCGACGCGCGAAATTGTTAGCTGCGGGCTCGAGGAGTTGAGACTCGATGCACTTATTCGCGCAGTCTAAGGTGACGACGACGCGCAATATGCCTAGTCGCAGGCTCGAGGAGTCGACACTCGGTGTGCTTACTCGCGCAGTCGGCGCCGATGCATGAAATGCTTAGGTGAGGGTCTGAGAAGTCCGCGCGCGATGTGCATGGTCGCCTAGTCGGAGACTCCCTATGTGCGAAATGTTTAGCCGCGTGCCCGAGGATTGCGTGCGCGATGTGCTTCGTCACGAATTCCGAAACACCGAGTGCTGAAAGGCTTAGCCGCATGTCCGAGGATTCCGCGCGTGAATCTTGGTCGCGAAGTCCGCGTCGCTGATGCTCAGAATGCTTGGCCGCGAGTCTGAAACCTGCATAAGCGTAGGGATTGGCCACGCTACTGCGATGTCCGCGTAGTGCCTGTTTTGACAAGTCGAGATTACGGCGAGTAGAGACGTCCAGACTCGCGAGGTGCAAAGAGCCGAGCAGACGACGCGAGCGCTGGACCAATGGCGAACCGCGCTGGAGTCATGTGGCGGGCGCGGCCAATCGCAGACTCCGGCATGACCTTCAATCATTTGCTTTTTGAGCGCTTATTTCTGTATGGAGGAGATCGCTGAAGCGGCAAATTTGAAGACAGAGAAATGCGCTTTCCAACGAGACCAAGATGGCGGCGCTCGGTCGCGTCATTCCGGAGATATTGCGGCTTGAAAAACGCTGTTCTTTCTTGATTTCCGCGAGATTTTTCGCCACCTTGGCTGATAAAACGAATTTTTAGAGCACTTCTAAGTGGTTTACAGTGATGATATTTGGGTATCAGATAGAAAAAGGGTTATAGAAACTGAAAATGTGATTTTTAAAACATCGATTTTTTGGCAATTTTTTGCGATGCAAAAGCCGTGTCGCCCTTTAAAAGCACAAAGCAGTCTGCACCAAAAGCTCCCCCAATTCACGTGGCAATATTTGACTGGCCTCGCGTGGAATTGTGTTGCTGGCAAGGTCACCCCTTGCTTGATGCAGCAGCAGCAAAAGACAGTACCTCGTTGAGGGGCAGGCATGCCTGGGCAGCAATCTCCTGGAAGGAGAGGCGGCTGCCTGGCCGCTGGAAGGCCATCTCCATGAGGCACAGCAGGCACATCTTCTGGCGCAGGGACAGCTCACAGGCCGCAAGGTCCGGCTATAGGAACAAGAACACATTTGAGAGGCACTCTTGACATGGCAGGGAAGGCATGCAGCCATGCCAGTAATGCATCAAAAACACACAAGGAAAACTTGCCAGCACACCCCCTTAACTGCAAAAACTTCCTCAGGGCAACCAAGGGAATGCAGCAGCAGTGTCTTTTCCTCAGGATGAGCAAATTCTTCGGCTGCACAGCTTGGCCCTCGTGCACAAGTCTGATACAGCTTAGACCACTTATAGTTAGAGGTGTGCAAATATCAAAATTTTTGAATTCGTATTCGATACGAATAATTAGCATCAAATATCAAATAAGCACATGCATTTATCAGAAAGTTTTTTTTATCTTAACATGTGTGTGTATCAGGAATGCGGTGTATGCCCAGACCTTATCACAACAGCACGAACACACTCAGTGTTGTTGACTATTATCGCGCTCTTGCCTACATAACGACCTGACAATAAACCCTGGGTACATTCTTGTTCCTGCCATCATGTAGTGCTTCAATCTTTTGCAAGACGCACATCGCTAACAATGCAGTGTCTCCTTGTCTGACCCCTTCTTTGTTCTCGCCAACCTGTGATTTATTATACTGCATCAATTTCCCATAAGCTCAGAGGCCCTGTACCAGTCGTCACTCATTTGCTGTCAAGAAATAAGCTCAGCAGTGGGGTTGGAACCTGCAAAAGAGTTCCCGCTCGCTATTCCCAAACCCGTGCCCCATGCTGCTGAGAGAGGGCGTGGGTATGTTGGTTATTCACTGTAACGCAAGTAACATAGCGCAGTAAGGACAAGAGGCAAGTCGAAACAGGACATACACCCATCCAAATCTGCAGAGAAGATGAAGGTACACAGCCACACACAGACTGTGTTAAGAATTCAAGTTCCTTCTCAGATAAAGCCACTGACAGCCAACTGACGCAATCATCTCCTGCCCGTGTGATCTCGGTAGCTTCTACAATTTCCCTGCTTAAGCTATTACAATGGCGATACACGACAACAGTCTGATCAAAAAGAGGATGGCAACGTGGCTGCACATCACATTTTTTACAATGGGCTGCCAGCTGACAGTCTGTAGTAATTGCTGACTTTATTGTTGTGCTCTTGAATGCACAACAATAAAGTTGTGCATTCAAGAGCACAACTTTATTCAAGAGCAAGAGCAATAAAGACTGGCAGGTGCTTGAATGTGCAGACACACATTCAAGCACCTGCCAGTCTGACCAAAGTACTGTCTTCTACAAGAAAGCGGAATTCTGTAAACACTCTTGTCCTGTCTCAACTTGTCTGCTGTCCTTACTGCACTATGTTACTTGAGTCACGATGCTACTGAGGCTGGCTTTTCTGCATAGTTTATATGTCCAGCGGATAAGCAGGTTCTACAAGCAAAATTTCACCAGCAGCATCGAATTATCACAAAATTCAGCACAATATCAGACACACCTTTCTTAGATTAGATATAAATAAACGCTAAGAACCATGCTTGCTCCCACACAGCCAGCAATATATTCGATCTGTATCGAATATTCGTATCCAATCAAATAATCAAAAATATTCGAATACATAGTTTTCAAATAGAATACGAATATTAAAAATACCGACATGTTCGCACAGGGCAAAAGAGCAGCACTGAAGGAAGAACACAACACAAGCGCTGTGTTGTGTTCTTCCTTCAGTCCTCGTCTTTTGTGCTGTGAAAACATATCGATATTGAATCACCAACTCGCCCAAGCTTCCACATCATCAAATTAAACGTACAATATTCTAAAATATTCACAATTTTTGAATACTCGCGCACCCTTACTTATAACGTACTGTTTGTACTGCAGAACTGGCTACAACGTGACCTTTTTTTGACTTCCATTTAGTCTCCCATAGAACTCCATATACAGTAAAACCTCATTATAATGAAGTTGAAGGGGGGTCATAAAAGAGAGAGAGAGAGAGAGAATGAAGAGGAAACGCAGGGAGGTTAACCAGATATGAGTCTCCGGTTTGCTACCCTGCACTGGGGATGGGGGATAGGGGTTAGAAAGAGGGGTCATAAATACTTTGTTATAACCATTAGCTCGTTATAGCCACTATCCATTTCTAACCCCAATTAGCAAGCAAGAGAGGATCTACTCGCCACCAAATCTCACAGCAGCCCACCACTTGAAAAAGAAAATGGCTGCCGCACGGAAAAAAAACAAGTGAGAAAAGGAAAGCAAGGAATTGCTACTTTATTTACACCAAACGGCTCATCACTGATCGATCAAGAGCAGACCAGCTGGCAGCTGACTTCACAGAAAAGTCTTTGATAGAGTTTTGCCGCATCTTCTTCAGGCGAATGATGACTTTTTCAGCTACAGGCACTATTTTGAGTCTGTCCTTGCCGTCATCGTGAGCGGCAAAGAAGTGGCGCAGCAGGTCTGCTGCATACAGCGCTTGTGTGAGCGTCGGTACGGCGGGCTTGCCAATACAGTGGAACCCCGGTTATACGTCCCCCGGTTTCACGACAACCCGGGTTTTACGGGATTAGCGCAGTCCTGGCAAAGTCCCCATAGAAACAATGCATTAAAAACCCCAGTTATCCGATGCAATTTTGCGTTTTGGGGAGCAACGTGACGCACGATCAACCAAAAGCGGACAGTTTTGTCGCTCGGTAATAAGCTGAATATTATCGAGGAAGTGAAAAAGCGGGATGGAACCACGAAATCCAGCATTGCCCGGGACCGTAAGATACCAAATCTTCGCTTAACACGATCCTGGCAAACAAAGCAATGATATTGCAGAATGCCAACAAGTTCGGGCTCAAGCGGAAAGCGGCAAAAGAAGGACAGCATGAGAAGTTAGAAAAAGTTGTAGACAAGTGGCTGTATCAAGCACGGAGCTCTGCGATCAACGTTGACGCCGCCATTCTAAAAGAAAAGGCAGACTTTGTAGCATTGTGTCTGGGCATCGACGACTTTCAGAGCGAACAGGTGGCTGGATCGCTTTAAAAAATGAAACAGGATTGTGTACAGCCATTCCTGCGACAAAAGCACTTCCATGGATGTTTCGACGATGAACAAGTGGATGGAGTCGCTGCCAGAGATTATTGCTGCATACAAGCCCTGCGACGTTTTCAACGCCGATGAGAGGGGTATTTTTTACCATATGCAGCCCGAGCAAACCCTTGCATTTAAGGGTGACAGCTGTCATGGTGGCAAGCGTAGTAAAGAGTGTGTGACGGCACTACCGTATTTACACGATTGTAAGTCGACCCCCCCATATCGCGTGACAGGGAAAAAAGAAGAAGAAAGAGTTAAAATTAAACTTAAATTATGGGGTTTAACGTGCCAAAACCACTTGCTGATTATGAGGCACGCCGTAGTGGAGGACTCCAGAAATGTCGCCCACCTGGGGTTCTTTAACGTGCACCTAAATCTAAGTACACGGGTGCTTTCGCATTTCGCCCCCATCAAAATGCGGCCGCCGTGGCCGGGATTCGATCCCGCGACCTCGTGCTCAGCAGCCCAACACCATAGCCACTGAGCAACCACGGCGGGTAGAAGAAAGAGTATACCAGAGGGCACATTCGATAATGCAAACTTATTAGTAGCTGACATGGTCACTGGACTACTCGTCTTAACTAGTGCTGCCAACGTCAGTGCTACTACAGTCCCACAGCGCATCGTCGTCCAGCGAAATTCCACATTCGGCAAACGACCGAACCACATCTTGTGGAACAGCAGCACATGCCGAATGCACCCAACCACACGCAGCCGTCAAGGAGGCTCTCTTGACAGGTTCGGCTGGCGTAAGTTCGCGGTCTTCTGTCGCCAGCCACTCGTACTCACAGCGGAGCAGGTCCCTAAAGGGCGAAAATCCAGGCTTGTTTCATGACCATGTCGCACTTCACTGACAGGGACCGATCACGCATTTCAGCGACATACACTGCAAGCTTAGCCTACAGCTCCTGAAAGCGTCCAGACTTCGGCACGTGGGAAATTCTTCGCTTGCCATCAGAGGTGAAAATTTAGCTTCGCAGCAGTCGCACCACCCATTCAGAAACATCGAACTTGCGGCCCGCTGCTCAGTGATCTGTTTCTTCAGCATAAAGGATGGCAGCCCTCTTGAATGCAGCTGTGAATGCGCACCAAATGTTTAGTGGGCCTGGAGCACTCATGACGACCGAGGAAGCATGGAAATAGCACGTATCCGGAAATCAAGTCAAACGCGTCAAACTACAGCGAAAGAATAACACGTGAGCGGTGTCTGCTCTTCCATGAACTATCGATACTCGCCACAAGCGCTGCCGTTCTGAGGGTGCCACCACAAATGGAACAGCGGCACTTCCATCAACTGTCGACCCCCCCCCCTCCCCCCATGAGTGTTGTCAACACCTGTAAAAACTCTAAAAAATGTTGAAAAAACATTCCGGAAAGCGAACACACGCGCAGGATAGTGAAAAGCTATGGGTAGGGCCACAGAGCAAACATAACATTGTAACTACATTGTAGTTCTACCGATATCTCATTGGTCTCGCCTTTTTCGCGGTGTTTGGTTTGGCATGTTTTGGTTTTGATTGTAAGTCGACCTCCCAACTCCATATTTTCAAATTAAACAAAATATGTTGACGTACAATTGTGTAAATACGGTACGTGGAATTTTGGAACCAGATTTTTGAGAAAGGCGCAGAAACACATCAGGAAAGCGAAAATTAAAAGATTGAAAATTCGATTTCTGGGCTGATTTTCTGTCCGGAAAATCCGGGTCCTCCCTCAAAGCACAATGATAATGGCGAACACAGTGGGCAATCGTCGAAATCTGATCAGCAGATCAAGTGCATTGGCTTCTACACATCAATCATCAAGGTACCAGAGTAACCGCTGCCGCCCATGTGCTTTCTGGAAAGTTCTACACCATTCGCGTCGCACAAACATGACATCAGATTACACAAGGTTTGGTGACAACAGACCCATCGATAACACTTAAGAAACGTCCGATACATGCGAGCGCGTCCTGCGCTGAGTGATAACATTTCTTAGGCGGTGAAAAACACTCAACCGAAAAAGATGAACAAGTCTATGTTTCAATGCCCCCCTCTCATAAAGCATCATCCCGATGGTACAAACAGACAGAAGAGCAAACCACAAAAGGACACTTATCAAAGAAACAAAGTCTAAAGTAACACCGTCCAAAAAAAGAATGTCCAAAGGTGAGCTACGCAATGTCCCAAATTTCATTAGCGCTGGTAGAATGGCTTAGGTTGCACGACGTGGACTATTTCAGGTCGTGAGCAGCGCCGCCGTGATAGCAAAATTTCTGGTACAACCTCATAGTCGATATGCCAATGTGTCGGATGATCTTGTAGGGTACAAAATAGCAGTATAAGAGCTTTCACTAGCAGTATAAGAGCTTTCAGTCCTTGTCGGCGTAATGGGGTCCAAACCCAAACACGGTCTCCGGGCTGGTACTCGATGTAGCGTCATCGGAGATTATAGTGTTGGCTGTCGGTTCTCTGCTGGTTCTTGATCGGCAGGCGGGCAAGCTGTCGGGCTTCTTCGGCGTGCTACAGATAGGTGGCGATGTCAAGATTCTCTCCCCCGTTAACTCTTTCAGTACGGCGCCATAGGCCATCGGACACAGAGTTCCGATGACTTTGAATCTCCCGCAAAATTTTAAACCGCCGCGCTACAGACAACTAGCTCCATCTGGAGGATTCATTTAGAACTCCTCTTTCAGTTCCGTTTTTGTTTTTTTGTTGTCTGCGTGCGGAGGCCCCGCCGCAAGTGAAATTTGAACCGAAGGTGGTTTCGAGTTCGGCGAGAATGGCATCCCGTCCGCGCCGCGCGCCGCGACAACTGACTCCTGTTCCAAGCACTTTCGCCGCTTCTGCTGCTGATTTTTGTGATCCAAGCAGCAGTGATAGCTCAAGCAACGATGCATGCGGGATCGTCAGATTTTAGCTCTGATGAAGACGCTCCAGCTCAAGTGCCCCGAACGTCAACAGGTGCTCGCAGGTAGGTTTCGTTTTTGGCTTCGCGCTGTAATTACACATAAACGTGGTTCAGATTTGACGAATGCAGTTTTATTTTTGTGTTTAGGGTCTCAACAACCTACGGCGGGGATATTTTGCCAAGTACACGGCGCCGTATCGAGTTTTCGCCCACGAGACAGCCCGGTGCCCATGTCGGAGCAGTACGGCGGAGCGATGCGCGTCGATTCTCAAGAGCGCTGGATTTTTTCCTCTTGTTTTTTACTACAGAGGTGATCAAGACTTTGTGTGAGAACACAAATAAATATGCCTGGATGCATATTTTGGACCGTCCGACATACTCTCGACGTGACGGCTCTTGGGAGGAAGTCACTCCACTGGAGATGCTCAGACTTATTGGGATAATCATCTACATGGGAGTTGTTGAAGTGCCACGACTGCACTTATACTGGCGTTCAACAGGAATATTCAGTAATCTTCTCCCGCGAAATATTATGCCAAGGGACCGTTTTTTCGCGTTGCTGTCATTCCTAAGTGTAGGGGACCCGGAGGACTTGGCAGCTGCAGCATCTGTTGGAAAGACTTGGAGGGTGTCCTGGCTTCTGGATCACATAAATCAAGAATCTGCAAATTTGTTTCAACCACAGCGCGACCTCGCCGTTGACGAACGTATGGTGAAATCGAAGGCTCGATCAGGTATAAGGCAATACATCCGAGACAAGGTGACGAAATTTGGATATAAACTCTGGGTGCTGGCAGATTCAAGAACTGGATACACCCTTCAATTTTCGGTGTATACTGGCAAGCGTGAGGCACCAGGACCGCATGGCTTAGCCTTTGACGTCGTGACCAAGCTTTGTACGAAGTACCTTGATCAAGGCTACAGAGTTTATATGGACAACTTCTACACTTCCAAAAAACTTTTTGAACACCTCCTCGAGCACAAAACTCTTGCATGCGGAACAACACGCAAAGATCGTCGCTGTTTTCCAGTTGAATTGAAAGACTCATCATGGGAAAAAAGCGCAGAGCGTGGAGATGTCAGATGGATTCGTGACGGCAACATCCTTTACATGCAGTGGAAAGACCGGCGTGCTGTAAACTTGATGAGCACGATCCACACAGCAAATGAGCATGTGCCTGCCAAGAGAAGAGAGAAAAGGGGGCGCCAATGGGCTCTGAGAGTCATCCGAAAGCCACTCCTTGTCCACGAATACAATGCCGGGATGTTGGGCGTGGACAAATCAGACCAAATAATTGCCACATACAACGTCCTCAGAAAATGCGTACGTTGGTGGAAGACGCTCTTTTTTCACTGTGTGGATATCGCGTGCGTGAACAGTTTCATACTGTTCCAGCAGCACCGAAAAGAGAACCCAGCAGTTGGAGAACTTTCTCGAAGCACCTATTATGACCAGCTTGCATTTAGGGAAGAACTGATTGAGCAAATATTTGGCTATGATGAAGTCGCAGAAGGTCATGCTCCTTTCTCACCCCCCTTCTCGCCCTTGGACCCCATTCGGCACCAACCAAAAAGAATGAAGAAGAGGAGAAATTGCAAAATATGCTATCAAAAAACAAAGACACAGAACAGAACAAACGTCATGTGCTCCACTTGTGAAATATACCTTTGTTTCTTGCCCTCACGAGACTGCTTCACCGAGTGGCACAGCCGTCAGGGCTGCTAGATTGATGGGCCCCGATAAATGCAATACGTGGTGTATAGGATTGATATATATTGGAAGCATAGCTAAGGGGCCTAGTAACAGTTTGTATATTTCAGAATTCTCAAAATAATTTTCTGGCTAAGCACAGTCACTGATTTCTCTTTGTTTATACTTTCATGTGCACATTCTTTAGTTTATTTGACAAATAAAATGTGAACAATTCTAAATCTCACAGCACAGTCCTTGTTTATATAGAAAGCCACACCAATAAGCTACGATTTGCTGCATAGCAATGTTAAATGCGTTTCGTTGTTCAAGAGAAAAAAAAATTTTTCTGGAAGCACTCTAAATTAGCCACTTTTCTGCCGTAACGAAAGAGTTAACATGCGGCAGCTAGGCGTCGAGAGTCGTCGTCGGGTTCCTGCTGTAAACAAGCTTGAATAGCGTGATCTGTGTTGTTTCTTGTACCGCTGTGCAGTAAGTGATGGTTACGTATGGCAGGACGACAACCCAGGTCTTGTGTTCGACGGCAGATACATTGCTAGCATGTCGGCGAGGGCCTTATTCAGGCACTCCCTAAAACCATTCGTCTGTGGGTGATAGGCAGTTGCCCTCCTGTGTCATGTCTGACTGTGCTGCAGAATGGCTTGGGTGAGCTTCGCTGTAAAGGCCATTCCTCTTTCGGTGATGAGGACTTCTGAGACGCCACGTCGCAGCAGGGTGTTCTTAATGAATAATTTTGCCCTTTCAGCTGCGCTTCCTTTCAGCAGAGCTTTCGTTTCAGTGAAGCTGGTGAAGTAGTCTGTTGCCACGACGATCCACTTATTTCCGGATGTTGACATGCGAAAGGGTCCCAACAAATCCATCTCGATCTGCCAAAATGGTCGGCAAGGAGGTTCGATCGGCTGTACGAATCCCACTGGCCTTGTCGATGGTGTCTCGCATCGCTGACAGTCTTGGCATGTCTTGGCACAACAGGCGACATCAGCGGACAGGCGCTGCCAGTAATACTTTTCCTGTATCTTCGATAGCGTCTGGGAGAATCCAAAGTGCCCAGCAGACTGATCGTCATTTAGGGCGTGCAGTACTTCTGAATGTAGCGCTGAGGGAACAACAAGAAGGTGGTTAGTGCAGACTGGTGAGAAGTTCTCTTATATGAGTAGGTTGTTTTGAAGCGAGAACGAAGACAATCCTCGGTTAAATGCCCCAGGGACGTCGGTGTGCCCTTCCAAATACTCGACGAGGCTTTTTAACTCCAGGTCTGCTCGTTGCTGTTCAGCGAAGTCTTCCACGCTTACTATTCCAAGGAAGGCGCTGTCAGATTCGTCGTCTTATGGCGGCAGGTCGATGGGAGTGTGTGATAGGCAGTCGGCATCAGAGTGTTTTCGTCTGGACTTGTAGGTTACAGTGATGTCATATCCTTGCAGTCTGAGGCTCTACCACGCCAGCCGTCCTGAAGGATCCTTTAAATTCGTTAGCCAATACAACGCATGATGGTCACTGACAACTTTGAATGGCCTGCCATATAGGTAAGGGCAAAATTTTGCTGTAGCCCAAACAATGGCGAGGCATTCCTTTTCGGTCATAGAATAATCGCCTTCTGCTTTTGATAGCGACCAGCTAGTCGGACGCTAGCTTCGCCCAGTCGCTAGTCTGTCATAGTCCAGAGGAAAGACAGACTTAACGGCACCGAGATCTAGGCTACTGGCATCAGCATGGATTCCTGTATCGGCGTCCTCATCGAAGTGTGCAAGTACCGGTGGCAACTGCATGCGCCGTTTGAGTTCTTGAAATGCGTCGGTGTAATGTCCTGTGTCGGCTTCCAGTTTCAGTTTCCAATCGGTTACGTCAGGGCGCCACAGCGCAAAACGCTGTAAGTACACCTGCTGCATTTACCCTCGCTGGAATAAAGTCATTCTTTGTCTGGCCCCTGACTTGAGCAGTCTGGCTCTTCGCGCCCCGGCTGTTAGGCCTCATGCCGTAGGTCCTGTGTCCGGCCGCCCCGTAGAAACTACTACAGTTGGCCTGCGGCGCTTCCCACTTGGACTCGACATCACATTTAGTTAGATGTGTTAGCGGCTCCGCGATGCATGAAAAGTCCTTGACAAAGCACCTGTAGTAGGTACACATGCCAAGGAATCTACACACTGCCTTCTGGTCAATGGGCTGCTGGAACTTTGTGATGGCAGCAATCTTCTGCGGGTCGGGGCGGACTCCAGATTTGCTGACGACGTGTCCCAAGAAAAGTAGCTCGTCGTAAGCAATGCGGCACTTTTCCGGCTTCAGAGTGAGCCCTGATGACTTGATGGCCTCTAGTACTGTCACAAGCCATCTAAGGTGATCGTCAAAATTTCCGGCGAAGACAACAACGTCATCCAAGTAAACAGGACAGGTCTGCCACTTCAATACTCCCAACACCCTGTCCATGATGTGCTGGAACGTTGCAGGCGCTGAGAACAAACCGAATGGCCTTGACCTTGAATTTGTAGAGGCCGTCAGGCGTGATGAAGGCGGTCTTTTCGCAATCTCTCGGGTCCACTTCTATTTGCCATTAGCCAGTCTTAAGATCCATCACAAGTATTTAACGTTGCAGAGCCGATCCAATCTGTCGTCTATCCATGGGAGGGATTATACCTTCTTAGTGATCTTGTTCAGTCAACAGTAATCAATGCAGAAAAGTAAGGTTCCATCCTTTTTCACGAAGACCACAGGCTTATGAGCTACGGGCTTTTCCATCAGCATTCCGTCGAGACTTGTTGTCTTATAGCTTCACATTCTCGCGTTGAAACTCGGTAAGGGCTCTGGAGGAGTGGTCGAGTACACTCCGGTTATTATGCGATACAGTCGCCGACTGATTTTTCGGACTCCAAAAATTCGGACATGCTCGATTTTTCGGTCTGCTTCGCGGCACCGCCATTCTCCTCATAGACCATAATGTATAACAACTACCGAAAGTTCGGACGCCTTGCAACCTCTCGTCTGATTTTTCGGACACTCCTTGAGCCAACTCGATCGAGAGCACCATGCACCGACTCTGACCGGTGCATGGTTCGACTTGCTGAACGCCATTCTTGTTTTCAATGGAGCCTCTTTGCTGCCCCACGAAGTGGCGCTACTGCAAATCCCCACTCATCATCATCGTTCCTGCCTGGTTCGTAGCTACAGCAGTTCCGATCTCAGCTTAGTAAGCCATGTCAAGACAATCCAGCAGCTGATTTGTTTCTTTCTTCGTGCATGACGCTGCGAGTAGGCCACGTTTTTCAATTGTGCGACTGGTGTTGGCATGACGGCGTGGTGATGTTTGCTTTGTGTGCTGTGTCGAGGTTGCGATTATGCAACGCGGCATGTAGAAACATCGCGTCAAGTGTCTAATTGCACTGACAGTGCTCGCGCAGACTGCGCTGGGGAATGTCGGCAAGCGGGTGCCGGGAGGCCTAGGATTTGTCACCTTCCGATGAGCTCCCTACTGATGCCGAAAATGTTCTGCCGAGACCTGCGCAGTGGCTGCTTTGCGATTCCGGATACTGTCTCATTTGACAGTTTCACAGGTGCTGATACTCCTGTACTGACATGCGCAGAACTCGATGACGGCGAAATCATTCGTCAGGTTTCTGCTGCACCGCCAGACGATAACTCCGCGTCGGAAGGTGACGCACCATGTGCTACGCTGCCGTCCCATGCGGAGCATGTACAAGCAGTGACTGTGCTTTCAGCAGCCGCCTATGGTGATCGTACGACCCTTTCCGAGATTCAGGCTTATCTGATTGCGCGTAAACGGAGCAGCGTGCAATGGCGCATTCGTAATTTCTCCAAGCCTACTGCCGAGCCCGAATAAGTGCACAAGTGAAAAAGAGATAGCATTTCTAATGAGATAGGGAGGTCGGGATGTCACGATGGGCCATTCTAGGTTGTATCTATTTAAAAGCCTGTTTCTTCAAAAAACATTTAGTTGGAAGTAGCGCCTTGTCCGACGTACATGTTCCTCTTTTAGTTCGCCTCTTCGTAGCGCTCTTTTCTTCAAGTATGCAAAAACCAACTCGCCCACATCGAGCTTCTGATGGAAATAAAGGATTTCTTTTTTTTTTCTTCTTAATCTGCTTTTTTGAACACCTGTTTATTCACATTTTCGCAGTCCCCGTGAGGTCCGAATAAACGGTCAGCAACTGTACTTTGCACCTGGTGTTTGCCATATCCTTGATGACGTCGAAAAGTAGTCTTTGTATCGATGAAGCAGACTTCTTAGCTCTCGCTGCTTAATCATGGGGAGACTTGGATTCATGTCGAAGTCTGGTTCGGGAATTATGGTCATCGGGGTAGATGCAGCAGAATTTGAGAGGACAAATGCATTGCTGGTTTCCACAATTTCCTCTATGTACGTGATCATTGTGCCCTTGTTGATGTGCTGGAACTCTTGGCTCATGTTTGTCAGCATCACTTTCACTTTCCCTCTATGCAGTCGAGCGATTCCTCTTGCAACGCAAATTTTATGGTTGAGCAATAGACAATCACCCTTCGAAGGCGTCTTCTACATCTGCGGGTGTTTCGGCGTCGACGGAGATAATGCTGGAGTGAGGGGGGATGCTCACTTGATCTTCAAGCACACTCAAAGCGTGGTGACGAAAGCTCTCCAACAGTATCGCTTGATCTTCGGAAAGCGTTATCAGCTTCGACTTCAGGTCGATGATTGCGCCGTGTTGGTTCAGGAAGTCCATGCCAAGAATGAGATCTCATCAACGCTTTTGGAGGATAACGACGGTAGCGGGTAAGTCCGGTCATGAACGGTAATTCTTGCTGTGCAGATTCCAGTCGGCGTTGTTAGGTGTTCTACTGCGGTCAGAATTTGAAGACTTTCATGCAGTCTTAACTTTCTTCAACTGGGTGGCGATGGGTTCACTCATGACGGAGTAGTCTGCTGTTGTGCCCCCTAAGGCGGTAATTGCGTGGCTGTCGAGAAGCATGTCGAGGTCGGTGGTTCTTTGCCTTGCGTTGCAGTTAGGTCTTGGCGTGGGATCAGGGCTGGATTGCGTTGACTGGTGGCTGGTACATAACATCGTAAGGTCATCTTTCATCGGCGTATTCTTTGCTTCCAGACTTCGTCAAGATGGCTGTGTCTCGTTGACATGTCGTCGGACAGGATTTTCGGCGTCTTCAGCGGCGGCAGAGGATCTTCATCAGTTTGACAAAAAGCAACTGCACCTCCATCAGTTGCTGCTTTTAGTTTTCCGGATATGGGCGGCAGCGGCAATGGACGACGGAATTGCGGCGTTACAGGGCCCTGGCGTGGAGGGGGACCTTGACAGCGAGCGACGGTGGCATAGGTTATCACTTCTGGCAGGGGCTGCGGTGATTGTGGTTGCCCCTCAGGAACTCCAAGTGATCGCTGAACCTCTTCCTCGCCGATGTCGGCGATTGAGGTCAGTTGACGCTGCAACCTTGGAAAGAGCTTCTGCAACTCCTCACGAACGACTGCTCTGATGTTCTCTCACAGGTCGTCGTTGCCGACAGCTTGAACGTCATTGTAGTTTGTGGTCAGCGGTGGGCGGTTATATTGCCTTGTCTGCATATTGACCGTTTTCTCAATAGCTGTGCCCTCGGAAATAAATTCGGCAACGGTCTTAGGCGGGTTGCGCATCAATCCAGCGAAAAGCTCTTGCCTCAAACCGCGCATCAGGAAGCGAACTTTTTTCTCTTCCAAAATGTCCGGGTCGGCGTGTCGGAAAAGGCGAGTCATCTCTTCCATAAAGATTGCAATGTTCTCGTTCGGCAGCTGCATGCGTGTTTCCAGTAGAGCTTGGGCTCGCTCTTTGCGTAAGACATCAGTGAACACCCGCAGGAAGCCGTTGCGGAACAGGTCCGATGCAGTCAGGGTTGATCCTCGGTTCTCAAACAATGTCCTGGCGGCGTCTTCTAAGGCGAAGTACACAAGCCAGAGCTTATCGTCAGAGTTCCAGTTGTTGAATGCAGTGACCCTTTCATATGTTTCCAGCCGGTTATCTGGGTCCTCAAATGATGATCCACGGAAGGTCAGTGGCTCCCTGGGCTGTTGCAGCACGATGGCGGACGCTGGAGCTGCCATTAGGGTTGGCTTGGCGACGATCTTCCTGGTCATCTCAGGCAAAAGTGCGTGCTCTGGGGGCAGTTCTTGCAGCCTGCGGCTACCTCGCTGGTTCCTGGCAATGTTGGTGTTGTCTTCCGCGTTCGGCCTTGAGCGTTGTGGGGGCGTCCGGTACATGAGTGCAAAGCACCTACATCAGGTGTTGCATAGTAGTGATGGTAAAGAACACGGTAAAGAACACGGTACCAATACTGTTAATGACGAAACTAACTTTTATTGGGCGAACCTGTGCCCACAAAAACAGGCTACACTTAAAGCACAACGATAGTGGCGAACACAGTCGGTGATCGGCGAAATCTGATCAGTGGATCAAGCGCGTCGGCTTTTACACATCAGTCATCGAAGGTTTCAGAGTAATACCTGGTGCCCACGTGTCTTCCAGAAAGTTCTACACCATTCGCGTCGTGCAGACATGACATCAGATTACACAACATCAGTGACAACAGACCCATTGATAACAATCGAGAAACTTCCTATACATGCGGGCACATCCCACGCTGAGCGATAACATTTGTTCGATGGTGAAAGGTGCTCACCCAAAAAAGATAAACAAGTCCATGTACCAATATGAACCGTACTGACATTTGATTTACACTAGAACACTGTTGTAATGAAAGGGAAAAGGAAGTGGAAGTTACTCCTTTACATCCATCACTTCGTGCCGACCATTTCCCTTTCCTGCAGTATATGCCGAAGGTTGTGCACAACTTAAAATATGCAAAGAAGACTAGGGTCTGCGGCCTGCCGAATCGCTATGCAGCCGCATATGCGAAGAAAATTTATTAAAACAATAGCAAGGCTCTCAACACACAACTTTTTAGCACCTGGTGCGAGAGCCACTACGATAGTGCTCTTGTGCTCCAATGTGATGGTCCTTCACTTCTGCTTTCCGCTTAGCTAACTCATATTGTCGTGAAACCAGCGAAATGACAATGCAGTCGGAGGGAGCAGCTAGCACACTGCAATACAAACAAAGTCCGTCATGTTCAAACAGCAAGTGGCACATAACAGGGTGTGCCGACTACACAGCTGGGGCGGTATTCACGGGCAAGCTCTATGGCCTTTGGAGATAGTTTCACTTTCGTGAGATTTCGCAAACCAGTTCAAGTATAGGGTGTACAGAGCTTGGCACAGCACTAAAAACGCGGACGTATTCATGGGCCCGTTCGGCGCCGTGAAAATTAGACGATCTGATCAACCGCTCTCTCGTGGCCCAGCACCTACAACGGCTCCACAGTGTGAGCATGCCAGCTAGGCTACACCCGACTTGGGCCAGTTTCACGCAATTGCCGGCAAGCACAGGTTTTTTAGCATGCTGCAAGCAAGCATCATCATCGACATGTGGCTAGGCGGCACAGCTAGGCGTGGCATCGAAGATTCTCGGAGGGTGCACCTAGCTTCGCCAGCGACATGCCACAGCCAGAGAGATAACAAAGAAGTGCTGCTTGTGCACCATGTGCGTGGCTGCTGCACACGTCAATGAGTGAGACCAGTGTTACTCGACACCACACCTGGCGTGGGAATTTCGAACTGCCATGTCGAACAAGTGCCGAACCCGGTGGAAGGCAATATGCTTGGTGCACATCGGTTGCTACTTTGGATTTGGGAGATGAGTCGAGTTTATATCCATTCGCAGAAAATTTTTTACTTCGTTAGGAAAGGTTTTAAACACATAAACCTATATGGAAATCACTAGGGGAATTGCATGTGCTTTGTTATATAGATTATTTTCTTATATCCCGTCTCGTTATAACCAGGTTCAAGGGTCGAGGTGGTAAAAAGAAAACTTGAAAAAAATTCGGCAAGCCCATCTCACGATGACCGTCAACGATAATGCGCTACCATTGAATCGATATAGCCACAGAACATATCGGCACCGTCGAAACAAGTTATGTATGAGGCATGTACTGCAGCAAGATTCCTATTTTGCGCCTCCCTAGGAACACTCACAGAGTGCTGCTGCCACAAAGCCTGGAGCGCCATCCGAATTGCATGGCAGACCAGTGCATAAGAACGCTGAGAAACGAGTCATGCGACAACCAGGCTCCTCTCAGGCGTCTTACCGGACAAGCTGTGGCACCTATAATCGCGGACAACTTTCTGTGGCAATGAAGGGAAAGCTATGGGGACAGAGATTCTGCACATGTGTTACCGCGCCAAGTAGTCCACCAGCGTTTGACAGTGCTTTTAGTTGCTCGGAACAGAAACTGAATCGACGCTGCTTCACGTGCGATGGTTTTGCTTTTGCCTAGACGCGGAAGGGAAAAGCTGCAAAATAAGTAAACTTTGACATTCAGTGGTGTGTTTTGTCTTATTTAACTGTTGCTAATAAGGTGCTTATGTTTTCTCTTTCCCAGCTTAAACTAATGTGGGCAAAAACACGGGACTCTTTTCAGAAGCGTTCTTATTTGTGCATGCTTTGCCTCCATAGCTTTCCCTTCATTGCCACAGAAAGTTGCCCGCGTTTACAGTAAAATCTTGTTTTTATGAACACCACATTAACAAACTTTTCAGATTTACAAATTTTTTTTAAATCCCCGCCAAAATGCCTCTATTTTCAATTTAAAAAACTTTCAGTACTACGAATTTCAGATTACCGAATAATTCTGAATGACGTACATACCGTATTTACACGATTGTAAGTCGACCACTTTTTTAAAATTTGGAAATCTGAAGTGGGGGGGTCGACCTACAATTGAAACCAAAACATGGCACCGTCAAAAAAGTGAGACCAACGGGAGCTACAAGGTAGTTACAATTTTATGTTTGCTCTATGGCCCTACCTGTAGCTTTTCGCTATCCCGCATGTTTGTTTGCTTTTCGGAAGGGTTTTTCTACCTTTTTGAGTTTTACAGTGCACACAATACTCATGAGGGGGTGTTGACAGTTGCTGGAAGCCCCGCTGTTCCATTCGCGGCGGCACCATAATTGCGGCACGCTCAGAACGGCCGCGCTTGCGGGGAGCATCGGTAGTTCATGGAAGAGCAGACACCGCTTGCGGTTTCTTTTCGCCTGTTGCGCTTAGCTCTCTCTATAGTTTGACGAAAGGCATTGGTTTGACCCATTCCACTTGACTGCCAGCTACGTGCTACTTCTATTCTTCCTCAGTCGTCATGAGTGCTCCAGGCCCACTAATCATTTGGCACTCTTTCACAGCAGCGTTCAAGAGGGCTGCTATCCTTTAAGCCGAAGAAACAAATCACTGCGCAACGGGCTGCAAGTTCGATGTTTCTGAACGGGTGGTGCGAGAGTAGCAACTGCAGCGAAGTGAAATTTTCACCTGTGACGGCAAGTGAGGAATTTCCCACGTGCCAAAGTCTGGACGCTTTCTGGAGCTGTAGGCTAAGCTTGTGGCGTACGTCACTGAAATGTGTGATCGGTCCCTGCCAGTGAAGTGCGACATGGTCATCGAACAAGCCCGGATCTTCGCATTTTAAGGACCTGCTCCGCCGTGAGTATGAGTGGCTGGCAGCAGAAGACCACTAAATTATGCCAACCGGACCTGTCAAAAGAGCCTCCCTGACGGCTGCGTGTGGTTGGGTGCATTCGGCGTCGGCTGCTGTTCCACAAGATGTCGTGGTGCAGTTGTTTGCCAAATGTGTAATTTCGCGGGACGACAATGCGCTGTGGGACCGTAGCAACGATGACGATGGCAGCACTTGTGAAGATGAGTAGTCCAGTGACCATGTCAGCTACAAATAAGTTTTCGTTATCGAATGCGCCCTTGGGTATGCTCTCCTTTTCTTTTTTTTTCTGTCACGCAATATGAGGGGGTCGACTTACACTCGAGTAGACTTACAATCGTGTAAATACGGTAACTTAATCCCGTAATCACCAAGATGCCTCGTTATTACAAAGTTCCGTTGAAGTTTCGGTACCATATCCCTGAGGCTTACACCTATCATCATCATCTGCAGCAGCAGCCATGTGCTGGGAAAACCGTTTCAACGGGTACAGCCCCAGCAGCATAGGCATCAGCGTGAGCATCGCGTATGGTCATGTTCGGACTCTCCTACTATGTCGTAGGGCCTAGCATCACCACGTTGATAGCGATAGGCAGGAGCTGCGAAGTTATCAGTGCTGTGATTGTGTTGTGCGTTCGCTTTGCTGACAATGAGTTCTCCTGGCCCTCGCGTTAAAAAGAAGCGACGCCAGTTTTCGCTCAAAGAAGAAAGTGGACATTTTGACGCAGCTAAATGCTGGAACAAAGCAAGTCGACCTGTGCAGGGAGCGTGATATTCCCCCCATCAACAATGGCAACGATGCTCAAGGATTGTGAAAATATCATGAAATTGCATCGAGAGTCGCAGCTGGCTCCCTCAAGAAAACGCCTGCTTGGCAACTACCAGAACGTCAACGACAACGTCCTCATGTGGTTTAAGGATGCCAGACAAAATGATGAGCTTTTGCCAGGCCCAATTATTCAAGAGAAGGCGCTACAGTTCGCGGCCACCTTGGACATCTACGGTTTGAATGCAAGTGCCAAATGGCTTTACCGCTTCCGGCAAAGGAATGGCACTGCGTGGCAGGTTGCTTGTGGCGAAGAAAAGGCAGTAGATGCCAAGAGTGCGGTTGCCTGGCAGAACGAGCGCTTTCAAGAGATCATCCGAGTCTTTCTCTCCAGACGACGTTTTCAATGGCGATGAAACTGCGTTCTTTTATCAGTTGCTGCCTGATAAAACAATGAACTTCAAAGATGACAGGTGCAAGGGCGGAAAGAAATCACGTCTCCGCATATCAGTTCTGTTCTGCTGCAATTCCATGGGCACGGAAAAACTAAAGCCGCAAGTTGCTGGCAAGTCTGCTAAGCCGCGATGCTTGAAAAACATTCTCTCATTGCCTTGCGACTACGGAGCCAACCAAAAAGCGTGGATGACGCGAGAATTGTTCACTCAGTGGCTGCTGCAGCTTGATTACACAATGAAGAAGAAAGACAGAAAAATTCTTCTCATCGCTGACAATTGTTTGGCGCATATCGTGAACGTGCGATTGAGTAATGCGCAACTTGAATTTATGCCCCCGAATTGTACTTCTTTGCTCCAACCTTTGGACCAGGGCATCATCAGATGTGGGAAGGCCGAATTTCGGAAGTGTCTTGTGCAGTGCCTCCTCATCAATATTCGACTGAAGATGCCCCCACAGGTAAACATCCACCAAGCTGCAGATATGCTTACAGGGTTGTGGTGCAATGTGAAGGCAAGCACGATCAGAAACTGCTGGCAAAAAGCAAAGCAGGCCTTTTAAAGGCTTCACCTATGCCACAAGACTGCGAGGACAAAGAGGAGCTCAACCCAGAACTGTGGAATGAGCTTACTGAGAAGCTCCCCATCGACACCGCGTTGACTTTCAATGATTACATTGACAGCAACAGCACGGCGGCTACATCCGCGGAGCTCACCAATGAAGACATCGTGAATAAAGTGCATGAGCAAGAAGATTGTAGTAGTGACGAAGACAATTCCGACACTGGATCAACACACGAAGAGGAAGAGACTGTTTACAGCTCGAATGTTTTAGTTTTCCTAGAAAAGACGCGATCATTCCTCGGGCGCTGTAAAGATGTCCCCGATGAGGTTCAGAGGAAGGTCGAGTATCTGGAGGCGATCGTCCTGCAGCGCTTGTTGTCTACTCACCAGAAGAAGATTACAGACTTCTTCAAGCAATAAATTGTAGTTAAACTGTGCCCAGCATTCTCGTTTATTATTTATGTATGAACACGCGCATCTGCTGCAAAGGTATGTAATTTTCGTCATTGTGTTACATTACTGACACGAAAATATTGGTTTTTCATTACTACAATAATTCAAATTAACTAATTAAATTCGGTGGTCCCGCGAAGTTCGGTGTAACGAGATTCTACTGTATAGCAGTGCTGCTGCGAAGTATGCGCATGGCTTTCGAGATGAGTGTGGCAGACCAGTGCCTGCGAACACCGAGGATTGTTCCCTCACTAGCCGCACACTCAGTGGCACATACTCTATGACCCTAGTTGGCGAGACGTTGGCGAGACGTTCAACTTGCTAAAGTGTTGTAATGAAAAGCATTCACTGAAAAACGGCACATACCCAGTGCATTTGTGCCTGCAAATGGCCCTGCTTGCTGTCCTTGAGAAACCCTTGTGACACGTAGGTTCAATTCCGTTCAGCATCTGAGAAATTTAATGGTGCTTTTTGCCATTGCATAGTGGCATATTCCTAGTGGCAGACACCTAGCTATTCAAGTTGGTGTCAAAGACATTCACAGAAGAGTGGCACGCATTTACCGGCACATACCCAGTGACCCAAGCTTGGCATCATGAGGCTCACCGAAGACCAGCATAGACCGAGTGGCGCATGCACAGTGTCCCAAGCCAGTGCTTAGCCGGTACCGCATCTGCGGTGACCCACGTTGGCGTGAAAGAGGATCGTTGAAGAGTGGCACGCATGTACACGTTGGAACATACTCAGTAAACAAATTGATCTGATGGTTGGTTTCAAACCCTCTTATTTAGCACAGCAGTCCGATGAGCTAACCATTCGGCCATGGACCACCCAATGATCCAGGTATGCGGGAAAATGGTTGGATATGAACATAGACATAAACATAGATGGATATAGATGGCTAGCCCCTGGCAAATCTGTGAAGTACCATATTTACTCAATTCTAACGCGCTCCCGTTTTCTGTGGCAAAAGAAAAAAGAAGAGAAGAAGAAAAAACGCCCTTGATTGTAATAAGCACCTGTTTGCTGTGACCTAAAGAAAAAAGTATCTTATAGTACCATGCACCTCGTGCTTTACTCCCAATGCAATAAAGCTGTGATGAAGAAAAGATCTTTCAGCTTCCCACAAAAGGCGAAGCATCGATTGCAATGGCAAATGCGAAGACAGCTATACGAAGTAAGGATAGTAGTTTTATTGGCTGCATAAGCTTGTAAACATTCGCTTGCTAACAAAATTAACAAGCATGGTGTCACGCACAGACAAGCAAACATGAACACATCTTACTCGATGGCCACAGAAACTCGCTGTCATAATGCTGGAGTGAGGAAGTGTGGTAGCAGGAGGTGCAAATTTACCTTTGTGCTACCTCTTGCTTCAATGCGAACTAAGTGACGAGAACTCAGCGTGGTGTGCCTAGACTTTCTCCCCATCACAGATCGCCCTTAATATAGGGTCCACGCAGCTGCACTATAAGCAGAAGCCGCCGGAGCAAAACGCCTCTTCTTATTCTTGCGCCAGTCCCGCACACATGTTTCGGGTAATCAGAACGGCCATGATGAGGCCCGATTTCCGTCCGTCTCTGCACACGTGATCACTTTCCTCTTAATGTGTCTCACGATGAACTCTGCGTGTCTTCGCAGTCGGCACTTCCATGCTGGCAAAGCAAATGCAGTCAACAAGAAGACAGATGGTGGACTAACCTAACTGCACATATTACAGCACATGCTACAGCAGCTAGGCTTGAAGCATGTACGAGGTGGCCATTTTGAAATGCCGATGGCGATATGGTAATGCAGATTCAGGGTCGTACTCGATCCTAACCCGCATGCAACTTTTGAACCCAATTTATCGGAAAAAAAGTGCATGTTAGATTCGAATAAACATGGTACTTTAATCCTTTACCTCCTATTGACTATAGTTATCATGAAATTTTGTAGCAATATAACCAATGACTATAGTCGTCATAAACAAAAAATCTGTCACACAGTGAACCTATGACAACTACCGTATTTACTCGCATAATGATCACACTTTTTTATCACAAAAATTGATGCAAATTCACGGGTGCGATCATTACGCGGGTTCTCACGAAAATAATATTTGTTTTCATCCTGCATTTGCTGCGGGATGAAAGCAGGTGGCTGCCGCTGTAACAGTGCGGGACACCAAAACAAATATGGCGGCCGGCGGAGCAAGCCGAACACACCGAACACGATTTTCTTTCTTCTCGTGAGCACATTGCGCGCATTGAAACAGTTTCTTCCTTATCAGTAATGAATAATATTGTTAATGTTTGCGACAATAACGTAGCCCTGTCCACTTTGAGGCGACAGAAACAGAGATGGGCGTGCGTAGCTGCCAGTGACATAGAAACACATGGCGGGCATGCTGCGGAAACTGCGGCATTTGTCTTCGCTACTATCCTAATACGGCATGTTTTTTCTAAGGGTGGGCAAATATCTTAGCTGTGTTACAAGCGTCGGCATCTGAATAGGGTACATTTCTAACGTATCGGTGTAAATGTGGCCACTATAGTTGCCGCTCGCGATTTGTTTCATGCCCATGAGTGCAGACGAGAAGAATCGAAAGGCGCCTTTTTTGTTGTTGTTGGCCAAAACCATTAATAAGCCTACGAGTAATAAAGCCAAGGCAAGTTTGGTTGTAGCTTTTTTTTTTCATGGAAGTGCAGAAAGTGATGAAAGGAATGAAATGGGGCATCTGCTTAAGAATGTTTGGTGCGTGCAGACCTTGGTATGTCTTCCAAGAGTCGTTCGCATAGCATTTTACAGCATTCGACAGACGGTAAGCGCGATCATCATAAGCTAGACTTGGCACACGACATATCGCTGCGATAACTTTGGGGTGCGATCATAACACGAGTGCGATCATTATACGAGTAAATACAGTATACTCGTCCTATTGCATCTAGTTGAGATTCCCAACACTAGATGGCCACACATGTCCATGTTGTGCCATTTGTGTCCCGCCTTTCATTACATTGCCGCCTCTGATACTGCCACATAAAACAAGGATGCCTCCTCAAAGCGAGGCAATGAAAGCGCATGTAAAAGAAAAGGTACTTTAACGACTCCTCATTAGACCACAGCTCTGTAGTTCTTTTGCCTGGAAACGGAAAGTGATGTGTCCTCATCTGAGGAGTACGATGACTATTCTGTGGATGGCCTGGAGGACCTTGCGGCTTCCCGTGAGTCTACCATAAGAAGACGGCCTATTAACTGCTTTATGAGCTGCATAAGAGCAGCCACTATTCATGTGCATATGTTTGCAACATTTAGGTTATTTTCTTCTTCATATATTTTTTTTTTTTCGTAGTGTATAGAGTCCTGCAAAATGCTTTTTCGCAGGACACCATGGCCATGCAGTGAAGCCTTCTTCAACCTATCTTTTTACGCAATTTGTGAAATAAAGGAACTCCTTTGAATTGAAATAATCGTGCCATTTTCTTCAGAAAAAGGAAAGCTCTACAAACTGAGCAAAAAAAATTTTAGGTAAATTTGGTACAATTTTCTTTTCTTTTTTTTTTTCATTATAGCGAAAGGGTTAACGCATTAAATAATGCTGTACTAGAGAAGAAAAATTGCAAATAGCATCCCGCCTCTAGAAGAGGCAGCAGTATCTGCCTGCACAAGCTACCAACTGACGTACCTGCAGTGACCAGGCAGGCCTCAGGGCCTCGTACTGTGCCAGGGATCCACTGTTGAAGGCCGACAGCAACTGCACCACCCAGTGGCGGTCAGTGCCCTGCAGGCACTCCAGGATTGGGTGTGCCAGCTGTAGTCATCAACACAAGAGCACATTATCATGAAGCAGAACAACAATTTTTCAGCATAGACTGTTCATCAGATTCACTCCTTAATAAAAACAGGTGAGCAGTTCACACATTTACAGCAAACTCCTAAGCCTGTCCTTTCCTTGTATTCTTTAAGCACAAGGCAAAAGAGGCAAACGAGCGACCAGCACCCCACCCCTGTCGTGTTTCACAGATGTACCTAGTGTCTGTTTGCGTTATTACAAAAAGTATGGCAAACAAAAATAAATCAAAATCTCAATTTATCACATTCTTTCTGCAATGCAGTGGTTGTCTTCAACTTATATTTTAACCAGTCACGGAGGAGTGAGTGGCAACGACGATGCTTCTGGTGAGCACCACTGAGAAACAATGCAGTTGGCAGTGGTGCAGTTATTTGTTTGCACAATTAAAATATGGTTATTCTGATATCGGTTGTTTGACCTACGCTAGAAGCACCTCCAGTTTATGCAACCTGCAACAGAAAGACGGTGGCCTGAAAAGTGTTCGACGGCCCCTTTGAACCGGATGCAACAAGACTCATTTCAGCAAATGGATTCAATGCACATCTGCAAGGCATGCAATTGCAGCAGAAGCGACAAAACAACAGAGTAAAACAGTAGCGCTTGCTCCACTCATCTGAGAGGGACACGTCATGAAATGACGGTTGGCAGTTCACAGCACAATACTCCCAAGCAGACGCTTGTACATGAAATATGAGTTTGTCTGTTGTGCCTTTTTGTGCAGTTTCCTTTTCTTGTTTGGTTTCATTTAGATTGAAGTTTGCAGAGAAAGAGAAAGAGTTTATTTTTTGTTTCTGCATGTGGAACTTTGTTTGGTTGCTGCTTGATCAAGACACCACTGACACGAATGGGTAGCAGACAACAGAATCTACAAACGCTGTTGTGCCCCACCAATTCTTGGAGCAAATGCATCAGGACAACTGCAGCACAACACCAACCCAGTACTCCGCATTACAGCAAAACAGTTCGTGAACTTAATTTTCTCTAAACCAAGCAGTGAGATATTAATTAACCATACAATGCTTCATGAGTAATATTACTACTAATCTGGCAAACATTCCACTACAACATGGTTGGCAATAATAGTGAATGACTATACAGCCAACCTCTATTCATCCGACACTGGCAGGACCAACGAAATATATAGAATTTATCTGGTGGGTCGAACTAAACAAGATGCAGAAAAAACGTCAAACTGGTTATTTATTAGCCAGTATCTGCGCAAGTCAACACACCCCTGAACCAAACACATAAAAAGTGGGTGCCACTATCCATGTGTCCAAAGTAGAAAACATAGTAGAAATAACAATAAAGCTCCTAAACAAAGTAGAGATCTAACACACACTCAATTTCTTAGCAAGAAAAATGGGCAAGGGTTTAATATGTGCTGCACTATGGCAACTGGTTTCTAGAAGTCAGCTTCGTTGCATAAGTAAAGTCAGCTTCACCGCAATACATTTGAGTTAAGCAGTAAAGCATAAAACATTGCAAAGGCAGTTGTGGTTTCTTATTTGATTGCACTGCACAGGGAATTTTAGGCATAATTCACTCAAAATAAATATAAAGGCAAGCAGTAGAATCGGGCAAAGCGAGTTACGGTTCTAGGTTTCAAATTTTCTTACGGCCGGCCGCATTTCAAGCAGATGATTAGGTGTATTTGACGCATTATCCACTGAACTCAGCCAGGCAGACGTTGCCCCCAAAGAGTTTGCTATAGGGGTAACCATAAGCATGTCTGTGCTGGCTGGTCAAGTTCAGATTATCTGGTGAAGGCCAATTTTAGGATAAAAATAACTAAAGTTTGCACCTATAGAAATGCAAGCCGGGATGACCTTCAGTGTGGATCGAATTAATGGGAGTCGAAGGAAGTCTGCTGTACTGATGGCAGGCATCATGTCACTTCTCTGCAAAAAAAAAAGATGCCTATTGGAAGCAGTTATATAGCAACTATACAAGCATCAATGTGACAGTAGAGTGGTAAGTTGGGCTAGTTGGTGTAAGTCCATTTTGTAATAAGGCGCGTCCTGTCCACTTCTACTTCTGTTGTCCGTGTGTTCATAGTGCAGTAACCCCTTCTTATTACAACATCAATGCCACACCTGACAATACTCAAGCTATGTATATCAGGTAACACAACCAGTTCCAAAGCCCACAACAACATTCTGTTGTGAACTATGCAGAGCATACCGCCAAGCTTTTTGATGCACTGTACCTAGATATTGGTAACATAACCAGTTCCAAAGCCCACAACAACATTCTGTCGTGAACTATGCAGAGCATACCGCCAAGCTTTTTGATGCACTGTACCTAGATATTGAGCCAGAGTGAAATAGCAGTGTATGATGGTGACATCCGATGCAGGAGAGAGAGATGGATTGTTGTCATGGCAACAGTGCTCACCAGTTCGCCAAAGTTGTAGACACCCTCCCCCAGCAGGGCGGCCAGGCACAGGGCAAAGGCACGCTGACGCTGCTCCGCCACTGAAGATCGCCGGGACAAAAAACAATATTTCATTATCTAAATCGCTTCTAGAGCTTAGTAGTAACAACCACATTTATCATCAAGCGATATAATCCAAACAATATTGAGAGAAGCCTCAAATCACCAAGAATCTGTTAACCTGCCAACAAACAGGGGTAGAAGTCACCAAGGGTGCTCTGGGAGCAGCAGATTTGCCGCATGGGATCAGCTTGGTAAAACCCAACATATTCCTTATTTGTTAAATCACTGCAGAATAAACGTCAAGTTACATTCCCAGTAATTGCTGCCTGTTTTGTCAGTTTTACACATTGCTTGCCGCAAGAAAGCACTCCGACATATTGAACAAAAATAAAGTAAAAACAAAGTGGGCGCTGCGCACACATTGTAGGCAGTCGCCAACCAATACTTTGGAAGCTGAGCTTTTGCATGCGCTCGACTATTTGTTTGCAGCACTGCCGCAGGCACCATGTGCAAGTGGGGCACCTGTTTTCGGGTAAAACCCGATGATTGTTTTCGCACCCCAATCAAGTGTCATAAAAAACTGGGTTAAGGCTGACATCTCCAGGAAGTTCCACTCTTCCATAAAGGGTAAAAAAATAAGCAGGCATTACAAAACCAGTCGGCGCTACCACGCCAATATCGACATGACAGGGTTATTGTGGAAAAACATAGCTCTGCAATGCAAGCAGTAGCTGTGATGTTGACAGGACATTTTCGCAACTAAGGCAACGCCCGGCAGGTCTAGGACGGACACCAAAATGCTGAAAATAAAGATAATGTACGTCAACAAGAGCTTCTAAGACAAGGAAAAGCGTTCTTGCAGAGCATGCCTGTGTGCACTAATTGTGCTTAATTGTCTTCCTGAAAAAAAAAAAAATATACGCAAGTGACTGTGCAATCAATGTTAGTCTGAACTGTTTAGGATTTTCTTTTCTTTCCATTTCTTATTTTCGGATCACTCTTTTTTTCTTTCTTTTTTTTTTTGGGCGTTAGGAATCTGTACTTTTTGTTATTTTTGTTCCCACTCCTGTAAGAGCCTGTCAAGGCTTACAGTATTAATAAATAAATAAATAAGTAATAACCGCCTAGCACGTGTCTATCGGCTTATGTGGCATATTAAAGTATAAACAATGCCCGACAACAAATGCACAAGTTTGTCGCATGAATTGTCGCAGTTTGTCGCAGAAGTTTGTATCAGAAGTTTGTCGCATGAATTGTCGCAGTTTGTCGCAGAAGCCTAATGAACTGTAATGCCATCTGAATGGGACTAGTTAATCATTTATCAGTAGAGATGAACTCTATTGAATTCTAAAGGAGCCAAAAATTGAGCACGTTCCAAGAGCTTGCATAAAGGCTGAAATACGCCAAAATGCATCAATATACGTAGCGCCACAATGACTATACTGACAAATTGTGATTTCAATGTGAAATTTGCAAAATGTGAGTCTAGCTTTTGTTTTCTCTCCCAGTAGTCTTGATGCCACAAAGTTAGGGAAAATTGTGTTTTTAAGGAATCAGACTAGGTCAACTTGATATTTTTCTTGTTATTGTGTCTTTAACAACAATTTATTCTTTACAAGAAAGGCGAGTGGTACACCAGGCATGTTAAGCTGCATTCAAATGCTAAATGTCATTGTGTAAAATCACAGCCATAAGGAGTCCCACTGAGTGGACAATGAAGCAAAGTGCTTCTGCCTTGTTTTGTGTACCGGAACATGCATAATTAAAAATATAACTTTCAAATGTGCCCCCTGCTTCTTTATTCTGACACTTCTGCCGTCCCCAGCTTCGAACTGTGCTCCTACTGCTTTGAAGAATAATGCAGTCACTACTGGCCAACTATGAACGCTCTTATTCAGTTGTGCTCGTCGCATCCCCCACTCTTGTCATTTGATATCTCGCCTCGTGGCCAACCTCCTAAACCTTGTTGTCCTCCATATTGTTTGGAGATTCCAGTTACCGTGAATCTTGGTGAAGACTGCACTGCCATTACTGCAATCACTTGCAGGCCATCAAGTGCTTCCCAATTACTGCAAGATGGAATAGCACGAAAGAGTGATTCAGCTAAACAAGAGCCAATACTGTTGAGCAGAGCTAGATCTTTGCTGCAGGATTTGATGAAACAGTATGATGATGAGGATGCTATCGTCAAATGGCTATGATGATGGTTTATTGGCAACCCCTTTGAAACGGGGTAGTGACAAATAGTCACCTAGCCTGCTTGAGTTAACTCAGGCATTTTCGTGTATGTCTCCTAAATCTTTCTCTTCCTCAAAACTTCTATACCTAACTTGTATTGCTGCCTATGCCTGTAACGGACCCAGTCGTAGCAATCTTTTCCCTGCTTTTCTTTTCCCACCACTACTCTAAACGTCTCTTGCTTATCTTGACTGCCGACCAGTCGATGCTTTCGTCCACTTTGAATCCAAGCACTCCTGGAAGGTGCACATTACCTACGGGTCTGACTGGGTAAATGCCTTCGTATTCCTTTTGGATGTGCTGAGTGGTCTCCGGATTTTTGCTGCAGCATACACGTGCCTCATCTATTTCCGAATATTTGCTCTGGCAAGTTTTTGTCCTTAGGCAACCGGCTTAAGCCTCATATAGCAAGGCACTGTCCTTTGTATTATCGTGCAAATTTTTCCTTCCAATTTCTGTCTTCTCATTCTTGTAAATCTCCATGGTCCTTTTTGTTTCCATTCTTTGCATCCATTTAACTGTCTCTGTTTCTCTCACTTTCTTTCTGATGACCCCTGGTTGTCTATTGACAGTTTCAATTACCTTGCACTTGGTTGCCAACTTCCTTGACCTCTTCCTCCATTCTAAGTCTACACTCTTCAAGTTCACATACTTGTACACTTTGGCTGCCCATTTATTTTCATCCATGTTCCCGAGTCTTTCTTCAAAACTAATATTGCTCTGCGCTTCTCCGACTTCAAAAGAGGCCCAACCCATGTCTCCTTGCACTGCCTCATTTGTGCTCCTAAAGCCAACCAGCCTGCCAATATTTGTTTGCAAAAAAGAGGTGAGGCGTGCAGACAGGACACTAGAGCAGAGAAGTGGACAACACGAACGGCGTTCATGCTGTCCACTTCTCTGCTCTTGTGTCCTGTCTGCACACCTCACCTCTTTTTCGCATAATGAATCCTTACCATCTAGCTCAGCTTTCTGTCGTTCTAAGCTTAATTTCTAATACTCTGAGCCCTTTTCCATGTTCCCCTACTTATCTGCACAATACTGTTTCGTTAGCTTCCTTAATTTCGATATGTATGTTCCGCGCTAGAACCATGTCGTGGTTTAGTCGTAAGCGGGCCGTCCCATTGGAAGTTCAAATGATCTGCGACTTCCTTCAACCATCAACTGGGCATGCCAAGAGCAGTGAAGCTATTCTTTCCGCTGAATCATAGCGCCAAGTTAGGTTCTATCAGGAGTGTCTAAAGGTCCGTTGCGCGGCCCTGGGAGACAGTCGCCATTGGAACGTTTACGTTCCAATGGTTTACTGGAATACGTTTACGGGTACTACGTTTACTGGAATAGGGTAGCCGTGCAACACGCGGACTTCCTGTGGAGGATGAAACTTCCGGAGCTTCCGCAAAGTAAGAGGAAACACTTTTCTAATAATTCACCGTCAAATAACGTACTGGTTCTTCGAGACGCCATAGTAAGTGATACCCATAGAAGAACCCTAGCTTTAGGTCCTAAGTACTGTCTTAAGCCTAACATAAAACCCGTTGACGTTTTAAGCATACCACGCTGCATAACCAGGTTCGTCCTGGAAAAAGAACACTCGCGCTGTATTTCAGATTGCATTGCTAGCATTAAATCATTAAATTCTCATTTTAAGACGTCTGACACTGTCCGACTATTAGTTAATTACCTTGTGGAGCATAAACTTAGACCAATAATATCTGACAAGGAAGGTTATTTCGTAATTATGCCAGATGACATGCTTTCAGAAAAAGCTATTTCAGCCATCGAAAAGAATTTACAGCCAGTAAAACTCAAGCCTTCGGTAGTTAAGCAACGTGCGGTTGACTTCCTGTCAAAACATAATCTTGATGGGGTTGTCTGTAATGTCAAAAAAGCAAAATCCCTCACCTTAGAACTGTTTTTCTCGGCGAAGACCCATGGGCAAGAAATTCCTTTTCGTGCTATAGTGTCAGAGAAAGGGACGTGGTAGGTCTGTGTCGCTAGTTACCTACAGAACTGCTTAGCTTCACTAGTTTTTTCAGACCCCTCTTGCTTGCGTAATTCTCAGGCACTAGTTCAGTATTTGAGAAAGGAAAATCCTGGTGATTGTACAGCTTTTAGCATGAATATCGAAGACCTGTATTATTCCTTGCCGCATGACAGGTTGCTAAATTCTGTAAATGAGTGCATTAAAGAACAAGTGCAAGAGTCGGCTTTTATTGACAGATGCGGTGCTTGCATGGGAGCTTTTCTAGAAATTCTTTCAATGTACTTGAAGTCGACGTTGATTGGGTGGAGAGATGGCGTTTTTCTGCAGAAATCAGGCATTTGTATTAGCTCAAAGGTTGCCCCTATTAGCAATAATTACCTGAATAAGGTTGACAGCTGCTTAGAGAAAGCCTTAGGTGATAGCGTTATCATGATATTTCGTTACGTTGATGATTACCTGATTTTCTGCAATAGGGAAGAATTAAAATAACAATAACACAAATACAGGATCACAAGCACACAAGTCACCATTTCACAATTCGAACAGACCACCAGGCACTGGTGTCCTTGGTGTCGTCACAAGGACATGGAAGACGCCCACTCCGAATCGCCCACTGGAGTGCATGATTGCTTTGCTACAATTTCACTGTTGAATACCGCAAGGGGTCCCCAAACACTGTAGCAGATGCACTTTCTCGGCTACCAGCACCTACCTCGGAGGCAGAGATTGCTAAGGAGGAAGAAATTGTTTCGTTTATTGAGCCAGTCTGTGTGACAAAGGAGAAGTTCAGGCAGGCTGCCCTCGACGACAGTTGCCTGGAAACCATTAAGTCATTCGTGCTGCGTTCCTGGCCGCCAAAGAAGTCCATACCAGAAGAGACGAAACCATTCTACATCTTTTGGGAAGAACTTTCTGTTGTCGATAACCTGCTACTGCGTGGAGAGCACCTTGCTGTTCCATCCTCCCTCTCGGCTCAGATCATCCGCATCGCGCACGAGACACATCCGGGTATCACGCGCACGAAGGCGCGACTGCGTGAGTGGTTCTGGTGGCCAAGAATGGATAAGCAAATGGAAACGGCAGTAAAAACTGCCATATCTGCCTGGAAGCAGATAAGTCTGCCAAAACATCACCGGCACCGTTGCAAACCTGTTGAATGGCCTGAGTGACCGTGGCAGAAGCTTGGCCTAGATATTGTTGGTCCTTTGGAGCATGGCGCTCACAACAGCAGATTTGCTGTAACGCTTGTTGACTATCATTCTAAATGGCCAGAGGTATATTTTTGCAGCAAAGTGTCCACGAGCACCATGAAAGACTTTCTAACAAGTGTTTTTGCGTGTGAAGGCTACCCAGAAGAGATCGTTTGCGACAATGGACCTCAGTTCACTTTGCGTGGATTCATCACTTTCCTGCAAAACAGAGGCATCAGTCTTTCACATTCTTCGGCGTACTACCCCCAAGCCAATGGGCAAATAGAATGTTTCAATCGCACATTGAAAAACTTCATTCAAGTCTCACTCCTCGAAAGACGACCACTCCAGCAAGCTGTCACAGAATACCTTGCCATTTACCGCTGTACTCCCCACGCCACAACCGGGGTCGCCCCAGCACTCCTGCTGCATGGTAGAATGCCCCGAACCAGGCTGGATGTCGTGGGTTTCTCAGCACCAGCATTTGCGGAAGACCCATCCAAGGAGTTGGCGGAACTTTGTCAAAGGGTTAGGCGTCAACAGCAGAGCAGCAAGCACTACACGGACAAAAGGAGAGCCGCCAAGAAGACGAAGATAGTCATAGGCGATTTTGTCCGCATCAAAAAACCGTCCGTTCGTTTCAAGGGAGACTGCGCCTTTTCTTCACCAACTAAAGTGATCGAGAGCAGGGGACCAGCTTCTTTCAGACTTGGAGACGGCCGTACGTGGAATTCCTCCAAGCTTTCCAGGGTTCCAGAGAGGATCACCTGGGAACCAGGCCAACCTGCCACGCCGCAGCCGCGGTCTCCTGATGCACTGCAGCCTGCCACGCCGCAGCCGCTGTCCCCTGATGCATGCAGCCTGCCATGCCGCAGCCGCCGTCCCCTGCTGTGCTAAAGCCTCCTTCTCCCAGGAAGCAGGCACTGTCTCCTGGCATACCGCAGCAGCAGTCTACGAGCCTGTAGCCAGTGCGACATCCAAGGCAGCCGACCCAAGAGCGCCAGCCACCGGCCTGGCTCCAAGACTATCAGACCAATTAGTTGGCGGTCTGACATTGTGTACATAGTTTGTAAATATGTGTAAATAAGTACAGTGTGCATGCTTTGGGGCTTTCTTTACTAATGCTTACTAACAACTAACCACTAAAAATAAGGGAGGGAGTATGTTGTATTTAGTTTCCTTATTCCTTTGAGTTCTTTATTTTATTTATATATATATATATATATATATATATATATATATATATATATATATATATATATATATATTGGTTGTATATGTTAATTAAACGGCTTTTTACTTCGGGACGGCTGGAGTCTGACTTCCACCTTCGGTCAATACCACATCCCTCAAGAGAAAAGTGTATACCAGCTGTGTCTTACCAGTACTCACGTACAGGGCAGAAACCTGGAGGCTTACGAAAAGGGTTCTACGTAAATTGAGGACGACACGAGCTATGGAAAGAAGGATTATGGGTGTAATGTTAAGGGATAAGAAAAGAGCAGACTGGGTGAGGGAACAAACGCGAGTTAATGACATCTTAGTTGAAATCAAGAAAAATAAATGGGCATGGGCAGGACATGTAATGAGGAGGGAATATAACTGATGGTCATCAAGGGTTACGGACTGGATTCCAAGGGAAGGGAAGCGTAGCAGGGGGCGGCAGAAAGTGAGGTGGGCGGATGAGATAAAGAAGTTTGCAGGTACAACATGGCCACAATTAGTACATGACCGGGGTAGTTGGAGAAGTATGGGAGAGGCCTTTGCCCTGCAGTGGGTGTAACCAGGCTGCTGCTGCTGTTGCTGATGATGATGATACATTATTTGATTACAGTCGAGTCCACTTATAACAATGTTCAAGTGCCATGAAAATTTCATTGTTATAACCGATAATTGTTATAAACGGGTTGCACTAAAAAAAGCATAACAACTGCAAAGAGGGGTCACAGACGGCAAGTGACATGCCAGCTCCGCCGAGGCATCGTTTTGGTGGTCCCAAAGGGGCCTTGTAAAAAATACGAGAAGGTTGCCGCGGCTGCCTCTCAGCTTGAAAATCCCTTAGCGCCTCCCCCCAAAAAAACAAAGAAAACATGAATACCTAAGAGCATTTAATGAGGTCAAAATAGCTTGCACTTCTCACTTCTTTGCTGAAACAAACCCGTAATCGGCGAGTTTCCACTGCTTCGCGGCAATCTTGCCGATGTCTTTCTGGAGGGCATCCAAATGTTGAACATGTCCGAGCGAAAGGTTTTTTGCAAAAATGAAGTCCCGCAGGGAATCGATCATTCTTGAGGCCTCCTGTTGAGACACAACTTGTATAGGTTCCGGTTCATCTTCGTCGTCGCTGCTGTCATCGTCTTCCGTGCCGGTGACTGCTGCAACGATCGCCTCGTCAGTCAATTCTTCGTTTGTCGCAACTGCATCGTCGGCGTGCAAGAATTCTTGAAGCCCCTCCGCGTCGCCGTCGTCACCCCGCACCGTAGACCAAAGTTCCGTAATGGCTCCATTGGCAGTAGCTTCGCGATACTCCGCATCACTGATATCCCCGGCAAAGCCCGCTTTTCGGAAGCAATTCATGACGGTGGAGGAGCTGACTTCTGCCCATGCCCCAAAAATGAATTGGACAGCCATCAGAAGCGAAATCTTAAAGTCTGGAGCGGGTCGGCATTCACGCACAGCAATGTCCAGGTTAAGAGCAAGCCTGCTCAACACACGTCGGCGATATAATGCCTTGAAGCATGCAATCACGCCTGCGTCCATGGGCTGCAAGCCTGCAGTCGTGTTCGGCGGCAGGAAAAAAATTTTCACATGCGACAGCTTCTGAGCAGTCTGGTGTGCAGTACAGTTATCAAGGACCAATGCCACCTTTCTGCCTTCGTGCTGCATCCGCTGATCGAACTCGCTCAGCCACTCGCGGAAAAGTTCACGCGTCATCCACGCTTTCTTATTATGACGGTAACGAATTGGAATCCTCGCAGCACCACGGAAACAGCGGGGATTCAGAGATTTTCCAATTACGAAGGCGGGACACTTGTCGCTGCCGTCCATATTCGCGCAAAGGAAAACGGTCACCCGTAATTTGCTCTGCTTGCCGCCCTTACAGGGATCGCCTTTGAGTGCATGTGTCTTCGATGGAAGCATTTGGAAGAATAGCCCGGTCTCGTCACCATTGTACAAGTCCCGGTCCGCATATGCTTCGCGGATGTACGGCAGTGTTTCAGCTAACCACTTCAGTCTAGCGTCGTCATCGAGCGACCCTGCCTCGCCCACGACTGCCTTGTAGACGATTCCGTGCCTCTCCTTGAACCGCTGAATCCAGCCACCACCAGGCTGGAAATCGGTATATTGAAGGAGATACGCAAAGTGCTTCGCCTTCTCTGCCAAAATCGGGCCACTAATTGGCAAGTTCATAGCACGTGCGCTAAGGAACCACTGATACAGTGCCTCCTCCACGTCTTTGTAGGCACCATGCCGAATCCTTTTCCGGCCGTCCTCCATAGCATGGCCAGCACTAGCATGGCATTCGTTTTCAGTCATCTTGAGCGCATTGCGGATAATGGTTGAAATTGTAGGCTGTGACAGGCCGTACTTGCGTACTAAGTTGCACACTTTTTCACCACCTCTGTGCTCTCTCAAAATGTTTCGCTTCGTTTCCAAAGATATTGCCGCTCGCTTTCTCTTCTGCGACAGCTGATCCAGTTAAGCGACGCTGGCCGCGCTTCCTGAAGGAGAATCCCCCATCGTTGAACTCTGGGGGGGATCCGATGGGCTTGCAGAACCAGTAGGACCAAGGCCGGTGATGGCAGATGACGAAAACCTCGCTGGCAACGCACATGCTTTGACACTGTACGCTGCCTTCGGAACACGTGCAACTGGTGAAGCAGGAACCAAGGAGAATGGGAAAGATGGGGCAGCCCACACTCAACTGCCGTGACGCGTTTTCAACGAGCGGCGCACCCTCAGAATGGACTGCTCCCCGCGCGCCGATACAAAAGCAACAAAAGAAATGCCTTCCTTCCCTCTCCTACTCTGCCCAGAGGAAAGCGTCCGTCTTTTCTCCTGCTTCTCCTGCTCACCCCATTCTCCTCGCATGCGTCGTCACGTGAGCTTTTCGCCGCCCCCAACGTTGCCGCCCCTGTGCGGGCGGCTCCGCGTATACGTGCGCGCTTTTGGCGGAGTAGTTTGGCCGGTGTGGTCGCTGCGTTTGTGCGTTTTTTTTCTGTGATTCACTATTGTTTTTCTGGAAGGCAGCAAAAATCAGTAAATTCTAAAGGTCCATCACTGAAATCTGAAATGAATCAGTAAATAGCTGAATCAGTGAATGGCTGTGGCAGTACTGCATGTAAGGCCTGCACCCCACTTTCAACCGCGAAAATTTGTTCACGTTTCAGGAAGGGTCATATGAATACCTACATGCTTGGCCTCCAAGATTGCAATGGTGCAACATTGCAATCTCAGAGGCCATACCTGCATGCTGGTTAATTTCCGCAAGCTGCTACTAGATGAGACTAATTACTGTCCTGCTGAAGATGGCACTGTCTTCATCACAGTCTCCCACCGGATCCCAATCACGTGCTTAGATTCACAGTGCTTCAACAGTAATGGCTGTGCTGAGGTGCATTGCTGCAAGAGAAGAGTGCGTGGATTTTGAACATGTGCATGGCTGTTTTGCTTGAGGCTGCAGTCCAGAGTTTCAAGGCAATGGAAATTTCGAACTGTAATGGACAGCAGAGAGGATGACCAGCTTTGGCAGAGATCTGATAAGGCAAGCTCATCAAACAAAGAGGGCAGCAAAAGCGGCATCAACAACTGAATAAAAGCACTCATGTCTGGCCACTAGTGGTTGCTACACTATTCTGCATAGCAATCTGAGCATCTTCAGTGAATAGCCGTAAGCTTGCCTCTTGCAAGACCTGCACCCTGCAGAACATCCAAAAAAACAATGTACAGCCCTTACACAAGCAATGTACAGCACAATGTACAACAACGGTCTGTTCTGTATAAGAGACTGCACCCAAAGGTCAGCACCGCAGCAGCCAAGCTAAGGAAAAGCTCTCACTGGGAATGCGGTCAAGCGATGTGCAGCCGAGGAAGCGCAGGGCGTCCCGGTAGTAGGCCTGGTGGTCACCCATCTGCTGGTGGTAGTCACTGCACAGCTGGTAGAAGCGGCCATGCACCTCCGTCACGCCCGGGAGCGACTCGGCCTGGGACTCTGTTTCCTCCAGAACCTTCTGCAAAGTGGGCTCGAGATCAACCTTTGTGCCAAGCAGAGGCTGCAACAACAATCTGTCCCTCATATCACACTCATCTGATTCTGGTTAGTACGCAGGAGTCGCAATCATGCAAAGTGCACTACAGATCCTAGCCAGAGATATTAAGCCATTCTTTAAAGCAATGGAAGCAGACTGAGGTCACTACTAATACTTCTGTTGCAAATTCTCGATCACGCCTTCAGGTCGAACGTTAGCGCGCATTAGAGTGCTCTGAAAGAACCAAGCAAATGTGTTCCAAGTTCCGAATTCTGACCAAAGGAATGCAAAGAGCGCCACCAGAGCACCCTTGTACAGTCGAACCCATTTAAACTCAATAGTTCTGCGAAAAGTGGTAGTTCTATCGGTAGTTTGTTATACATGCACACGGCCTTGAAAATAATCAAAAAGGACTGAAGCTGGCATCAGCAATTACAAACTGCCTTTTTCATTTTCCTGTGCTGCCCTCTGCCGCACGCCACTGGAAAGGTTTTGGAAGGGTACCAGGGCATCTGCCAATTGATTTGTGTACCTGCACCCACGTTGAGTGCGCGTCGAATGTGCATTTCATGGATCACAAATAATAATTAATATCTTCTCCGGAACTGCACAGGAAGGCAGCGAAATGCAACCAAAGACGCACGCAAAACGAGCAATAGAAGCAAATGACCTATTCGAAACGTGGGAGGCCAAGCTAACCCTCGGGGACCTGGAAGACCAACGACAACTCGTCGCCAGGGCCAAGAGGGCAGTCGAACCCGTCCTCACTTGGGACACTGTTTCGTATAATAAACGTTTCTTTCTCTCTCTCTCTCTCTGGAACTGCATGTCATTCTTGGAAGCCATGTAGCACTCGCCGACTACTGGGTCAGCAGGCCTGAGTATGCTCTTGTGCAAACACTGGGGCCGATAAAGCCACACTGAGTTCAGTTCGCCGACGCAGCTGCCTTGGAGTTTGTTGGCGGTGATTTCTGCACTTCGAGTTCGCTTTTTGTATTCTTTTTACACATCATTAAGGCATTTTGCACATTCAAGAATTCTCACAGTGCACTCTTCCGCGTCGAATTTATCAAAGCAGTGTACTTGTTCACATATTGTGGAAGAGATGCATTGCTGATATGGAATAATGTCAAAACGTAGTAAAGTATACATATCTGCGCATGTGTAGCGTGTTGCTCCACTCTGAGACGAGTAAATATGAGCGGCCGAACCACTTGAACAATGGCAACTGTGATCCAGATGCATATATTAGAGGCTGTTAATTTATTACTGATTTTCACTTTAATTTAACTCTATTACACCTACAGTCTGCGAGTGCCATAAACCATCATTACAGAAAACTGTGTACACATAAGCGCTCATTAATAAGCCGTGTTGTTCTCTTGCGAAAACACGGATGCCATCACTGACATCGTTGGTATAACTGAGCGAGACGGTTTTTATGCTGCTCTATACCAAAATCCCTCAAGAGAAAAGTTTATAACAGCTGTCTTATTCACGTACGGGGCAGAAACCTGGAGGCTTACGAAAAGGGTTCTACTTAAATTTAGGACGATGCAACGAGCTATGGAAAGAAGAATGATAGGTGTAACGTTAAGGCATAAGAAAAGAGCAGATTGGGTGAGGGAACAAACGCGAGTTAATGATATCTTAGTTGAAATCAAGAAAAAGAAATGGGCATTGGCAGGACACGTAATGAGGAGGGAAGATAACCGATGGTCATTAAGAGTTACGGAATGGATTCCAAGGGAAGGGAAACGTAGCAGAGGGCGGCAGAAAGTTAGGTGGGCGGATGAGATTAAGAAGTTTGCAGGTAGAACATGGCCACAATTAGTACATGACCGGGGTAGTTGGAGAAGTATGGGAGAGGCCTTTGCCCTGCAGTGGGCGTAACCAGGCTGATGATGATGATGATGATGATACCAAAATACACCATCTCTTGTTTCCTGTTTGATGCAGAGGTAAACAGTGAATCTCTCGAATTGAGAAATGTGTCAGAATAACAACACGCACATGTCCACCCATATACGTGACGAATGCGACTGACAGCCTACGGATACGATGAGGCACAGATTAAAACCCCCTACTTTAGTACAGATGGCACTGCAGCGCCGTGTTGCCACTTCCCGCTTATTGTGTATGTGCTGCGCGAAGTGAAGTGTAGCTGATTTCAAATTCAAAGAATTTCAAAGAAAGATGGAACACTACGCTTCTACGTCAACAACGTAACTAAAAAGGACGTGTAACCACTGCCACATATCGACGATTCGTTAGAGTGCAGTGCGCCCAGTATTTTTCGTCACTCAAATTGAAAAGCGTTTGAGGTAGATGAAAGAGACCGCGAGAAAACTGCCTTTGTGACTCTCTACAGTCTCTACAAATTTCGAGTGCTCCCTTTCGGCTTGTGTTCAGCTCCAGCTACGTTCCAGCGAATGATGGATACTGTCCTCGCTGGACTTAAGTGGCAGACTTGTCTCGTGTATCTTGATGATGTAGTAGTCTTTTCTGAAACATTTGAGCAACATCTTCATCACTTGTAGAATGTGCTAGAAGCTGTAATTGGCTTAAACCAGAAAAGTGTCACTTTGGCTATAAAGAGCTCGAGCTTCTCAGACACATCGTAAGAGCTAGAGGAGTCCGACCCGATCCTGACAAGCTTGCCGCGATAACCACTTTTCCTCCTCCGGCCAACAAGAAAGCCATGTGGCGTTTGCTAGGTTTCTGTGCGTATTATTGTCGTTTCATTGACAATTTCTCGCAGGTAGTGGAGCCCCTGACTTGCCTTACAAGGGATGACAGCCCATTTGCCTGGACAAATAAGCAACAGGTGGCCTTTGCTGAACTACAACAATGCATGCAGTCAGTACCCGTACTGGAACATTTTGACGATGACGCTGACACCAAGGTACATACTGATTCCAGTAACACCGGTCTTGGCGCAGTACTCGTCTAACGTCAAGACAGCAATGAAAGAGTAATAGCTTATGCTAGCCGCTCGCTGTCTCGTGCCGAGGCAAACTACTCTACCACAGAAACAGTGTCCCTCGGCTGTGTGGGCGATCACAAAGTTACGCCCTTATCTCTACAGCCGTCCTTTCAAAGTGGCAACTGACCACCATGCCCTATGTTGGTCGGCAAACATACGCAATCCTTCAGGACGACTGGCAAGGTGGAGCTTGCGGCTACAGGAATTTGACATCACTATCGTTTACAAGTCTGGCCGCAAGCACGAAGACGCTGACACGCTGTCGCGTGCACCCATCGAATCTGTCAGTCGAGAGTCGGAGGACGATGACAGCTTCCTGGGCGCCATTACTGCATCGTACTTGATAAGACGGCAGCGTGATGACGCTGAAATTCAACCTATCATCGACCACTTAGAGGGCCAGCCAACAGCCATTCCACGCCATCTATGTAGCACATTGACGTCCTTCTGTTGGCAAAACGACATGCTTTACAAGAAAAATGCCCATTCAAATGACCGAGCCTACCTCCTGGTGGTTCCAAAAGACTTGCGGGACGTCGTTCTTTTCGCTTGCAATGACAAGCCCACATCTGGCCACTTAGGCTCCTCACGGACGCTTGCCAGAGTATGCGAGATGTATTACTGGCCCGGACTTTCGGCAAGCGTCAAACAGTACGTTAAGGCTGCCGTGAATGTCCGCAGTAAAAGTCACCGCCCATGAAGCCCGCCGAGTTATTGCAACCCATCGAACCACCTCATAAGCCATTCAACCAAGTCGGCTTGGACATTCTTGGATCTTTTCCTTTGTCAACCAATGGCAAGAACTGGGTGATTGTTTCGACTGACTATTTTAACCCGCTATGCCGAGACAGAGGCGCTACCACGAGCCACAGCTTCTGACGTAGCGCAGTACCACAGTGTCTTGCATCATGCTGCCCCGTCCACTGTCGACAGACCGAGGGACGGCGTTCACAGCTCAGCTCACGGACGAAATTTTTCAGTTGAGCAACACTAGGCATCGAAAGACTGATGGTTACCATCCGCAGTCCAACAGACTTATGGAGCGCTTAAATAAGACCATCACGGACATGATTTCTACATACATCGACGTCCAGCACAAAAAATGGGATCACATCTTGCCTTACGTGAAAAAAACCGCCGCACAAGAAACGACATGCTTCACACCCTATCGTCTCCTTCACGGCCGCGAAGTTCAGACGATGCTAGACACTATGCTACTGTGTTAAGACGACGAGAGCCTAACTACTGATGCCGAAGAATTTGCCCAGCGCTTTGAGAAGCTTGCCAGCTTGCGCGTCTTCACATCGGTCAGCAGCAGCATGCAGATGCACGGCGTTGTAACATCCGCCACAGACAAGTACGCTACAACCCCGGCGACCAAGTGCAGGTGTGGACTCCCGTTCGACACCGTGGCCTTAGTGAAAAGTTGCTCAGCTGGTATTTTGGGCCATACAAAGTACTGCGCGGCATTAGTGACGTGAACTACAAAGTCATTCCGGACAGTGCGGCTCACACATGGCGTGGACAACAACCCAGTCCTGACATCATTCACGTCGTCCGCCTGAAGCCATATGTTGCGCGTTCCTGATTACGTTTTCTTCATGTACTCATTTTTTTTCTAATATTTGCCCTAATATGTGCAGCTAATGCGGTTACCACCATTTCTTTAGACTCTGCACATCATGCTTCACCTCCGTTGTACATACGTCTTTCCTGTGGCGGTCACTGTGTTCATTGCGCCAGCATCTGCCTTGACAACATTTTTGTTTCCCTTACACCGTTTCTTAGCCATCTAGCCAATTCTCTTTTCGAGGAAAGGAGGAAATGCCACCTGCAGTAGTGGGTACAGAGCAAAAGAAGTGACAGGAAGGCCAAGAAGAAAGAAGTGCGCGTGCTACACTCGGCCCACTCGACAGCCTGATCCCGTCGTTGTTTTTCAGAAGCCAGCTATCCCTATTAAACATCGCCAGTCCTTTTGGAGACACGTCACAATATACAGTCAAATCTCGATATAATGAATCACACAGGACTGCAGAAAAACGTTCAATATTCTGAAAGGTCATTATAGTGAAAATCCCAAAATTAACCCTTCTGCCCATCAACCCATCAGCTCATAAGTTGTCACCGTTTGAGCTATCCCCGAAAACGTCACTGTTGGCTTTCAGCCCATGCTGTTGCTATTTTCCATAGTTTCCACTGCCACACTCCGCCAAAGCACTGTATAATAAGAGCGATATGCGTAAAGCAGGTGCTGACGCTGAGAAAACTACTTACTAAAAGGAACCTCCATAGCATAGCTAGTTTGGCCGCAGAAAGAAGCGTGAAAGAGAGCCGTGCGCAGAAAGAAGGGTGAAAGAAGGAAGCGACGCAGCTCCATTGGTAGGCAACACTTGCCTGGGCGGAGCATGCGCTAGCTAAACTTGACATGTCGTTGCATCTGCCTTTTTATGGAGTGCTCTTTCCGATTTTTTGAACGCATGGCGCCACAGCGCCGGCTTGCTGTGCCTTGTCGTCTGCTAGCCTGATAGCCGTGATGGATACATGGGAAACTAAGAATCTCCAGATTTCGGAATATTAGTTCATAGTACTGAGGCTTTGCTAACATGACACAGAAACTAAATAATGATCGTTATTCGAAAAATTTCGGCATTATGAAGTTCATAGTACAGTAAAAGCTCGCCAATTCAAATTCCAAGGGGATACTACAAAAACTCAAATTGTACAAAATTCATACTAATGAAGGCCAGAAAAAATCGTTCAGTTAAGGCAGGCGCGCATATATAAACTGACGTAACGTGAGCACACACATGGTGCGTCACGTTACGAAGACGTCTACAGTTCGACACACTGGCACAGCCAACGTAACCGGACGCAGCCATGCGGTGCGACGTTCCCAACGTTGAGATGGTTCATGCAGTGTTTTCATCTGCGCCGACCCACAATGCATGGCGCGGAGAAAAAAGGCGCCCATGCCGCTTCACCAACGGTCGCAGACAGCCATTTAAACCAGTGCATGGGTTGGGGATTGTTCTTCGCAGGCTCCGAAGAGAGCAGCTGACGGCGCAAGCATTGAAGTAGAGAGGGGATAGCATTTTTGCTGGAGAAGTGCAAGCGGCGTAGCGTGACTGGCCACAAGTGACACGCACCGAAAACATTGGACTATAAACACACCTTTGCGCCACAGAGAGAGAAGTGGTTGATGTTGAGAAAGGAAAGATTGGTGCTATGTGCTATCTTCTGCAGCCTTTGAGGGAGCATGGCTCAGCGCCGAAAATGAGGGGAAGTGGAAGAGAGGGAGGTAGGAGGGTAGAAGCACCACTGACGCACACTGCAGGAGCAAGAGCTGTGCTCTAAAATGCACTCGTGAAGTGCACAGCTGGCTGCAGCCTTTGTGTCCTTTGTACTCTCGCAGCTGCACCAGCTGCACACTGCTGAATTCCCCCCACATGTATACGTGGCGTCCGAACACGTATTCCAGCGATGCCTTCCTTTGAGTGACAATGACGAATCTCAAAGGCTATGCTTTTGGTACTGTCATCATCATGATCAGCCTGGTTACGCCCACTGCAAGGCAAAGGCCTCTCCCATACTTCTCCAACAACCCCGGTCATGTACTAATTGTGACCATGTTGTCCCTGCAAACTTCTTAATCTCATCCGCCCACCTAACTTTCTGCCGCCCCGGCTACGCTTCCCTTCCCTTGGTATCCAGTCCGTAACCCTTAATGACCATCGGTTATCTTCCCTCCTCATTACATGTCCTGCCCATGCCCATTTCTTTTTCTTGATTTCAACTAAGATGTCATTAACTCGCATTTGTTCCCTCACCCAATCTGCTCTTTTCTTATCCCTTAACGTGACACCCATCATTCTTCTTTCCATAGCTCGTTGTGTCGTCCTCAATTTAAGTAGAACTCTTTTCGTAAGCCTCCAGGTTTCTGCCCCGTAGGTGAGTACTGGTAAGACACAGCTATTATACACTTTTCTCTTGAGGGATAATCGCAACCTGCTGTTCATGACCTGAGAATGCCTGCCAAACGCACCCCAGCCCATTCTTTTTCTTCTGATTATTTCCGTCTCATGATCCGGATCCGCCGTCACTACCTGCCCTAAGTAGATGTATTCCCTTACCACTTCCAGTGCCTCGCTACCTATTGTAAATTGCTGTTCTCTTCCGAGACTGTTAAACATTACTTTAGTTTTCTGCAGATTAATTTTTAGGCCCACTCTTCTGCTTTGCCTCTCCAGGTCAGTGAGTATGCATTGCAATTGGTCTCCTGAGTTACTAAGCAAGGCAATATCATCAGCGAATCGCAAGTTACTAAGGTATTCCCCATTAACTTTTATCCCCAATTCTTCCCAATCCAGGTCTCTGAATACCTCCTGTAAACAAGCTGTGAATAACATTGGAGAGATCGTATCTCCCTGCCTGATGCCTTTCTTTATTGGGATTTTGTCGCTTTCTTTATGGAGGACTACGGTGGCTGTGCAGCCGCTATAGATATTTTTCAGTATTTTTACATACGGCTCGTCTACACCCTGATTCCGTAATGCCTCCATGACTGCTGAGGTCTAGACAGAATCAAACGCTTTTTCGTAATCAATGAAAGCTATATATTATATATAATATATATATATTATATATAATATATATACAATATATATATATATTATATAGCTCTCATTATATATAAGGGTTGGTTATATTCCGCACATTTCTCGATCACCTGATTGATAGTGTGAATATGGTCTATTGTTGAGTAGCCTGTTGAGTTTCGTACTGTGAGTGCCAATAAACGTCACTGCCGCCATGTTTTAGGCATTACCTTGTGCCACTTCTTGGCAGAACACCTCGTACCGAAAGCGCATAGCCTCCAATATGTAGCATGAAAAAAGAAAGAAAAGAAACACAGCAACACATCTGCACTTTTAACTTGAAGGCTGTGAGAGAGGGACAGAACCGACCTGCAACTAAGGCATTGGCCATGCTTGGCCAGCCGCAAATGCATTTCTCTCCAGTCAGGCCTAAACAAAGGGTCGCAGATGGAAAGACCAAAGCTGCGCAGCCTGCGCAACGACACCAGCGTCCCAAACGTGCTCCTCTGCACTGGTGCTCTCCCTATCCACAATGACGTGGAGTTCGAATTATCGGTGGCGGTGCGGATTTTCGTGCGAATTAGCAGGATGCGTTACGTACTGCCTTCAATACATTGTTGGATGGACCGTGGCGGCTACTTCGAATTATTTAAAATTTCAAATTAACGAGTTGTGAATTAACAAGCTTTTACTGTACCGAAATATTTTCAGATTGAAACTATAGGAAGTTGGCAGGGGATTTCCGAAAAGTTTGTTATAATCTGAAAAGTTTGTTATGTGGTGTTCCTAGTACCGAGGGTTAACTGTAGTACTAGAACTGAGCTGTCATCAGTGCTGGCATACTAATTTGGAGTTTCTTTTAAAGGGGCCCTGAACCACTTTTTATCAAACTGGAGAAAGGCATTTGAAGTAAAAATAGGCTATTTCAGAAATACTTTGCTGCAGAAAGTACTTCAATGTGTTCAGCATAAGCGGAGGTATTGGCAATCAAACATGGCCTTCGCTGTGCTCCCGTCGCTTTTTCAATGCCTTGCACTGTGAAGGCTAAGGCCACAACGCTCCACCTTTCAAATGTCACCGTGGCACGCAGTTCAAATTTCATTTTGGATGTTAACATAGATGCCACGACTTCAGCCTTTGGTGCCTACGACCCGCTAAACATAAGCCAAACTCGGTTGTCCTTACCAAGCCGAAGTGCACTTAGCCAGTGGACTCGTGGCGGCACCCAAACAGCTGTGGTATCTAAGCTCTGTAACTGACCGCTGCTTGACGTTAGCTATTGGCCAATAGCAGCCATCTAAGGTAATGACAAAATAAAGCATCTGATGACGAAATAAAGTATCCAGTAGAGAGTGAGAACAGGGCCTTCTGTTGAAGAGAGAGCGTTTGAGAGAAAGGCGACTTCGCGATCCGCTTACGAGCTCCACGCATCGCATACAACAGCAAAACTTGGCTGAGATGTTACGCATCGCCAGAGTCCTTCCATGTTTTTCTGGTCACGAAACTCCGCCGTCACGCTATGGGAGAGGTTCATATGCTGCCCAAAGGTGCCGCGACGCGGCGCCACTGTGCCACAGAGGGCATCGTTCGCGTACCGAAATGCGTGCGCAGTGCGAGGCGAGCTGACTTTTCGGGTACGTTCTGTGCATGTGCTGTGCTATTTTTCGAGTGTTGGGCTGTTTGGTTGAAGTGGTGGGGTGGGACAACGATGCCGAACACGTGTTGCGTGCCTGGGTGCCGTTCCGGCTACAAGGGCACGACCGAAAAGGTGTCGTTGTTCTGTTTACCTAATAACAAGGAGCAGCGCGAGAAATGGAAGCAGGCCATACCGCGGCAGGAAAGTGGCGGTTTTAATTTCGAATCGAAGTATACACGTGTGTGCGCGAAACACTTTGACACCTCGGACATCGTCACTGCGTACAATTTCAACATCAACGGCGACGACGTGTCCCTGGAGCACGAGAAGCCGACGCTGAACACATTTGCTTTATGCTTTGTTGCAACCTCAATTTGTGTTATACCAGGATAGAGTAGTTCACAGCAATAGCGCCCTTACCCCGACCATCTATGAAAGGTATAGCATTAGAATTCCTTTAAATGCAAGTGTTAAAACAGAATAATATGCATTGTTTTATTTTCCATTGTCCTTTAGTCTTGGCTAATGATGGGCTACAATTCTTCAATTGCACGTACTTTTAAGTCTATAAGCTGCTATGAGTAAGAAGGTTATTAGCACACTGTTAGCTACATTTGTATTGTGATTTGCTGAGCAAGTTTTGTCTGCATGTTTAAGTAACAGCTGAAGAAGTAGAAAGGTGGTATCTCTAACAAGCCATTTAAAAAAAATTGCTGTATTTGTGATGTGGCTACTAGTGTTCGTTTGAGAGTTCTTTAGCCGTGTGTTATGAAATGCTTATGCTTTACACTTTCTTGTTTATAGAAACAATCGACTATGCATTCTGTACTTATTGCCATTCGTTTGCTGGTGTTTGTTTCCTGCCTCCCAATGCATACCTCTCACGTTTGATCTTATTTCTTTATGCGTATTATATCAGTGTCATGCTTTTAACAAACTTCTTGCATTGTGAATGGTGGACCATTTGTGACCGGACGCCTCCGTGCTATCTGTATTTCGCTCCGCTTATTTTACATGATAAATAAATGATCGTGCTTGTATTTTGTTTTTGCACCAACACGTTTTATTTATTTTCTTAATCGAATTATAAAGTTTTTTTTTCATTTTTCGACCATGATAAGAATATCAGGACCGGTGATTGCAACATTTTAACATATTGTAAATAGTTGCGAATTAAGAACCAAAATACCTAGTCTCGTCGTTTCTGCGTCGAAACCACGAGCAGTGAAGTGCTGGGCTTACTGACGCTTCTAAACGACTGCTTGCTAAGGCAATTGCCTAATTACAGCTAGTTTCAACTGTGCAGGTCCTAACACTTCAGGTTCGCCTTAATCCGTTGTTAAAAGCCGCACCGAAGGCATTTAGCAGGATGCGTTGTTGGGCAAGTTGGTTCATTGTAATAGCAAACATTGGTTGCGCTTTCTAGACAATCACATGTAAGAAGACAGGACAGGTCTGTCTGTCTGTCCTGTCTTCTTACATGTGATTGTCTAGGAAGACATTTAGTAGCGAAGTTCGTCTTGCTTTAATTCTACCTAAATCTTATTCAGAAATGACATCGCTTTGCAAGAAATCTTAAGCGCATGGAGCAGCTCAGTTCCCTTTTCTTTGTCATTAAGTATTCTACGGTAGCAGCCCTTTGCAATAGCAATTTCATTCTTTTGATCTCGTTATAAGATACTGCCCACAGAGTCCTTCTATGCCACAGTTTAACAGAAACTGAACAGCTGTGCTCGGCGAACAATCTGGCGCTATGCGCAACGGAGAATTGGCGCTTACTCCTCTGGTGATAAGTGGGACCACTGGCGTTTTGTTGCGAATGCGCGGTGTTTAATTTAAGGCAAATATTAAAAAGCGGAGCCCACCGAAGCGTTGAGGCGAACGGCGATGACGAAGAAATCCGGACCGGGACCGCCCGGCCGACGCACTTTGACGGGGGCGAAATGCAAAACACCCGTTTATTTAAATTTAGGTGCATTTTAAAGGATCCCAGGTGGTCAAAACTAATCCCGAGTCCCCCACTACAGCGTGCCTCATAATCGTATTGCGGTTCTGGCTCTTAAAATTCCAGATCTTTCTTCTTTTTGGTCTGAGACCGCCGCAAGCTCCATGTTATGAGCGGCTTTTTTTTTCGTCCCGTGCGCTCATATCATCGCAGAAGACACGCTCAGGCAGTAATTTAATTATATTCAACGTTAAAAATAGTTACGTGAAACTAAAGCGATCGTTGAGGAAGTTGAGAAAGCTAGAATACCGAGGCTGCCCCACACACAACCACAGTGGTAGCGGCGTTCGCATGCCCTTTCATGCACGGTTGCGCCTCTAGCGGCGGGCGCTGGCGCTATATGAAACTGAGGCGGCAGTTTCGTGACCAGAAAAAACATGGAAGGACTCTGGCATCGCATACAACAGCAAAACTTGGCTGAGATGTTCACAGCAGCGTATGCTACACGCAGGCGATGCTATTTCACCAAGCCCGAGGGGTGGTTCAGAGCCCCTTTATTAAGAGTAGACCGTGCTGTATGCATTCATATCTATGTACCTATGTTACTGATAGCCTGCTAGATTCTTGTTATGCAATGTGAGGAGACTTCCGAGTATGTGCAGCACCATATTTTCTTTGCCAAAATGTGTATGTATTATATATTGTGAGAAGATTTCTCATATTCAATATTTCGCTTTCTTTTTCTTGATTTGATATTTGATTTGAAATTTACTGTTCGGTATTCACACACCCAGACTGACAAGACACATTTAAAAACAAAATTATGCATGGTGACTATGAAGTATTTCCACCTCTGCAATCACTTCTAGTGCTTGCAATACACAAAATCATGGCCTTTCAGGTTAGTTTCTGTTACTTCGAGTTAGCCATTGCCAGGGGTTTGTCTCATTTCGTCACCATTACAAGTTGGTAGACTGTCATACAATTCAACTGCAATATTAAAAAATTCTAATAAAACACCTATACTGCACTGAATGCACTCAAATTTTTGCCAGCTTGCTGTGTGGGATATGCAATGTCTAACATTCAATTCCAGCTTAAAAATTTGGTGCCATGGAGGAACTATGCAGTTTGGATCAGAGAGAAAACAGGTATAGACGACATTCTAAATGACATGAACAAGAGAAAAAAATGGTGCTGGACAAGTCATGTAATGTGTAGAGTAGATAACCGTTGGACCATTAGGGTGACAGAATGGGTACCAAGAGGAGGGAAGCGTAGTAGAGGACGACAGAAGACTAGGTGGTGCGACGAAATTAGGAAATTTGCAGGTGCTAGTTGGAATTGGCTGGCACAGGACAGGGGGGTTATTGGAGATCACGGGGAGAGGCTGCTGCCGCCACCGCCGCCGCTGCTGCTGCTGCTTTAAAGGAGTGCATCGTGCTATGTTTTGCATGCACATTTTATGACAAATCAAAGAGACTTACGAAATCTTGAGTAAGACTTTGCATTTTTAAACACACACAAAAACTCTCTCTACTGCACTTAGTCTCACCCTTTGCATGGCATTTATAAAAAAAATATCAGCTTTCGATGCAATAACCTACAATGCATAAAGTTTGATTAATGGTTTTCACCATCCTTTGAGGCTCACATTTACGGCAGCAGGAACAAGTCCAAAATAGGACTTTGTTATTTTCATTCGAAAAAACGTACCCTTCAGAACAAAGGGCTGCCTAGTGTTGTCTCGGAGGAAAAATTTATTGCCCCATGGCTTCCAGACAAAATTTTTTTCTTCGCTATCTAATGGCTACCACCTCTGTAGAGGCTTAGGATTGTTCCCACTTTGCCTAGTTTACTGCCATGTACCCTCGCTTGCGTGCTTTAGATTTGGCACTGTCATTTTGCATTCACAAAGACTGGTTTTCTTCCGATCATTACATCAGTGGGCAAGGCAAAACTTTAAGGATGGAAGCGTTTCAACAGCCAGTTCTTACAGGCTTTGCTGTGCTACAGATCGGAATCTCTGCAAGTTGCAAGCACAGGCCTGGCTATCAACAACGTCGCAGACCATCGCACACTGGAATTATTGTGGCATCCTGCTATCTTCAATGTACTGGAGCATGTGCAAAGACAACCGGCGAAAACCGCAGTGGCAACACCTGCCCAACACGCGGTCTACAAAAGGCCAGTCTGCATAGAACCATCCAGTGGGCCCGGCGAAACTTTATGGGTAGACACATTTTAACCATACGTCCTATTCTTACAGGTTGGTAGGTTTGGAAAATGCTATCAAAGCAACGATAGGTTTCTTATTGTTCTGCCATGCCCTGAAGTGTGCATTGAAAATGCTGTATAATGTACATTGTTATTCCTTATACTGGCTGGTCATGTGGAATTGAATCCCAGACCTAACAATGTCGAAATAAAGCTGCCAGAACTCCTGTCCAGACAGAAGGAAATATGCGATGATATTAAGGAAATCAAAGCCAAACAATCATCCTTTTCCAGGCAACTAGACGATATGGCGAAAAAAAACTTACTGATAGAAAGTGCACTAAGGAAATTAAAGGAAAATGGAGGAATTTGGTGTAACACCGAAAGACATTCACACCACTATCCAGTTGCAGGAAAAAAAGATCACAGAGTTAGACTGCGATCACAGAAATAATTTTAGAGTCTTTGGAATTGCCAAAAACGGCCAAGAAACCATCAATGAATTTAAGAAAAAAGTGCTTTCTAATGCTTTCGACAAAAAACTCGGTGTGAAAGTACTGCGACGAGGTTTATTGTGGTTCACAACATTGTGGAACGCTAGTTATGGAAAGACACTGAAAGGGCTGTCTGTAGCACGGGGCTCGCTCGCAATCACAGCATAGTCTTCCTCTTCAGTCGGCCCATACACACGGGCACGTCTGCTTCATTACAGTAGGAATGGTGGAAGGAATCCGCAGGATTGGCAGAAAGTGCGAGAACGTGCGAGAACAAAATGTGACCGATAATCATGAGGTTTTTCCGACTACAAGGAAAACATTGAGATATTCAGAAACTGCAAGAAGGTAAATATATCGGTCTCTCAGGCCTTTTCTGCATCTACTTTGGAAAGCAAAAGAAATTATGGGAAAGTACAAAACAGGAAAAAGATAGGGATCACAGGTTTGGCTAGTACACGATAAGACTGTCACTGACAAAGAAACATATGTCTGGGATGATGTCAGAGCATGCAGACCAAAACTAGGAAAGAGGCAAGCGACCAGTGTCCTGTATGACAATGCACGAATAATGCTCGAGGGTTCACCGTGGTAAATATTAACTTACACAGCCTAGTAAATAAGACACATGAATTTGCCCATTTTCTTTACAACTTCAATCCAGACATTGTAATAGTAACGAAAACATGGTTACATCTGGAGATCAGGGACTGTGAGGTAATACCAGGCCCCGCACACTCTCAAGTTTCAGCGATCGCCACAGAGGGCGAAAAATCAACCACGGCGCGTTCCAGCATGAAGCGTGTAATGTGGAGCTACTGTAATTTAGTCGTATACCTTAAATTGCAATTTTTCTGCTAGGGGCGCTCAACATGGCTGAATATTTGGAATAGTTAACGTGGCATTGTTTCACGAATAAGCAGACCATTGTTCTATTGGACTTATGTTATTAACTTCTGTGCTTCATTACTTTAATATAGGCTTTGAGACCTCATGAAGTGTGATAAGCAGCAGCCCACTGGTATAGATTGCAGTCCGTGCCGTTTCTCGATTAGAATTGTATGGCGGTTATATTTGTAAACAGTGTGGTAGTTTCCATAGAACAGTATCATGCAGGTTCGTTTTAATTAGATAATAATATCTCAGCCTGTTTATGCGTCCAACATTCTATAGCCACCACCAAGTGAAGGTGTTTAAGGACGGTGAATTCTATCAGCTACAGCGTTTCAATGGCGTAACGGCTCCACGGCTTCCATCGTTATTGATCTCCCGCGTCTGGCTGCATAATGACGTGTTGCTTGAAAAAATTTTGCTAGCTAGCATGGAAATCCATCGCTGGAACTGAGCACAGTCTGTCTGGAGGCTACCCAAGAAAGCTGATGAACCTTGCAGCCTCTGGGCATGTGCACCGGTGAGTAAAAAAGCACTGCGTCACATCCCCGACTTTAAATGCCTTTGCATGCAAGGTGGATAAAACATATTCCTGAAGTCATTTCTTAAAAGTGGAAAATAATAATAATTATAAAGTTATCGCTCTTTAAGGAATTTCAAACGAGGCTCTTGTTACTTTGCCACTTTGTAAAATTCCTAACACGGAGTACAGAGTATAAATAATAAATAGTCTTGCCTGTTTCTGCACAAAGAATACACTGCAATGAATTAACTGCACATTAGTGGCAAATGTACTTCCGGTGATACAGTTAGATTAATTGCACTTGAGACATAATAAAATTACCTAGTATTTGGAAGAAAAAACTCATCTAATTGAGGCTTTACTACGCAAAGCCCACACAAAGACACCATTGAAAGAAATGCACATGCAAAACAGTGTGTGTGTGTGTGTGTGTGTGTGTGTGTGTGTGTGTGTGTGTGTGTGCGCGTGCGTGTGTGCTTGTGTGTGTGTGTGCGCGCGTGTGTGCGTGCGCGCTTTTCTGTCATGGAGTGTTTTGTGCACTGTTCTTAGTCATATATGGATCATAAACCCACTCACTCACACCACAGTAACTGAGGCTATTTTTTTTCTTTCGACTCCAGCCTCCAAGACGCTGCTGATATTTGCTGACCCCTTTAGACTCTACTGTCTGTGGACATACTAAACAGCAGTGAATGTGTCACCACTATAAGTAACATCAAGGAGCCAAAGTCCTCACAAGGTATGTTTCTGAACACTTCAACTAGAACTATAATTTGTTGATTTATTTGACTAACTTTTGCTTCACAATTTTTTGCTTGCTTGTTTGTCATGGCTTCATCATTTCTCTTTTCAGGAAGACGGACAAGATATTATTGGTCTGCAAGCAGCCCCCGCCAAGCCATAAGGAGCTCAACTCAGTTAATCGGCCTGACTACACTCCGTCCAGTACTGTCATACGCACCCGCAGCCTGAATGCCTCAACACGGTATCGCAACCCGGCCGAATGGCGTACTCCAGACGAAAGGCCTATATGCTTCACTTGTGGCCGTATCGGCCATATTTCACATCACTGCCGGTCTTCGTGGAATTCGACCCCCTGGTCCTAACTCCCATCCCACGGCCTTCATGCTGCTCTTCGGTTCCCCTCACAAACGCAGCCTGTAAATTCTGGCGACACTTCTCTTCCTACCCGCTCTAGCCGCTCTCCTTCGCCACGTCGCCGCTTCTCCTGATTGCCCCCATCTCGTTGATCACCGTCCCCTAGCTCCTTCTGGCGCACCCTTCCGGAAAATTGGCGGGTGCAGTACCTGGAGGTGATGCTGCCAAACCGACCCAACACAAAAATCCTCTTCTGACCTTGCCCACACATCAGAACCTCATTAAAGTGAACGTGGATGGTGTACCTGTTACGGCTCTGATTGACACTGGTGCGCACGTATCTGTGATGAATGCTCAGCTTCGGAATCGTCTCAAGAACTCACTACTGCCCCGTCGCCTGTGGCCCAAGTCGCCGACGGTGAAACACCAGCTATTATTGGCATGTGTCCGGCTCGCGTCAGTGTTGCTAGACATCACACTTCTGTTCTATTTTGTGTTCCAGAACACTGCCCTCACGACCTCATCCTGGGCCTTGACTTTCTGTCTACACACTCCGCTTTGATAGACTGTTCTGCTGGTGTTGTGCAAGTCGCTCTACCTGCTGCTATTGACCCTCCCGATAATGCTCCGATACGGCTATGTTCCACAGAGCATATTCGCCTCCCTCGCCGTGCCGTTACCTACATAGTTGTCTCCCCTGTTCCACCTGTGCCAGACGGCGACTACATCATATCCCCTAACATGGATATCCTGCTCTCGCATAACGTCACTTTTCCTCGCACCATCATTACCATTTCGGACAACACGTCCTGCCTTCCGCTTGTGAACTTTGGACTTTGTACACAAGTACTCCCACTCCTACTCTCACATTATCAATCAGGTGATAGAGAAATGTGCGGAATATAACCAACCCTTATATATAGCTTTCATCGATTCCGAGAAAGCGTTTGATTCTGTCGAAACCTCAGCAGTCATGGAGGCATTACGGAATCAGGGTGTAGACGTAATGTAATCAGGGTGTATAGATATGTTTCAGTATGTAAAAATACTGAAAGATGTCTATAGCGGCTCCACACCCACGATAGTCCTCCATAAAAAAAGCAAAAATCCCAATAAAGAAAGTCGTCAGGCAGGGAGATACGATCTCTTCAATGCTATTCACAGCGTGTTTACAGGAGATATTCAGAGACCTGGATTGGGAAGAATTGGGGATAAAAGTTAATGGAGAATTCCTTAGTAACTTGCAATTCGCTGATGATATTGCCTTGCTTAGTAACTCAGGGGAACAATTGCAATACATGCTCACTTACCTGGTGAGGCAAAGCAGAAGAGTGGGTCTAAAAATTGATCTGCAGAAAACTAAAGTAATGTTTAACAGTCTCGGAAGAGAACAGCAATTTACAATAGGCAGCGAGGCACTGGAAGTGGTAAGGGAGTACATCTACTTAGGGCAGGTAGTGACGGCGGATCCGGATCATGAGACAGAAATAATCAGAAGAATAAGAATGGGCTGGGGTTCGTTTGGCAGGCATTCTCAGATCATGAACAGCAGGTTGCCATTATCCCTCAAGAGAAAAGTGTATAATAGCTGTGTTTTACCAGTACCTACGGGGCAGAAACCCGGAGGCTTACGAAAAGGGTTCTACTTAAATTGAGGATGACGCAACGAGCTATGGAAAGAAGAATGACGGGTGTAACGTTGAGGGATAAGAAAAGAGCAGATTGGATGAGGGAACAAATGCGAGTTAATGACATCTTAGTTGAAATCAAGAAAAAGAAATGGCCATGGGCAGGACATGTAATGAGGAGGAAAGATAACCGATGGTCATCAAGGGTTACGGACTGGATTCCAAGGGAAGGGAAGCGTAGCTATGGGCGGCAGAAAGTTAGGTGGGTGGATCAGATTAAGAACTTTGCAGAGACGACATGGCCACAATTAGTACATGACCGAGGTTGTTGGAGAAGTATGGGAGAGACCTTTGCCCTGCAGTGGGCGTAACCAGGCTGCTGCTGCTGATGATGATGATGACTCCCACGTGGAATATCCCTGGCACAAATAACGCCAGCCAGAGACTACCACATTTCGGCTTTAACTTGTGACAGCTCCTCGTGTTCAACTCTTGCTTAGCCCCCTGTCCCTTTAGACTTGAATGCCCTAACAAAAAGATTACTCCCGACCTTCCGCCCCAGCGTGCTCAAGAACTACGTTGCCTCCTTGCCTCATACTGAGACATATTCGACCTTGGAGAGCGCCCTCTAGGACAAACATCTCTCGTAAAACATCAAATAAACACTGGTGATGTGAGCCTGATCCTTCGGCGACCCCACCGCGTCTGGCCTACAGAGCTACATATCATCCAACATGAAGTTGACAAGATGCTTCCTCGAAACATCATCGAACCTTCTTGCAGCCAATGGGCATCCCCTGTTGTACAAGTTAAAGAGGACAACAGTTGGCGATTTTGCATCAATTATCAACACCTCCACAAGGTAACAAAGAAAGACGTCTATCCGCTACCACGCATTGACGATGCCCTAGATTGCCTGCATGGAGCACAATATTTTTCGTCCATCGACCTTCGCACCAGCTACTGTCAAATTGCCGTCGATGACATGGACCGCGAAAAGACAGCTTGTATTACTCCCGATGACCTGTATCAGTTCAAAGCGATGCCTTTCAGTTTATGCAATGTCCCGGCCACATTTGAAGGAATGATGAACGCCCTCCTACACAGTTTTAAGTGGTCGATCTGCCTCTGTTACCTGGACGACGCGATCGTTCTTTCTCCAACTTTTGTGGCCCACCTCAAACGCCTATCAACGATCCTATCTGTTTTCCATCAGACGGGGCTACAACTAAATTCGTCCAAGTGCCACTTCGGTCGTCATGAAATTTCTGTGCTCGGGCATCTCGTCAATTCTTCTGGTGTACACCCTGATCACGATAAATACGGGCAGTGAAAGACTTTCTCGTGCCAACATGTGCAAAGGATGTTCGCAGCTTCTTGGGCCTTTGCTCCTACTTCCGTCGGTTTGTCTGAAATTTTGCAAATGTTGCGCGCCCTCACAATCAGCTCCTCAAGAAAGACTACATTCATTTGAGGCCCTCAGCAAGCTGGTGCTTTCACCGAGCTGATTGGACTGCTTACGTACGCGCCCATTTTCACTCACTTTGGTGCGTCAGCTCCAACAGAAGTCCATCCCGATGCCAGTGGCCGGGGTATTGGAGCTATCTTGGCAAAAAAACAACAAGGGTGAGAATGTGTTATTGCCTAGGCCAGCCGCCTTCTTTCCTCTGCTGAGCGCAATTATTCTATCACCGAACGCGAATGTCTGGCTCTCGTTTGGGCAGTGGGTAAATTCCACCACTATTTGTACTGCCGCCAATTCACTGTCATCACTGATCACCACGCTCTGTGTTGGGTTTCATCCCTCCAAGATCCTTCAGAGCACCTTGGCCACTGGGCTCTGGGCCTTCAAGAATACAACTATTCAGTTGTATACAAGACCGGCCGGTCACATCAAGGTGCGGGCTGCTTGTCGCGCCATCCTGTAGACCTTCCTGACATTTCTGCTGCCCGCATACCTGTTACCGTTCTCTCTCTGGCTGCTCTTCACGATAATGGAGGTGAACAACATCGGGACGCCTCCTTGCAACACCTTATTCACCGGCTCACTTCAACGACGCCCGATCCTTCCCTTCGCATGTTCGAACTTCAAGCTGGTATATTGTACTACTCTAACAGGTGCCCGGACGGCCCTGACCGACTCTTCGTTGTGCCTGAGCATGTGCGTAAGACTGATCTAGCCCAGCTTCATGATGTACCGACTGCCGGTCATCTTGGCGTGTCACGTACTTTTGACCGCATTCGTCGGCGCTTCTTTTGGCCTGGTCTATACCGTGACATTTGCCGTTATGTCGCTGCGTATGACCTTTGTCAACGACGCAAAAAGCCGACCACACTCCCTGCTGGTCACCTTCAACCACTCGATGTACTATCAGAACCATTCTTCCGTGTAGGTGTTGATCTTTTAGTCCCTTTTCCTACGTCTGCATCGGGAAACAAGTGGATTGCTGTAGCAACAGACTATGCCACCTGATATGCAATCACACGGGCTCTTCCGACAAGCTGTGCAACCTATGTCGCCAACTTCCTCGCAGAGAACGTCATCCTTCACCACGGCGCCCCTCAACAGCTCCTCACCGACCGAGGCCGCTACTTTCTTTCTAAAGTTGTCAATGACATTCTACACTCGTGCCCGGCTATACACAAACTTGCTACTGCTTACCAACCATAAACGAAAGGTCTAACCAAGCGCCTTAGCCGCACCCTTACTGACATGCTGTCCATGTATGTCTCCGCTGACCCTCGCGACGGGGAAGTTGCGCTACCATTCGTTACTTGCATCTATAATTCATCTCGCCATAATACTGAGCGCTTCTCTCCATTCTTCCTATTGTTTGGCCGCGACCCTACGCTACCTTTCGACACCATTCTGCCTGCTAGTCTGAATTCCAAATCCGAGTATGCCAGTGAAGAAATATTCAAAGCATAAAAAGCACGCCATATTGCTCGACGTCGACTTGTGGAGTCGCAGGACAATCAGCGGCGATTATGACTCCCACCATCGTGACGTCCATTACACACCAGGCTTCCTGGTGCTCCTTTCGTCACCGTCACGACGCGTAGGCCTCTCGGAGAAGTTAGTTTACGCTACTCTGGCCCTTACCGTGTCTTGTGTCAAGAAACTGACGTCATGTACGAAATCGTCCCTCTTAAGCCAACCGTGGCTCAGCGTCGCTCCGACGTGGTCCACGTCGCACGACATAAGTTGTATCCCTCACCCACCTCCTAACCAGCACTGAGCCGGTGCTTCAGCCGCCGGGGGTCATGTGACATGCTGACGAAGATGTTTTCATCTTGGTCTGCAAAAGACCATGCTCTGGACTTCGCGTGCTGTCTACCATTTTGTCAGATGCTACAAGTATTGAACATAGCCTGTAAATATACGTCTGACTGTTTTTAACCCCGTCACAATATATAGAAGCGATAGGCCGACACGTGGCGGAGGCATCGCTGTCATTTTTAGCACCCACGTGGCCATTACCCCTTTAGAACAAATAGATGACCACGAAAACCGATGTCTGAAATTAAACATATTCGGACTAATCTTTATTTTAGTTGTAATCTACCGTCCTCCTAATTCTGAAGTCGATTCTTTTACTAAAATTTATCATTTTTCTGTCAAATATTTCTTTATAATAACCAAGAATTTTAACCTATCTAACTATAATTGGTCCAAATTAAGCTCTCCATCCTTAAGGTTGTTTTCGATATGATGTTGGCATATGATGTGCAACAAGCAGTGAGCATGCTGACATGCGTACAGGATCAATTCTTGACCTTGTGTTTCATAGTAAATGACTTTCTGATGTACTACCCGTATCTGTTGAAGATGGTTTGCCTGATCACAAATTGGTACTCTTTACATGTCGTGTAACCAATCAAACTGAAAATATTCCTGTAAAAGAAAAAGTGTTTAAAAACTTCTGCAGAGCGAATGACGAATCAATTCTTGATTATCTTGATTGAGCTTTTGATTGTTTTTCCGGTAATGATGTCAACTGCCTTTGGAATAATTTCCGGTCGCACTGTGGTTATTGTCTCGAACATTTTATTTCAAACAAAACTACGAAGCAGCACTCCAAAGACCCATGGATAACTAGAGAAATTATTAATCTAGCATGGAAGATTAAGCGTATGAAAAAGCATAACTCAAAAAGTTTCTTGGTTCAAAAATTAAAAGGAATGCTTTATGAAAAAATACGGTCTATAAAACACGTCTTCTATTCAGTAACGTTACCTCCAATTCCTTAAAGGTGATCCCACAAAGTTTTGGTGCCACATTAAAAATAATAAACAAAAAACCTTGGAGTGCATTAAAATCGGCGATCAAATAATTCAAGATGACAACCAAATAGCCACAGAGTTGAACTGTTATTCTCACTATTTTTTCAAACCCTTGTCCGTTCGAAAGTGACAGTGGTAACAGTATAGAAATTAATCTTGATTTTATAATATTTGAAGGGATCTTTCCCGTGCTTAACATTAAAATAAAATGTTCTTGCAGTCCGGACAAAATACCAAATGCATTTTTACGTCACTATACTGAATCACTTTCCCACTTCCTCATCGTAATCTTTCGCTTATCTTTATCACAAAGTATTGTACCAACTGACTGGTGCATCGCTCCAGTATTCCCTGTATTTAAGAAAGGAAATAATACTCTCATAACCAACTACAGACCGATATCTCTTACAAGCACGTGTCGTAAACTGCTGGAACACATCATTTCAAACTACATGATCAATTTTTTAGAAGCACATACCATTCTATCACCATTCCAGCATGATTTCCGTAAAGGACTTTCTACATTTACCCAACTAATTTCTTGTGTCATTTCCTTCTCCTCTGTTGTAGATAAATCAGGCAAAACCAATGTTATCTTCCTTGACCTCAGCAAGGCTTTTGATATGATACCCTACTCCAAACTAATTCATAAACTTAATCTGATTGGTTTCCCCTCTACCGTTGTTAACTGGGTTTCATCGTACTCCTCGCACAAAGTTTGTTGACATAAATGGTGTTTACTCTAGCGCTCTCCCAGTTAACTCCGGAGTCCCCCAGGGAAGCGTCTTAGGACCGCAATTGTTTTTATTTATATTAATGATATTACAACATGTGCTAAACAAGGTGTCGAAATGCGTTTGTTGATGATTGTCTCTTATTCCGTACTATTAAGTCTGTAAATGACCAAATAATACTGGACCAATCTATTGATGCAATCACTACCTGGTGTGACTGCTGGGGCACAAATTTAAACCCCGAAAAAAAAACCCTTTTAAGCGCATCACTAATAAGAAACAACACTTTATTTACCAGTACAGTATCAAAGGAACAGACAGTTGTAAATATCTTGGCGTCACAATCACCAGCAAACTAGCTTGGTCTTCCCACATTGAAAAAATTTGTTCGTCCACAAGCAGGAAATTAGGCTTGCTAAGACATAAACTTAGAAGCTCTCCCCCTAGGACAACACATCTCACATATATTACAATAATACAGTCTAGCTTGGAATATTCATCTGACGTTAAGGATACGTACAGTAAAAAACATCTTAACAATCTCGAGAAAATCCAGATTAGCCGTTCGTTTTATGTTCAACCGTTTTCGCCACTATGACTCACCAACTGAGCTAATGAATAAAACTAAAATTCAGTCTTTAGAATGTTGAAGGAAAATCTTAAGACTAAAATTTCTTTTCCACCTATTGAGAGTTTTTAACGTCTAAGAAATGGTATCACTCAGCGCAGGACGCGTCTACATGTATCGGAAGTTTCTACAATGTTATTGATGCTTCTATCCGCTGTCTGTTGTCGCCGAACCTTGTGTTATCTGATTGCATGCATGCGCGACGTGAGTAGCTTAGAACTTTGTGGAAAGCATGCAGGTCCCAGCGATTACTCTGGAACATTCCATGACTGATCTACAAAAGCCGGCGCGCTTGACTCGCTGATCACATTTTGATGATCGCCGACTGTGTTCGCCGTTGTCGCCGTTCTTTAAGTGTAGCCTGTCTTTGTGGGCACAGGTTCACCCAATAAAAGTTAGTTTTGTCTTTCACAGTATTGCTACTGTGTTCTTCATACGTCACTCGTTACAATATTGTAAGAAAAGTTTACTGTACATGTATATCCACATAGTGAAGTATTAACCATGGTGAGAACCAATTCATACTCTTATTTGGACAGAAGTTAATGGGGCAGGCTACACTTGAAATACTACTTTTTTATTTGTGGACAGATCTGAACGAAATTTTCACACTTTGTGTATTTTAATATGCAGATTCTAAAAATATAATTAACTTTGCCATAGGATAAGTAGTTTCTGATATACTCTAAAAGCATTGTATAAGCTGGGTCCTTTGTTTGGAGCAAAATTAGCATCTAAACAGAAAACCATATCATAGTAATTTGAGTATAAAGATTATCTAGAATGTTCAGGGAGTGTCATAAGGTATTCATCAATGTTCCAGGCTAATCTGAGCAAGAGTTAGAGCTCATCAAAGTTGTGAGAAAAAAATGCCATCTTGACATGTCAAGCATGTGACCCATTTCAAAAACTTTATGAAAAAAGTACTGCTTTGAAAAGGTGCATATTGCTTACTGCATATATTTCTCTTTCTGGCAAAAAAAAAGATTATGCTTATAGCTGAAATAGGACAGAAGCTATTTTACCTGCAAAATTGGAAGTCTGTCACAATTGTCGTTTTGAGAAATCAAGGAAAAACATTCTGCAACATCTTTATTGAGAACATACCAATAAAATCTCAAGGAAATTCACCAGGGGCATAATGTGGATGCATCCTATCTTTATGCCGCTTTTTGGCCAGCTTCCTTGCGCTAAAGGAGGCTTCTTCCTGGAGTTGTCACTTCGATGGCCATCTTTCTCCTTTGCTCGCTGAGATGCAGTGACAGGAATATTCACGTGTAGTTGCTGTAGAATTGCAGTGGACGTAAGCAGGTTCCCAGTGTTGAAGCGTAGGACAGCTTCCCCAACAGCAGCTTCCACGGCAAAGAGAGATGCATGCTGTTCCTTTGAGACACTCCAAATCACTGAGTGAAGGCTCTCATTTGAATTCCGTGTCTTGCCTCGCTGGTATCTCTGGAGCGGGGTTTTTTTCAGATAGCCGCATATATACAGGCAGCATTGCTTCTGCCACATGTTCTGGGAAGTTGTTGTGGTGCCTAGGTTCAGGCTCTCCCTTTGCTCTCGCAGCATTGTGACGACAGAACATTGTCAGAACATTGCTGAGAGCCCGTACTCCTTGGCAGGGTCCTTGAAAGCATCACCACTTTCTAGCCGCACCCGGGACACAGCACGAGTCCAAGGAACTCTTGAACGACGAATAAATCCACGATTGCAAATTCAGTTCTGCTGTCGTTGACGTCCTCTCTCCTGTCGACACCCTGCAGCTTGAACTTTCATTCTATTGCAGACTGCGACGCCAGGCACGTTTTCCAACGCTCGCTGCGCGCTCGCTACTTTCTTCAATCGCGAAGGAAACGGTGCCTGCACGATCTGTGCCAACACGCGTGGCATGGGCGGACGAAGCGTTGACGCTAGACGTGCCAGTTTGCAGCTCGGAACTCGATCCGGTAGAATGTCCAGGCAGACCAGCAACCGGCAACTCCGCGAGTATGACAGGCCTAGCCGCCTTCCGTCACGCATTCCACAGCCGCTTGACACGTAGTAACCTTGAGAAATCTATCTTTTCCAGCCATCCGGGCAGCGAAATGAGCACCTTATCAAACGTCGCGAAGCAAGCAGCTGAACAAACGTAGACAGCGGCACAATGAAACCAGAGATAAACAAACGTAGCGAAACGCAAGAGCGGTCGAGCGAGCGCCAAAGAGCGCCGGACCAATAGGAGCGAGGCGCGCAGGGGGTGTGCGCACTTTGGCCAATCGGTGGCACGGACGCATCCTTCAGAAATGACACGATAGCGTCGGTTTCCCTTCACCGATGCCATGTTGAAATGGTGCAAATTGCGCACAAAGAAAACAGCTACAAAACAAGCACAAGATGGCGGCCATCGGCCACCACGTTCGCAAATGGCGACAGCGCGAAGTTTGAACATTTTTGACCAAATTTTGCTGATTTCGTGTTCACCCTGGCCCCTTTAAGCGCGATTTTTTATTATTTTCCGATTAGATTTAGGTTCTAGATTTCGCGGAGGGATTCTCGAATGTATAAATGTAGCGAAAATGCACTTTTCCGAAAATCAACTTTTTTGCCATTTTTTTCCATTTCAAGACCCGCGTCCCCCCTTAAGTACTCACCTCACACCCATTAATAGCTCTTGTTGCTTTAAAGGGCCCCTCATCAAGCCACATAACAAATTTTGGTTATATGCTGGAAGTTGTTATGTGCCCTCTAGGGAACGTTCTGCTGCAATAATTTTTCAAATTGGTTCATTAATAGCCGAGACAGAAATATTTCAGTGCCATAAACCCATGACTTCAGGAGGCAAGCACCATAGCCAAGAGAGACACTCTCTCCACTCATTCCGTCTAGCCTCCGCAAGTGAAATTCCTTCCCTGCGTTCGCACATACCGGAGGTCGAGGATCGCGTGACGCGTGCGTTACGAGCACCGCCTTAACTTTTTTTCCTTTGCTTTTTTTGCTGTCCAGCACACTTCCGCTGACAACATGGTGTGTGAACTGTTTTTTGTCTAGTTTCGCGCAGCACACAACTTTGTGCGCTGTGCACGAGGACACCTGACTAGCGGTATAAGTCAGTGCTACATGAATACTGATGGCAAACACAAGCGCATCACAGAGCATGATTGCACGCTTGAACACAGTAGGAAATGACAGGTTCATTGTCTGCGCACGTGACTGCAAGACGTGGGAACAAGCAGATGAAATGGAAGTATGTACATCTCTCCTGCTGCGTTGCGAAGTAAAACAAAAACATGCAGACATTCGGTTTGTGTTTTATTATTTTTCTAAGCTTTAATACATCTATTGAAGCAACAGATGACACAAATAACAGATGTTGCCTTGAATAATTCTCCACGTCACATGCCACCATGAGCGATGTCATAGCACTGTTACGTACTTAGGTGCACTTGTGTGTCGACTCTCCAGCCTGGAGCACGGCACCACGAGGAGAAGAGCAAACAGCATTAGGTTTGAAATTTCAGCTCTTTCCGTGGTGCGCAGCATTGTAATACTTAGCAGACACGATCATTAACGCACATTATATGCACAGCGCTTGTCAGCTCAAAATGGCGAGACTTGGTGAGGGGCCCTTTAATGTCACCTAAAAATTATTTGCTAGCTTTTTTTTGCTCAACATAAGTCACCCTGCAGAATTTAAATCTTCAATAAAACAAAGTTGACCCTGCACCTTTCTAGAGTCGCACTGGCTTCAGGAATATTTGCAAGGCCTGAGAAATTGCAGGAAAGAATGTCTCTGACCTTAACGCTCGCCATGTCTTTGGCAGCCAGCTTGTTCTGACCATAGAGCACATTGCAGAGGACGACAGCTTCAGGGTCCGCTTTCACCTGCACACACCAATGTGGAGACATCACATGAGCAAACAACAATCACCTACCCAATTTGAGAGTAAGTGCAGTGAAGTGCACAGTAACCTAGCTGTATCATCTCGCCCTTTTCCTCGCCTCCTGTGACAAGCGAGCAAGAGAGCTAATGAGTTGTTACAAGTGGATCTGCAGCAAGCAGTGAGTGTAGAGCGAAGATAAAAATGGGGACCGAGCTGTCATCTGCTGGATAAGCCTTGCACTGTTTTCGCTCTCTGTCCACTGACAACACGGCGACACAGCTTAAAATTGCTGCTTTCTCCACACAGTGAATCCTTCAAGGCTGAATATTCTGCACAGTGCAGATGGGATGCTTGTTGCTTCTATTCAATGGTGCCATTCGCACGTGTCAGTATTTTGTCTGATAACTGGGAAGGATTTTGGCTTCACTCATTAAGGAGGGACATGGGTTGTAGAGCTAGCCTATGTTATTTCTTGATCAAATCTGATGAAACTGCATCATCATCATCAGCCTGGTTACGCCCACTGCAGGGCAAAGGCCTCTCCCATAGTTCTCCAACTACCCCGGTCATGTGCCAATTGTGGCCATGTCGTCCCTGCAAACTTCTTAATCTCACCCGCCCACCTAAATTTCGGCCACCCCCTGCTACGCTTCCCTTCTCTTGGAATCCAGTCAGTAACCCTTAATGCACATGGGTTATCTTCCCTCCTCATTACATGTCCTGCCCACGCCCATTTCTTTTTATTGATTTCAACTAAGATGTCTTTAACTCGCGCTTGTTCCCTCACCCAGTCTGCTCTTTTCGTATCCCTTAACGTTACACCCATCGTTCTTCTTTCCATAGCTCATTGCGTCATCCTCAATTTAAGCAGAACCCTTTTCGTAAGCCTCCAGGTTTCTGCCCTATAGGTGAGTACTGGTAAGGCACAGCTACTGTACACTTTTCTCTTGAGGGATAATGGCAATGTGTACAAAAAGCTGTAAACTCATCTAATATGACTTCGGAAATAGCTGACCGTATAAACATGAATATTAGTCCAGCTGAATAAGTCGAGAAAATTCTGATGGAGTAAGGGCACATATATCCATTCCAGATTTGTTGTAAGCATTTAAAAGCCTTGGTAAGTTGTTTTTTAGCATTTATGAGCTGTAATTAGTTCTAAAACGGTGCACTGTCCACGGTTCGGTGTTTCTTGTGAAACGTGAGGGGACACTTTCTTCTAAACATGATAATTTAACAAGGGATAGATCGCTTTTCCTGTTCATGTGATAAAACGTCTGCAAAAGTCGACGTCTATAGATTTCGTGCACTGCGATAATTTTAATCTTGTCAAATAAATGCTCGGTGTGTGAATCGTACGGAACATTTGCGAGGACGCGTACTAAAGAAAGAAACTTTACTCAGTGCTATGCAGTAATAGCTACTTCCATATTTACAGCAAGAACTGACTAGTAAGCCCCGCGAATATAGTCCGACTGCTTGGCTGCACTGACGTGCCTCTTTTACTAGGTCAGCTGCAGGTTTTCGGCTCATGAGCGCTTGCGTGCTGATGCAACAAAACGACGGTCATCTTTTTCGGTCATGCGCTTTGTACTGAGGGAGCTCGGGTTCAGCCCAAGTTCTTTCAATATGTCTGCAGAGCTTCTTTCATTGCCTGCATAAAACTTCATAACTGCCTCAACTACCACAACTTCGACGCTGAACAATGAGGCATGTCCTCCTTGGGTCCATACGGTGGAGTGCAAGCACTCATTGCTGTTCTGCGTTTTGCCACGTAGAAAGCGCTGAAGCAACTTCTTATCAGAAAGTCTCTGGTATACAGGAAGCAGGGCCTTAGAGGCGTGAGGAGGCAAGCTACAGGGATGTTTTGGTGAAGGCTCGCCCCCAGCCTCTGCAGCGTTCTGCCAACACCAAGAGTTGGGCCTTGTTGGGCAAAAGGTATGGTTGGCCACTGTATCACTGAAAGTGATATGATGGTTATGTGGCCATCACAGCCCCCTGCATGGCATCGACATTTATGTGCGTCTTCAGGGCCCAATACGAACTCAATTTATTCATGAGATCGCCGGTCAGCCAGACTTTCCCTCTGAGGCTCTCCGGGCCAAGGCTTTTGTACTTAGCGACCAAGTTGCACAGAGTAGTTCTCATCCGCTTCATTACGTGGTTGACACAGTCCTCTTTCTCAATGGGAATGTAGCCATATACCTTGTCTTCGGGTGGGTGTCTCCATCCGATGGCATAGTTCTGTATCGGAGGTTGCGTCGCTCCAGGGACCTCCTGAACAAGATAAGCGCAGCCTTCCATCTTGCCAGCTTTCTTTGCTGTATTTTTCTGGCACATATACCTTTGCTACTTTTCGTGAGAGGGGTCACCTTCCTTTGGGCCCGATTCCCACCCAGCACCAAAGTTACTCAGGACAACATAGTCCAAAAGAACGCCGCTGAAGAGCTCGATAACGGTGCCGATGCGTTATGAATGTCCCCAAGTCATCCAGGACCCGTCGTCAGACACCGCAATGTTGCCTGGATAGTTTAGGTTTAGTTCTGCGTAGAGTTCGCGAACCGAACATGCACACTCGCTTGTCAGTTTCTCAGCAGCGTGGGTAGCAGCGGGCATCAACTTCGTCTTCACGCACGTGTGTCATGCTTTCATATGCAGGCCGTGATGTGCAATGTTCATTGTTGCAAAGACGTCATTTCGCATGATTTGCCCGTTTCCCGTAGCTTGCATAGCACGTGCTGTGAGCACGTTCACACTGAACTGGTTTATTTTTTGGTCTCCATCGATGCAGGCCGAACTCCACCTCAACGTCGTCACGCCACAGAGTTCGCACACAAATAGCAGCTTGATGCAAGGCCATGATCCAGCTCACCTTTGAAGATTCTCACGCCGCCGTTGCAGATTTTGTAATTCACAAACGTCAGCAATGAATTCACTGACTCCAAGCTCACAATTGTGAATGTCGTAGCATCAGGCGGGGGAGCCGTGGCATCGACACGTTCAACGAGGAAGCTTTGTTTTCGTTCCATCGCTGGAAGGGATGACATCTGCTAAAGTTTCATTGCTGCTTTTTCTCGGATGTCTTGTAGCTGCAGAGCTTGCAGAATTTGCGTGTTGTGGTGCACACGACCGCTGTCCGTGGTTCTGTCGGTAGCCAATAGCTTCACTGGGCCGGCGTCCGTTAGGCCTAGCGCGAGGAGCTTGGCCGGCTTGGCGACCGTACCACCGAGCACGGCATGTCCACCATTGGGCATCCTCAGTTGTTGTGGGGCACTTCTTGAACTTTTCGGCCAACGACCGCTTTATCCACTTCCCAAATTTGTGCTTGCTGCGGAACTTCTTCCCTTCTTGAGCTATGATCCGCGGTGGGAAACTCCCCGGCTTCGGTGGCAGAGGTAATCGGCACCATCTGTGAGGAGGGCGAAGCCGAAAATCCGTTTCCTTTGCATGGCCTCGTAGATCGTCACGCGCATGCGCGCCGATCCACGTGGCCGAGTCCTCCTCACCCCCAACTCCTCTGCCCTCAACTCCCTCGAAATTCCCTTGCAACTAACTCACCTTCGACTGTCTCAGCGCCCTCGCCGTGCGGCCTCGCTGGCCTGGTGCCAGCTTGGCCCGCTGCATGACGTTTCATGTTTCGTTATCTGCTGTTATCGGGAAGAGTGCACTGCTGTACATTGACCGGTGCGGGTAGTTTCGTCAGTTTTGTGGTCCTAGGTAGCTGTGTGCTTGTGCTCCGCAATGTTTCACTGATTTCACGACTCGTACCGCTCGTGCATCGTGCAGTGGTGCACAAATATCTCAAGAACAAGCCCTGCAAGGTTCTTCCGGGTGCCTAAAGACAACAGGTGAATGCACAGACCCAAGGACATCAAAAGGTGCATGTACACGAACACAGCCCTGTCCATCTGTGTGCTCTATTAGCCTCCGGACGTCGTTGCACCTTGATTATGCAACACTTCCCTCTTGCTGGTAGAGAAAGCTGACAAATAGATGTTCCTCCTCATTGTCACCTGGTCTATAACTTGTTTTTCTGTGCCAAGTCTGTAACAAGCAAGTGATGCCCCTTCGGGCATAATCTTCGTTGGCCCGCCAGGCTTGGTAGGCAACATTGGTCACCGCACCACAATAAACACCAACGAGCACAGCTGCTCGGCAGTCAGTCATCGTTCATCACCACCATGCTGCGGAGCGTCCGTCTAGCAAAGGGTGCCTCGAGCCCTCCCTTGTTCACAAACCCGCGTGGATCGTGGCACTGGCGACGAGTACCCACGGATCGTCCCACGCGCCGTGATCGGCCCCCACGTTGCTGCCGCCACGCCACTGTACGGAAGTCTCGAGCCGTTTGAGGCAGATGGGTCCGCCTGGCCAATTTACGAGGAACAAGTCCATGTGTTCTTCCAGGCAAACAACACACCTGAGACCAAACAGCGGGACATTTTCCTGGCCAGATGAGGGACCCGCGTCTTCTGTCTCCTGCTCGACCTTCTCAAGCCAGCCACGCCGCATGTTAAGACGCTGGGTGAGCTGCTCACCATAATACGCTGGCATTTCAACCCAGCACCATCCACACTAATGGTGCGTTTCCTAAAACAACAGAAGGTTGAGCTAGTTAGTAAGGATTCATTATGCAAAAAAAGAGGTGAGGCGTGCAGACAGGACACAAGAGTAGACAAGTGGACAACAGGAACGCCGGCGTTCGTGTTGTCTACTTGTCTACTCTTGTGTCCTGTCTGCACGCCTCACCTCTTCTTTTGTGCGTTTCCGTTTCAACAACCAGAGCCACCGGAAAGGAGAAGCCTCGGGCAGTTCGTTGCTGCGCTACGAGGGTTAGCGAGTGCCTGCGTTTTCGGGGACCAACTGGACTCGCTACTCTGGGACCGTTTCGTCTGCGGCATCAACAACACCGCCACGCAGACGTGACTCCTGGAGCTTCCCAACCCCTCACTGGACAACGCCGTGAAGGCAGCGCTAGCAATGGAAGCTGCCGCCAAGGATGTCGGCGAGGTTTCGCGTGCAACTGGCTCACGTCGGCGGAAGCGGCGGTCAACAAGTTGGCACCAAAGGGCACCTGCGGTGGCTGCGGAGGTGCCCATTTCCCCTCACAGTGCGAGTTCTCTCAAGCACAATGCTTCATGTGCAGGGAGACTGGGCACCTGACACGTGTATGCCGAAGGGGGATGATGAACAGCAAGCAGCAGCAGCGGCCTGCTTCAAGCCCAGATTCCAAACAAGCCCGCGTCCAAGGTAGCCGTCGCAAGGGCACGCGGCGACGGCGTGCAGCAGCAGGCTCAAGTTCTTCTGCGGCCAGGCTCCACGTCGTGGCCGAGGACCCGCCGATTTTCGACATGTGGCAAACAGGCCTTGTACCTTCGTCTGTGCCACCGTACATGCTGACCATCGAAATCTGCGGGCACCCCATTTCCATGGAGCTGGACACAGGGGCCAGCGTGTCGGTAGTGGCCGGGAAACGGTTCAAGCGTACCTTCCCCGGCGTGTCGGTCGAGGCTTCGGGCGTGATGGTGCGCAGCTACTTCGGGCAGCTCTTCCAGGTCAGGCACTCGTCTGCGTTCGCTTTGCCGACATTGAGGCAACCCTTCCCCTTTACGTAACCAAGGGGTCATCGCAGACGCTGCTGGGCCAAAACCGGATTCATGCACTGGGTGTTCGTCTGCCAGAGTACCAGGAAGCCAGTTTGCATGTGGTGAAAGATGTACCCAGCCTCCTGACCAAGTTCAAGTCCCTGTTCCAGCCAGGGGTGGGCACATTTGCTGGCACGACGGCTGGCATCTATGTACCTGAAGGAGCCCAGCCACGTTTTTTCAAGCCTCGCCTACTGCCGTTCGCCCTGAAGGATGGGGTCACCCAGGAGCTGCAACGGTTACAGCGAGAGGGCATCCTGGTGCCTGTCAAGACATCTGAATAGGCCGCTCCCATCGTACCAGTCCTCAAGCGAGATGGCAGTGTCAGGATCTGCGGGGATTTCAAGGTTACCATCAACCCCATCGCTACTGTCGAGAAGTACCTGCTGCCCCGGATTGAAGATCTCTGGTCAGCATTGTCCGGTGGACAGAAGTTTACCAAGCTCGACCTCAGGGATGCTTACCAGCAGCTGGTGCTCCAGGATGCCTCTCAGAAGTATGTCACAATATCGACAACTTTAGGGCTCTTGCAGTACACGCGCTTAACGTTTGGCATGGCCTCAGCCCTAGCCACATTTCACAGGAAGGCGGACAACCTCTTCAGGGGCATGAGGCACGTGGATGTGTACTTGGACGACATCCTGGTTACTGGCAGCAATGACGGGGACCACCTGCAGAACCTGCACAACGTCATGGCATGGCTGCAGGACGCCAGCCTCACGCTCAAGCTGGAAAAGTGCATTTTCGTGGCCCCCAGTGTTGAGTACTTGGGACATGTCATTTCCCAGGCTGGCCTAGCCCCGTCTGCCCGCAAAGCTGATGCTGTGCTCAAGGTGCCTAAGCCCCAGAACAAGAAGGAGCTTTAGAGCTACGTCGGCCTCATCAACTTCCATGGGCGTTTCCTGCCAAACCTGCCGGAGCATCTACAGCCGCTCCATCTTCTGCTTTGAGATGGTCAGCAATGGGTCTGGAAGAAGGAGCAGGTGCGGGCCTTCACGCGCAGCAAGGAGCTAATCACCAAGGCTCCAGTACTAGTGCATCCTGCCAAGCCTGTCCTGACCGTAGATGTATCACCATATGGCGTGGGAGCCGTCCTGGCACATCGAGACAAAGATGGCCAGGAACAGCCTGTGTCGTTTGCTTCTCGTCGGCTTCATGCTGCAGAGCAATGCTACAGCCAGCTGGACAAGGAAGATTTGGCCCTCATGTTTGGTGTCAAACGCTTCCACCAGTATCTGTGGGGCCAGAAGTTCGAGGCGGTGATGGACCACAAGCCGCTGTTGGGGCTGCTGGGGCCTGACAAGGCAGTTCCTGTGCAGGCATCACCTCGAGTGGTACGCTGGGCATTGAGGTTGGCAGCTTACAGTTACCAGCTAGTTTACCGTCCGGGAAAGGACCTGGGGCCTGCTGATGCCCTAAGCCGCCTGTCCCTGCCAGAGGTGCCTGATGCTCTTCCAGAACCTGCTGAAGTGTTCATGCTGGAGCATGCATACCCGGAGGTGCTCTCCACATCTGCGGTATTGCAAGCGACTAGCCGAGACCCAGTCCTGTCTCAGGTGGTAGCCCCTGCCAGCACCTCATCACTGCTCATCCACATGCCAGATGGGGCCACGTGGCACAGACACGATGACCATGTTAGGCCTCGCCTCGGGACCTGGCCAGCATCCTCAACTGCCACTTCCAAGTTCCAGCCCGCAGGAGGACTGGCGGCAGCACCAGTCGCTTCCAGTGGAGCATCGCCCACCACTGGCAAGCGTTGCCAGTGGTGCGGCGCCCGTTGGGTCGGTGTCGAGCCCGTCACCACTCACAAGGCCGACCACTGCGGACCCTCCGGATGGAGCGAGGCTGTCTCAGGCAGCACGCGGCGTTGCCACACCCAGCCCGTCAACACCGGCGCCCAGGCAGAGTACTTGATAGCGGAGGCCACCGGACCGTTACTTGCCTGGGTAGCACGCACCATCGACCCGGCTAAGGTGGAGGCAGAGCCTCGCACTTTGAACTTTGACGTTTGTTGTCAGCAAAAAAACTGGGGGTAATGGGGTGTAACAAACATGTGATGCCCCCTCGGGCATAATCTTCGTTGGCCTGCCAAGCTCAGTAGGCAACATTGGTCACCGCACCACAATAAACACCGACGAGCACAGTGAGCAATGTGATTTTTGTTCTGCCATGTCTTTTTCATTTTGATCAGTAGTAATGAACATGTCACTCATTTCATATACTTTCATGCAGGTTTATGAGTAAGCTCTTTCTTTTTTTTGGTATGGCTGCCAATCAAACTATCATCATCATCATCATGTATTTTCCCTCAAGGACCCTTGTCGGGTTATTACATAAGGGAGGGGGGTACAGAAGATAAGGATAGAAACAAAGATATGGTGACAAATTCTTACAAAACTCGGCCTGCAGATTCGTATAAAAAAAAAAAAGGAAGGCCAAGAGGCACACTGAATAGAATGCAAAAGCAAATCAGCAGAACAGTCACAATGTGAGACGGCAATCGCAAAACAATGAAGGCACAGTAAGGTCATTATAAGGTTAGGGTTTAAGGTGATCAGTAAGCAGCTGCTTGAAGATAATGGGGTTGTGCTCATATTGTTCCACTCTGCAATGGTGCTAGGCAAAAACAATTGATTAAATGAAAATGTTGAAGCATGCAAGCGCTGGATGCTGCAAGAGTTAAAAAGCAACAAGATGTACGGGTTGGTGGGATTAGAAGCCTTCCATGCAGTTCAGGGAAGTTATAATAAAGTCGCCACAAAAGGCACAGTTTTGCAATTTTCTGACGTAACACCAATGGTTCGAGCCCTACAGATGATTTAATTGCACTGACACTTTCTTCATGGCTGTACCTGGAAGTGATGAATCTAGTGGCACGATTTTGTATTGATTCTAATATATTAAGTAAGCTTGGTGCGGGCTCCAAATAGCTGAGGCGTATTCAAGTTTACTTCGAATGAAAGTTTCATAAGCTAGTTTTCTTGTGGATGAGGGGCACAGCGTAAGGGTACGTCCTGCATAACCAAGTGATTTATTGGTGTCGGTAGCCAATTTTGTTATTGGTCGGACCAGGTCAGCTTGCTATTAATAGTGATACCGAGATAATGATACAATTCAACGGTGGATAGGTCTGTCGAGTTTAAAGAGTGTTTACCGGATACCTGCATAACTTTACATTTGGAGATGTTAAGTTTCATTAAGCCTTTGAATGTCAATGACGTAGATATACGACGCCACGAACAAGTCCGAAAATGGTCGATGCCGTATATTTACGGCGCCATCTGTACGTTTAAAAAGCACGCCAATTTCCTAACTTTTTCTTTTCTGTCATGTGCTGCCACTATGTGGGGATACAAAGAATTTTTTATGCGCGCCTCCCTCTCTCAGTTTTCGTTGCATGGTTTGTTTTAGCGCTAGTTTGCTCCTGTGTGTCTATATACTACCACTCTCGCATTGGCGCGTGTGTGTGCGGGCGGCCGTTTGAATTTTGTTTCGCAGGCGGTTTTGGCTTTTTGCGCTTGAAAACCTGATGGCTATCTCGTTACTAATCGCTCAAAGGGCTACCGCTTGTTTCTCGTTCATTTAGTGCTCACAGGGGTGCGCATAAGAAGGATGCCGCCGTGCATGCGTTTCCATTTCTTTTTTTTTTTTTAATCTCCCGAAAACTAATTGCCATAGCTGGTTGGCGATAACATGAACATTAGCAGAAGTTTGTCACACATGTTGCTTTTTTGATGGGCACACAACCAAACAGTTTTCTTGAGTGCACGCACCTATGCAGTTTGATTACGTTATGGACGTATGTATTAGTGTAAGAGCAGGAACATTTGAGACTTGCGAAATATTCTCGCGTGCGGATTTTCAAAGCCTCGAACTATGTGCATAAAAATGCACAAAATTTTTAATTCTGATAAGTTTATTCCCTTTTTTATTGTTGTTACTCATGAATGAAGAGTGCATATATACCAATGCAAAAAATTTTTTTCTCACTTTACGGTCACCCTAGAAAAATTATGGTAAATTTTTTTCGAAATAAGTCTCTAAGAAGAATTGAAATCTGCAATAAAAAAAAATCGACCCTGGGCGGTCGCATATGGCGAAAAAAATCAACCCTCAAAGGGTTAAAGAGTTGGAACACCATGTTTCTAATAAATGTAAGTCTCTTTGGAGCATTGCATAGTCGGTTGGGTCTGTAATGCGACGGTAGATTACTCAGTCATCTGCAAAAAGTTGGCTATTGGATGATATGCCGTTAGGAAGGTCGTTTATGAAGATGAGAAAGAGAAGGGGACCGAGGACGGACCCCTGTGGTACTTCGGAGACGAGGCTAGCAGTGGTTGAGCAATGATTTCCAACAGCTGTGTACTGGAATCAATTAGTAAGAAAGCAACTGATCCACGACAGTGCGAGAGGGTCGAGACCAAGGCATGAAAGTTTGGTCAAAAGCCGCTGATGGGGAACACAGTCAAATGCTTTGGCAAAGTCTAGGTATATGACGTCAGTTTGAAGTGATGAGTCTAAGTTGAGGGGAAGTTCAATAATAAATTCAAAAAGCTGTGTATCGCATGGCAAACCAGGCCGGAAACCATGCCGATTGTGAAAAAAGAAGGAATGATCTCCGAGATGACATGCTATTTGCGAATATATGATATGTTCTAGGAGTTTACAGGGAATACTCGTTAGGGAAATGAGATGATAATTGGAAGGATCAGAGTGGCTGCCTGACTTATATATCGGTACCACTTTACTAATCTTCCAGTCATTTGGAAGTGAACAATCAGTAATGGACTGGGTAAAAATTATTTGTAATATTAGACTGGAAATTTCTTTCGTACCTTTTAGTATCTTAGCAGTGATGTTATCTGGCCCGGGGGCACTAGAAATCTTTAGGTTTTCGATAGGTTTCATTTATCGATAAGTTTCAATGTTAGCATTTTTATTCTATTCTTTAGGTATTTTGCGTGTAACTGTTTTTGCCATTTTGTCTACATTTCGGTCTTGAGGGCGTTATATAAGAATCTTGTCTTTTTTTTATATGTGTGTGTATATAAAACGGCCTTGCCATTTTCTAGCACTTTCTTTTTATTTCACCGTCTGTTAACTTTTGTGTTTAGTACTCTTGTATATGTCATGCACCTATCACTTTTGCTCATTTTTCAGCGTGTATCGCACCACGTTATAAGAAAAGTATTTGTTTTAGGAAACGAAGTCAATAAAGCGAGACCAAAGATCTGCTGTGTTGGAAGTGGAATTTTTTTATGTCCCGGCACACACTGGTATAATACAAGTATGGGCAAGACTGCATGCGTGCTAACGCGTAGTCCACGGCGCACTACGCGCCAGCTCGCAAGCATTGCCAATGCGCGGCGTCGCGAGCTGGCACGTGGTGCGCCGTAGCGCGCATACGATTAAAAAAAAAAAAAAAACTCGCTGCGTACAGGTAAAAAAAAAGTAAGCGGCGCGCACGGCATGGGGGAAAGGGAGCAGAGCAGGTCGGCACACTAAAAACAAAAAGAAAAACGTTTGGGAGAGGAGGCACCCCAGGGCTGCTGTTCTTGTTGCCATGACAACGTAAACAATCGTGTGCGCCGCCATTTTGCTTCCGCATCCCCCTGCTGTTAGGGCCGTAACTGAAGGGGACCTTGGCGCTAGCGTCGAAAGAGTGTATGCTGGAAAACAGCCAATGGCAGCCATGCGGAGATTCACCCTTGTGCTATGACTGCTTGCTCCATTGGCGACAGCAAAACAAAATGGCGTGCGCATGTGCAAGCTCCAGCGCCATGAAGAAAACGACGGAAAATCTGCTAGGCCAATCAGATGGCTCACTGCGTCAAGCAGCCAATACGAGCGCATGCTGGTACATCACAATGACGCGTTTTTACTAGAAAACCAATGAACAAGCAGAGACTAGGGATTTGGTCATCCTGGCGGCACTGTATGACACTGAGCCTGTGGGGAGCATAAACACACAAAGTCTTGTGACTTGTTGGAACGCCCACAGCACTTTTCCAGGTAGTGCTCAAGGAATGCATCAATTTCCAATAAGTTTTAAGGGCCCTCGCAGCACTGTCTAAAGTTCAAGGCCCTTTCAAGCAGGTGTACAAACACTGCAAACTCTCACTACACATTGTACACACGCATAGTTACACCCACCTTCTCCTTGGTCTTGGTGATGAATCCAAGGCGCTGGTCTATGTCTGCAATGCAGTGGTGCAAAAAATTAGCAACACACCGACATTGCTGCATGGTGGCTCAACAGCAATTTCATCAACACTGCAGTCACACCCCAGATAGCCACAAACATCCAATAGATGTACCGCATTGATCCAAACATCCAGCAAAAAATGGGATGCCCTATGGACATCCTTTGCATGCACATACATCTAAAGGATGTACAATGCCATCAAAGTGTTGGATGTCCAATGAACATCCATTTAGTTCGTTCATCAGACGTACAGCAGACAAAACTTTGGATGTCCATGGAACGTCCATAAAGTTTGTACTTTAGACGTGCATTGTAGGCCCCCCAAAGCTTTCACATTGTCTACGCGTGCGCTTCTATGATTTTGGTGTCGGCAATGCTGCGTAGTTGGAGCCTGTAGTTTGGTGCGACAATCGCGCGGTATCATCAGTGATCATGTGATGGATGGCCATAGACTTCCCATTCTTTTGCAATTAATGACTTCTATATTTCCGACTTTGGAAAAGTAATTGAAAAAGCAAGGTACAGTATGTTTGGGAATGAATTGACATATATAGTAGAAAAAAAGAACTGCATGAAAATTTTATCAAGGCACTCTATACTTGTTCAGCACCACCAAACTATTTTAAACTGTGGCAAACTTCCAGTGTGGAAGTGATTGCGTGGCCCCCGACACTTGACACTCCATCTTGGAGACCATGTGCGTCGAAAGCATGCTCGAAAGCAAGGAGCCGGAAGCACACCACAAATTTTGCACTAAATGAAAAACGGTGTTTAAAGACGTCAGGAAAGTTAAATGATTTAAAGAGATTTTATGCAGCATTATTGTCCAACTATCAATTATTCTCACAGTTGTGTGCCTGTCACCATAAGCACAGCCATTGCAATGGTGCAGAAGACCGCAAGATAGCACTATGGTGTTCTAGAAGGGAGTAGTGGGCTCAGGAGCCGGAGCACCCTATGCATTGCAGCGAGGCGGCGAGTGCGGACGGGACGCGGATTTTGGTGGCGGCGCTGTAGTCGTGTGGGCTGGCTCCCTCCGCTGCTTCGCCATAGAATAAAGGGCTTCGAGCGCTTGTTCATGCATGCTTAATTCGCGACATTGACTGTTTTTTGGTGTTTCAACCTACCGTTCGAGTCTGTTTCGCGCGCAGTCGGCTGAACACGTGAGAAATAGGAATGTCGAAACATCAACGGCAACGACACTGCTTCGCTTCTGGCTGTGAAACAGGATATAAGTGGGAAAAAGGAAAGCAGCCGTCGTTCACCGTGCCAAAAGATGAAGAAAGACGGCGAATTTGGGAACGCAACTTGCACCGCCAAGACAAAAAAACTAGACGAAACATGTGCGGTTCGTGAACTTCATTTCGGCCCATCGTGTATTTTTTGTGCGAGACTATGTGCACATAAAAAACGGTGAAGAGGTGCATACTCCACAAGGAAAGCCGGAGCTCCAGCCCAATGCCGTGCCGACGCTGCTGCCAAATGCCCCTAGTTACTTGTCAAAAAAGTCAGCACAGCGAAGACGACCTAAGAAGCGAAGCAGCGCCAACGTGACATGTTACAACAAAAGGTCCAAAGTGTGTGGTAATGAGCAATCCGATTGTCATGAAACGGAAACAAAAGCCGATGAAGCTGCCGCGACAACGTCTCAACGTGAGCCCGGTATGCCTGAGTATTTACTGGCTTTGAGTGTTCCCTCCATCTGCTGGAGTTACCACCGTGTTACCGATTACACTGGCGTTCTGTACTGCAAATTGAGGATGCACACCAACCAAGAAGTAACATCAGAAAGGGTGGTGATCTTCTCGCCGGATGCGGAGACGAGGACGCTCGGCGTCGCATATATAGTGTACCTTTGTGGCCGAATGGTCGACCAAGGACACGTCATATGCGGTGCGGAAGCTGAGAAAATTCTACGAAATGTTGACACGTATCGTATCTGCAAAGGTGCATTGCAAACTAGCAGCATGTCACAGGCGGACTTAACTAAGAGCCTTGAGCTGCAAGTGACCACCCGTGAGGGCATGTACTTTAGCAAGCGCTGTGCTGGAAAAGAACCATCAGAAGGTATGTTTAACTGCTGCATGATTGTAATTATAACTGTCATGCAAATAATTTTTCATCATATTTTTTTAACACCTGCACTGCTAACAGATCAGGCAACTGCCCCATTTGCCGTTTTTGGTTTTCAGGGCAAGCATGCATCTCCTGTCAATACCTGAGAAAGGCCCTTCTAACACGACAGTCAAGGCTGAAGAACTTAAGAAGAAAGTCTCAAGTACGGCACAGATGCTCCGCGCAGCAAAGAATAGAATCAAACGACTGGCACCTCGCTCTGCAGCCCTCAAAGACCAGCTGATCAACATGCAGCAGGAGAACGCCTCAAAACCAGAAGAAGTCCTGCGAGCACAGATTGAAACTTTGCCTCTCAAGCAGCGGGGATGTGTTATGACTGTTTCTCTGCTGCAAAGAAGAAAAATGCTATAGGAAACATCTATTCAAAAGATTGGATTCTTGAATGTATTCTAATGAAAACGAAAAGCGCCAAATTGTACGAGCATCTTTGCAGACATAACATCATTTCCCTCCCGAGCAACAGTACATTGAAGCGCTACCTGAGGCTCTGCAAGAGTGGATTTGGGTTCAGCCACAAAGTGCTAAACCAGCTCAAGCTCAGAACAAAACATATGACCAGCATGAATAGACATGGCGGCCTTTTGGTCGATGAAATTAAACTGTCTGAGCACCTTATGGTAACTCCTTCGGGCCACATAGAAGGCTTTGTCGACATGGGCCCTTTCACGTCTGAAGGGCAAACTGTAACCTGCAACCACGGCATGGTAGCAATGTTCGTGCCATTTACTGGAAAATGGAGCCAGGTTATTGGTGCATTTGCGACAAGCGCTAACGTGAAAGCAGAAATGCTTGCAAAAATATTCCCTGAGGCAACAATTTTTGCTGAAGCAAGTGGACTGTTTGTCGATTTTGTTACCTGCGATGGCACGTCTTGGAATAAGCAGATGTGGACAATATTGGGAATTGAAGTCAAGTCAAACAATATCACCTGCAAGCTAGACCACCCTGTGGACTCTGCTAGGCATCTCCACTTCTTGTCCGATTTTCTGCATTTGCTGAAGTGCCTCAGGAACATGCTCCTCAAGCATCCTCTGAATACACCTGATGGCAAGGTATGTGGCAAAATTTCGTGTAACATGTTAACATGTTGTGTTATGTTCATGTAGCACTAGTTCATAATTTCACTTTCATCTTGTGGACGTTCCAGTAGAGTTATTTATGCTTCTAAGTACAATAACACAAATAAAGAGCTAAATGTCTGTTTTATATTATTTGGCCATTTTATCAGGTTTCTATCCAGCCTTTGAGGGAAGCTTTCAAGATCGACTGCACCAACATCACTTTGAAAGCAATGCCTGGCCTTTCACTCGTTCATCTGCAGCCAAATAGTTTTGAAAAGATGCGAGAGAATTTCGCTTTTCAACTCTTCGGAGATTGTGTTATCAATGGACTCCAGTTTTATAAGGATAGACTGGAGGCTTCATGGGGAAGCATTGATGCTACACTGTCATTCTTTCGGTAAGCAACACAAAAATAATCCATGTTACTGTATTTCTGCATGATGGAACAACCACATAGAAATATCTAAGCAATTGTACCTTAGATTGTTTTGCGAGAACCTGGTTTACTTCACTTTCCATATGCTTGCTGATAATAAGCAAGTATACTGACTGTATTAAGGGGTCACATAAAATAAAATATAAAAATCGTGTAGTGGCAGCCCTTATTCCAAAAAGAATTTCCATTTCTGTACTCTTTCAGGACCGTCAACTGCCTCATCAAGACGATGACATACCACTTTGCAGCAGAAGCTTTGCGCCCCTGCTCCAAGAAGGCACAGACACTGAAAGACTTTCTTGAATTTCTTTCTTCTTGGCAGAGTCATGCCAAAGGAGTAGGTGGATTTTTAAGCGATTCAACTGCAGACGGCCTAAGGGTGACGATATCCAGCACATTATCACTGCTGGATTATCTTGTCAGCCAGGGATTTAGGTATGTTATGACATCCAGGTTAAGCCAGGATTCGCTCGAAAACTTTTTCGGTATAGTCAGGCAATCACGTGGGTCTAATGACCACCTAACACCAACGCAGTTTCTAATTGTCGTTAATTGCCTATCCTTTTATAACCTTGCGAAAATAGTAAGCTCAGGCTATGCTGGCATTAATGGAGCTAGTGGAGAAATCAGTTCTCTCCTGAGAGCACAAAATGCTCCAGCTCAAGAAGCCAGGGTTGCTGCAATCGATCATCTCATTGAGGAAGGAAACCTAGCTTCAGCCGAGCGCATGCTTCGTATTCCTGCTGAGCACAGAGAGTTGGTGGAGCAGAAGAGCGATGACTGTCTAATACATTACATGGCAGGGTATGTCGCTCGAAAGTTTCTAAAGCGTTATGACTGCATGCCTTGCAAGGCCTTTCGTTTAGAAACCTCCAATATGAAAAGCAGAAACTCTGAGTTCACTGTGACATGTGACAAGGGAGGGTTGTTATATCCTTCGCTGGAGCTTTTCAGGGCAGTGAAGAAGTTGGAGGGCATGTTCATTGTGTTCTTCAGCCGAGAGAAACTCTGCAGTGACAGCATAGTGGATGTAATGTTGCTAGTGAAGGATAAATTCGGCTATGCCTTAGGCTGCAGCCAGCACTCAGATGGGCTCACAACAGAGTTGACCAAGTTCTATGTGCTGATCAGGCTGCACTTCTATGTAAAACGGATCAACCAATCGCGACAGGAACGGCGTAAAAAGAAATTGCACGCGAAGATAAGCCATTGCTCATAGTGCCTCTCTCGTAGCAGCCGTGAACCCTGAAAATGGAAACAAATTGCATGTGAACATGAACCGTTCCTCATAGTGCCTCTCTCGTAGCAGCCATGCACTTTGAGAAAGGAGTAGCTGCCCATCTTTTGTACCAATGAAGAGTTGTTTTTGGCCACCATGAGTTCTATTTATATTGCAGTGTTACGAAATTTAGCTATCCCTGGTAACTACTACGACCGCATAACAGTGGCATCGCCATAGAATTAATCACCTCCCTAGCTTTCAGTAGATATATGCTTTCGTAAACAAAACCGCACTTAAAGGAATAAAACCTCATCATATCAGGCCTCTGTTTCAAATGTGTTAGTACATGCGCCGCAATTGTTTGGCTCACTTGAACTTGTGAATGCGATTTGGTTCTGACCTGTATAAAAATTGTTAATGACAAATGAATTAAGCAATTTACCCATTCACATATTTACCTCTTCTACGGTGTTTGCGAGCTTTTAGTTTAAAAAACAGTCGCATCGCCGTGTGACTGCTAGTCTGCACTCGTTGGGTCAGCTTTATTTTCATGCAAGCTTGAAGAATTTCCACCTTTCCACCATTCTCTGCGCCTTATCTTAATTTCAGCGGAAGTTTGCAGAAAACATTCTACGGAGCTGCGCGCTTTCTTTTTCTGGCACGACACCAAGCGCACACGGCTTTCTCTACGATGAAAATACTCAGAGTTTCGCGTTCCATACAGCCCATGATCTAGTGGCGCCATCTGGCGGCGTCGACGTGAGATGCCACACCTGCGGACTCTCCCTGACCCCACTACCCCCTTCTAGTTCACTATAATAGCGGTAACCTTTCCGTTCTCACAACGAACCACTTTTAGGTTGCGGTGCTGATGCTGTGACACTTCATTTCTTATTCCCAGCCATGTCTGCAGTGGTGTCCGGTTGTCAGCAGGCACATGGTTTTCAAGGTACATCGGTGGTTTGCTTTTGTACTTTCTTCTCTTTTATGCTGATAATGAGCGCTTAGCATGGGCCAGAAGAGCTGATGCACAATGCAAATGCCCAGGGGTTTCAGCAGTACCCTTCAAGGCATGTCGGTGGTATTTCTTCTTGGAATAGTAATAAACTGAGCCAACTGGTGTATAGCTAAGACTAGTTTGAACAGCTGAACTGCAACCCGAAACAAATGGCGATAGAGAAGCGACATTCTTGTTTGTCTCCCTTTGTCCCGTGTTTCAGTTCACCTTCTCATACTCGTCCTAGTCTTTCCTTACTTTACGTGCTTCTCGCAGTCCGCAGGTTTTGTGCACAACGGAACGATGGTTTCAGTGGTTCTGCCACACGTTTTCGATGGTGGTGCTCGATGTTGTGAGGCAGTCACCGTTCATGCATTGCTTTTCTTTTGTCTGCCGGTGGAGGCCTTTAGTAGTAAGGGCTGTCTGTAGAGCTACATGATATTTTGCACGCTTTGTTGCTCCTCTGTAGGTTTACATAGCTCCTGTATATAGCGTGCAGTATTACGTGCTTGTATCATTTGTAGGCACAAGCCATGTACTTTCACGCGTTCTTGAATAGTCTATCTTTTTGCACATTATATAAAGCTTTGCTGTGCTCTACTGCTTGCAAGGACAAATTTTATTGCCAGTGGTACTATTTAAACAGATGCCTTAGATCTGCCTCCATGATAAAGATGCTATAGGTATGGATTTATAATGTGGGATTTTAACCTAATCACTGAATTTAGAGAAGCTGAAAACTGGTTACTTTAGGCATCTTAAGCTACCTTGTATGTCTTACCCATGCATTCAGAAATGTGCCTTAACTTGAAGCCCATGCTTGATTTGGTTGAGATAAAGCCAGACGTGAATGCACCCAAGGAGAGACAGTGAGTGTCTTGGGCACGTTCACGCCTGTCATTATAGTGACAGTCAAGCATTGGCTTCAAGTAAGGGTGAATATCTGAATGTGGGGTAAGTAATAGGCGATGTGTTTGCATAGTTGTAAAGATTCTGTCCTCTTTTTCAGGTTTAGGATGCTAAAGCCAGCCAACAAGAGAGTGATCTTCCACATACGTTTCGCCCTCCAGCCCCACATAGGAGCATACCGTGTGCCTTTAGGAGTGCTGACAAATTTTCTTCCTCTTTTGAAACTGGTAGCGGTCTAACTTGTAGTCACGGTAATGACTACAAGGCTAAACCTCACTATCTTCAGCACGTAAAAATGATGTTCACTTTGAAGTGGCAACTTTAAGATGAGCACTCACTGCAACATGTTTCCTTGGTAGTACTGCTGCGGGGGCCAATGCAATTAACCACTGCTGCTATGCTGAGCCCAGTGTATGAACACCAACCAGATAACGCTACAGAGATGTAGATGTAGCATCTCGTCTCCAGCATCAGCTGAATCAATGCTTTGGCCTTTCGTGGCACCTGATTGCATTTTAAGTAGTGCTGTACGTTTTCAAAAATGTGGCAAATATAGAATCCTGTTACGCGACGTTGGACTGAGTGTATGGAAAGCAGTGAGGCAGTTTAAAAGGAAAGGGCTGATTTGATACTGCTGCAAGTGGCTCAGCACTCTCAGCAGCATGGTGTGGCCTGTAACCACTGCATTTGGTTGACGAGTGCATGCCAAGTGTGCTGTGGTACCAGGTAACCACTAACTGCAACTACATTGACATTCCTTATGATCCATGAATCTACATACGTATTGGCTGTAGTCTCACTCGCATGGAAATATGGTATAGTTATTCTACTCGGGTAATTTATAGAGCATACCATTTTTGTACTTGTACTGCACGTTTACTTATTCGAGGACAATGACTTCCTCATCGAGTGAGAACAATATGTTAAGCTTATTTTTTTTTTTTTGCAGTAGCTGTGTTCCGAATTTTTCTCCTTTACGGAGAAGCTAATTTGGCACCCTTTTGCTGCAGGGTGTTGCCTGCTTCTCTTACAGAATTTCTCACTGTGCTAACGTATTAGTGGTTTTCAGATTGTTTTTCCTATAGGATATATTGCTCTTTTGGGCCTTCAGCTGTTGCTCTCCTTTATGTTTCACTACATTGTTTCTATTTTTTGTTTTTTTTTTACTGAATACAAGGCTAGTCAAATAGTGCTTCGATGTTTCCATATGTGAATTTTGTTTTTGTTCATGAGAATGAAGTTTGATAATGTGCCATTTGTGTTTTGTTTTACTGGATAGAATTCAACTAACACTGCACTGCGAGAAGTGTTCCTTTGAAAGCATTGCTTTCAATGTCTCATTTTGTTTATCCTTTAGCATGTTTATGCTTAGCTGTTATGCAAAACTAATATTTTGTATTGGTACGTGCGTTAAGTGCTCATTGTACCTTTCAAAAACCAAGAGATGGCATTATGTTGTATTTTTAGTGTTCGCTTTATTTTCATGAGACAGGTGCAGTCTGCCATTGTATTTCACTACAAATATTGTGCACATCATTACGTACTTGTCAAACGGTTGATACCAATAAGAGGTTTTACAATAAAATGGCTGGTGGTGACAACTCAAGTTTCTCTTCGCTTAGTAATAGTGCCACTTTGATTTGTTGTCCCAAACAGTCCAGGACTGTCCGACAAGCTGCATATACGCCAATAATCACTGGCTGTAATAGCGTCTCGAGCAGTCTGGGGCAGTCTGGGACAACAAATTAAAAAGGTCCAGTGCATGCATGCATAACGAATAAAAGAAACAGCCAAAAAATGGTACAATGGATGTCATACGGACTTAAGTGTGGTTAATATTAAAACATGCATATTGCGTGTTTCTTGTGGCCGCGACGAACGCTCTGGCTCTCAAGCTGTCGGCTGAACTGGCCAGCGCTGCACTTACCTTTTGTAAGTTTACTTTGTAAATAGTCTCCAGTCTTAATCCTTTGTTCGCATAACAATATGGATATCCATTAGATGTAGGAAATATCTATTGGATGTTGTGGATATCTATTAGATGTAATAAATACGTCTACAGGATGTCGTGGACGCCTATTAGATGTTACATATATCTAGCGCTGATATCCCCACAACGTACTACTTACATGTTCTAGATGCATTTGCGATGATCCATAGTACATCCATGCAACGTTTTCTGGATAAATCTGGATATCTAATTGACGTACTGAATCTCCAAGGCTTACCATATTATGCACATCTAACAGATGTACTGGCTATCTGGGACAGGAACAACAGCACTGTACTACACATGTAACCGATAAAATCAAGTTGGCTTGCGTTACATCAGACACATGCAAGCAATGAGTTTGTTCCCAATGCGCTTGCGCTAGGTACTGCACAGACAGCCTGATAGAGATTAGCCAAATAATATTTATAGAAATAACATGCCCAGTCAACATTAACAAAATCTAGACGGCCAATTTCAAGAAGGCAGTTATTCTACCACACTCGCATAATGTCTCGTGCCACCTAAAAAGAGTTAGGAGAGACATGGATTTGGTGCACTGTTTTGCATTTCATGCAAGTTAAAAAAAGGAGGCTCAACAAAAGGTGTTACATAGTTAAAACACTCATGCACGAAATCAGGTTAAAGTAACAAGCATGTCTTGCAAGACTAAGACCGCGCAAAATCGTGCAACTGTCTTCCCATAGCAGAGCTGCATACTGATGATACTTCAAGGACAAAGAAGTTCACATAGGAAAAAATTCACCGACTATTACAATTCACCCTAATGCAAACTGAGTGCAGCTCCATTCACATTTTTATTTCGGGATATATTGTGGCAAAGACTTTAAGAGAGACATGTAGCATAGTCGTCAATCGTTGAAAATCTGATCTGTGGGTGAAGCGCATCGGATTCTATACATGACTCATCAAAGGTTCCAGTGTAATCGCTGGTGTCGTGTGGATTCCAGAAACCATTACACAATCTTTGTCGTGCATACAGTCAGATTACAAAACAATCACAAACCATTACAATGGAAAGAAGCATGAACGAGACCAAACCAAGCAAACCAAACAAGCACGAGCGAGAGTTGATCCGAGCAGATGACAGTACAAAGCGAGCAGTCCAGCTGAGACCAGATACGAGTACGCATTGAGTGGTCATGCAGGTCCACATGACACCAGTTTCTCGTGTGCATGTCACTGACGGGGCTGATCACCACTGTTCGGGGCTTGCGCCTTTTATCTCCCGCTCTGCATTCGCTCTTTCATCTTCTGCTGTGCTTGTTCGCGCATTTATGCCGCCAACAGTGACGCTCGCCACAAGAACAATGAGCAGCTGCACGTCAGACAACCAAGCGAGTGCTAAGCATGATCACTTCGTGCGTTGTTGATGTAAGCGATCTCCTAGGAAACAGCCAAAACTGATATGCAAAAAGCTGTACTGCAAATTATTCAGGGCATTCTAAGACATGCTAGTATAAGTCCAGGCTACATTCTTGGTCTCGTGATCCTGACCAAGGAGGAAACAGAGGCTGCTCAGCAGTAGTACATGGAGCAGGTGACAAGCAACTCACCTTGGATGCTCTGGGAAACCTGGGCGGCGATCTCTACCAGCGACAGGGGCTTCATCCTAGAACAACAATTCTTCAATCACCACACCGGGGAGTGCAGGACACTGCTGCCAAACCTTCATAATACAGTTAAACCTCGATATAACAAAGTAGGTAAAATCAGCAATTTGCTTCGTTATATCAAAGTTTTGTTGTATTGAAATTCAACCTTTTATGTAAGTAAGTAGAGTCACCGATCGATTTTTCTTGCACGGAAAGGGGCTGCGGAATCTTTAGAATTATCGGGCAATCGAAAAAAGCAAATTTCAATGGAAAAACAATTCAGTTTGGTTAATTTGGGAGCCGGCAAAAAATGATATGGTTTCATGCCAAAATTATATATTCTCATGGGAGGTATGAATTAAGCGAAGCCGGCAACACTTTCGAGGGCACTTCACCCCTGTGGCTGATAGCATCGCCCACACTGGGACGACACCTGGTTAGCTCAGATGGTAGAGCAGCTGCCCTAGAAATGTGGTGGTCCCGTGTTCGAGTCCCAGACCAGGACAAATTTTTCTTCAACAACAAGGCTCTTCTTTCGAGGAACCCGTATGGGTTTCCTTTGTAGCAATTGCTATGATTGGGTGAATGTTTAATTTTCCCTTTATTAATCTCTTCTCATAGCAGGCATCTTCCGGAAGCAGTTAAACGAGTGAACACAATCAGCAGCCGGATGGAGAAACGTGGTGAGCAGGGGCACTGGCCTCCCCACCATTATAGTTTTCTCTCAAAAGCTCTGCCATTCCCCAATTTTGATTTTTTTCATGCAACCCAGTTATAACAATTATTCGTTATAACAATGGAATTTTCGTGGCACCTGAATATTGTTATAAGTGGGTTCGACTGTATCACGTGAATTGTATGTACTGTTGTCTTTTCAATATGCATGTGTGACCATATCTGTGCTAGCTGCAATGCTACATGGCAAGCCTCCTTGTGCATAAATAGGCAAGTTTCGGTGCAAATAAAACAAGTTGTTAGTCAGCGCTTGTGTTGTGGTTTGTGATTCTTTGTCTCTGTCCCTGTCGTGCTGCGCCTTCTGAATAGCCCAAATCAAAATTTCACTACTGTTTAAGTTTGCATGTGTACATTATGTAAGCAGTGTTGTGTGCAATATATTTCATGAAAAACCTTTGCCTTGAACATGTTTGTTATATGTAAATGTACCTGCCATTGTCAAAAAAAAAATGTTGCTTTACATTTCCTGTTGCAATGGTGCTCATTGTATACAGCTCCTTCGGGGGAGATGTGACATTCTCATTTTGTATTTAAAAGTATGTAGAGTGCGTAATTTCTATTCCTTTTACTTAATATTCGTCCATCGCCATCTAAAATGCATAAATGCTACTGGTCCTCCAAAACGTTATGCAATGTATAACGTATAGAATTCCTGCTTTTCGTCTGTAAGACACTTGTGTGTCTTTTATTACAGTAAAAGCTCATTAATTCGAACTGCAAGGGGAAACCGCTTCAGTTCGAATTAACGAAAGTTCAAACTAACGAAAGTGAAGGAGAACAACAGTACACTGAGATTTGGAAGCAGTAGGGCATGTCAGAAATTTAATGCTTAAAAAAGTCCCTGATCGTAGTCTGTCTTTTTTCCTTGAAGGCGACAGCTAGCACTTTCTGCTCTAATGAGCGAATGTGGCGGAAGGCCTCCTCTTCGCCTTCTTCAAAACTGAAGAAGAGACGGGCAGCATTCAATCCAGCCATGACCTCCGCAGCGAAGGGCCGCACTGGCACTTTATCTTCCTTCTCCTCCTCGTCCCTGGTAGCAACAGGTTCAGCGCTTCTGACCTGGAAATTATGTCCTCATCTGTCAGCACACCACACACCACTGCACTCTCTTTCATGTCGGCATAGTCAGCAAAGGAGATGTCGTCCAAAACGTCTGCCACGGTAGCGATGACGCCATCTTCGAGTGCAGGTGGCTGATTTCCTCCTTGTAGAGCTTGCGCGCCGAAGCCGCAGTGGCGATAGCAATTGCTGCAGCAACCGCAGTTACTTGCTCCCAAGCACTTACAAGCATGTGTAGCGAACTTAGGAGCGTCACCTGATAAATATTACACAAAATAATTCGCTCCCACAGAGGGCGCTGGTAAAGCGATTTAAAATGTTTAATGATACCTCGGTCCATGGGCTGCAGCGCCACTGTAGTGTTAGGTGGAAGGAAGGCTAGCTCAATGGCTATCGTCTCAACATCGACCTTATGAGCCGAACAGTTGTCAACAAGCAGGAGGACTTTCCGTCCACAACCCTCAAACTTTTTGTCCATCTTCGCTAGCCACTGTCCAAACAGTTCCCCCGTCATCCATGCCTTTCTAGAAGTTGGCCGCATAGTCCACTGGGAAGGACCAGATGTTCTTGAAGCAATGTGGACTTCGATTTGCCGATCACTAAAAGTGGCAGCTTTTCAGTTCCTGCCATGTTCGCTGCAACCAATACAGTTATTCTATTCTTGCTTCTTTTCCCTCCAGTGCACTTGTCGCCTTTATATGTGATTGTTTTCGCAGGCAGCAATTTGAAAAATAAAGCAGTTTCCTGTGCATGTCCTGCGGAGAATACTTCTCCATGTGACCTTGCAACCCCTCAGAACGCCAAGCTTCATACGTTTCAATGTTTACGGCCTTTGCTTCTTCCGACACAGCACGGAAAACAAGGTTATAACGCTCGCGGAAACGGTGCAGGCACCCGTCTGAAGCAGCAAAGTGGTTGCAACCCAGCTACAGCACGAAGTCCGCTGCCTTTACCAGTATCACAGGACTGCTCAGTGGAATATCCTGAGCGCGCGTGTCCTTTATCCAAAGCAGTAGCGCTTTCTCGAGGTCAGGATACCTTGCGGGCCGCAACCTCTTCCTTTCGTTGGCAACTTCTGTCGCCAAGGCATATTCAACAGCCCTCTTATTCTTTATGTAAGTGCAGTAGAATCTCGATGAACAGAAATCGCTTAAACGGAATTGCCACTTAAACAGAACAGTCGCCTGTACTTTAGTTGGTTTTGTATTCACATAACGTAAAAAAACTTTCGGTAATCGGAACTTAAATTTCCGCGTCACCATGTAAACGGAACCGAAAATGAAACTTCTTGGCAGACCCATTGTCAGTTTTTTCTGGTTCCGGCTGTTTCTTGTTTTTAGTCGTAAGCCTCACCTCGTTGGTAGTCAGCCGTGTTTGCGCAACGAATGAGCAGTTCTTGTGTTGTGTTAGCGCAGTTCTTATTCTAGTCGTTCGTCAGTTCAAGTCGCCGAGGTTACAGGGCTTAGCCCCTGCCGCCTCGTTCTTGCCGTCGTGGTGCCATTCGTGCTTCATTGCCGCGTTGGCGTTTTCTAACATCGGTGGCTTGTAAGCGCTCATGAAGTTGAGGCCTAGTCTGTTGTTTCAATGGCGGCACAGAAGCGTGCACACCATGCGCTTACGTTAGAAAAGAAGATGGACATTATTCTTGACTTCGAAAGCGGCTCTTACACGAAGTCGGCACTCGCGACGAAGCACGGCGTCCTGAAAAGCAGCTTAACGAGGATCCTGCACGACAAGAAGCAGCTACGGGATGTCTTCGAAAGTTCACGATTCGGGCCCCAGAGGAAGCGTCTGCGACAAGGCGAGCACGAAGAACTAGAGAATTGTCTCGTGTTGTGGCTTAGAAGAGCCCGGAGCCAGAACATTCCCATCAACGGACCACTAATCCGTGCCAAGGCAGGAGAGTTTGTCCTTCAACTCGGGGTAACAGACTTCTTGTGCAGTGAGGGCTGGCTGACAAGGTTTAAAGACAGAAACGGCCTCGTTTTTCGCACCATTGCAGGAGAAGCCGCAGCAGCTGATGCGACAGTGTGTTGCGACTGGCGTGCAGGGCGGCTTCCGGAGATTATGCATCAATTCAAGGACGATGACATCTACAACGTAGATGAAACTGCGCTTTTTTTTTTTAAGCTCCTGCCAACGAAATCGATGGCTTTCAAAGGTGAGAAATGCACAGGTGGCAAATTGAGCAAAGAAAGACTGACTGTTCTTGTAGGAGCGAACATGTCGGGCCGTGACAAGTTGAAGCTGCTTGTGATCAGGAAATCGAAAAACCCTCGCTGTTTTAAGGGCATAACTAATATGCCCGTGACTTAAGAGTCAAACTCAAAAGCGTGAATGATGCAAGCCCTCTTCAACAAATGGCTGCACACCGAGGATGCGCGAATTTCGTGGCAGAAGAGGAAAGTACTTTTCCTTGTTGATAACTGCCCTGGACAGGAGACTGTAACAGTACTGAAGTCGATTCAGTTGGAGTTTCTCCCGGCCGACACCATGGTACTGTTGCAGCCCATGGATCAGGAAGTTATTCAAGCCCTGAAAGCCCGCTTCCACAAGAGTCTCCTGCAGAGGATGCTGGTGTGTATCAACCGGAATAAGGAGTACAAGGTGGACATTCTTGGCGCCATTCATCTTATTGCCGATGCCTGGAGGCAGCTGACTGTTAATACTATAGAAAATTGCTTTAGGCATGCGGGGTATTTTTCGAGTGACCAGGCATCCGACTTGCAGGATTTGCCTGAGTGTGTGGGGATGCACGACTCTCACACGTCCCCTGATATGCTGTTTTCCCGCTCGGCTCGCGTGCCATGGAAAAAGCTTAAGTGCCATGGAAAAAACAATCCTAAAGATGCAGTTCCAAGGACTCAAACAAAGCAAAATTGGTGCATTTTTTAGTGCACAGTGACTACTTGTTGCCAAATAAACTTTGTGAGTGCTGTACCAAAACCTCTTGCAGTTTTCTTCCTTCCTGAAAAACTTATCAGGTACATTCACCTTGTAGTGCTTAGAGTTCCATAAGATGGTATAAAGAGTGCACGCACATAAATCTGCACTTTTGCACATATCTCAGTAAACAGAACTCCTGTTAAATGGAACTAATTTTTTTGGTCCCTTGGAGTTCTGTTTATTGAGTCTACTGTAGATAGCGTGCTTTTTGGTATTGCATGCTTCTTCGCAATTTCTTGCTTAGACAAGAGTCCAGTGTTTACTTCCCGCAGGATATCCCTCTTCTCTTGCAGTGTTTTGGCGCTGTATTTGCCGCGGGCACACGCCATCTTCAAGTCGCAGCTCTGGATCCGACTGTGCCACACCATCAATGTCCACCAAAGCGAACGTTAGCCGAGGCTTCACACAATCACAAAGAATCGCAACGGCCGGTACCTCCTAAGCTGAAAACAGACGTGCACAACCGATGAAGACTGCCGAGACAAAGATATTGAACATGTGCTGAACATGCTGAACAAGATTGGCATAGCCTCCGAGATTCGTAACGGGCAAGAAGTTTTGGAGGTCACGTAGAACAGACAGGCAGTCGCAGCTGCCTTCTGGCCGACCCCGTGCCGGTTAGATTTTTCCCGATTTTGCCTTCTCTTGCCGTTCTCTCCGTTCCGGAGGCGACGCAGCCTTGTGTGTAGGCAGTAGGCGTGTTTCTCTGGCCGTGTGCCAGGCGCCAAGCCACTGGTACAGTGGCGCGTAGTTCGAATTATCCGTGGCGGAACCTTCTCGCGTTTCAAATTAACAGGCTTTTTTAAACATAGGCTTCTGTGGAGCTTCGCCAGACCAAATCGTACAGTTCGAATTATCCATAAATTCGAATTATTGAAGTTCGAATTAGCGAGCTTTCAGTGTACTCTGCCTATTAAGCGAGATGAGATAGCTTCACTTTCTTTTAACCCTTTCGCTGTCACGGACGTACCGGTACGTCTTCGCGCTTCCCCTCCACAGTGTCACTGACGTACCGGTACGTTCTCTATCGTGCATTCAAAATTTTGCACCTGCGAGCAAAGCTGGCGCTCCTGGACTAGTCACGCCATCTGTTGACTCTTTCTACAAGTTCGTATTTTCGCCCTGACCTGTGTTAGCCCATGTATTGAAGAGTACAGTGCGACTGCCACTCCCCCATCTCTCTTTGCTGAGTGGCGTGGTGGCTCCGCGTTCACTGGATCATGCGTCGCGCGCGCGTGTGGTTATGGGTTCAAGGGTTGTTCTGCCATCTCCGCTGGTTTGAAAGCTTTTACTTTTCTTCTGTTGGTGTGTCTGCTACGGCGCGTCCAGTTCAGAGGCACGCGCCGTTTCCTCTCCGAAAAGAGTGACTCGATTGGTGCTTTCGCACTCTCGCCGTACCCTCGCTTCCGACTTGCAGCAGTAAACGTAAAGCCCTTCAAACTTTGTTTTAGCCTTTTTCCATCTCCCTCTGTCTTCTTGATCACGCAACATCCTATTTCTCTCCGTTGTGCGGGCGACTGAAAGCGCATCCTCCCTGCGCGTGGCTACTTTCGGATGGCTGAGCGCACAGGACCTTCGTCTGCTCATTGGAGCGGTGGCTCTTCCGATTCAGAATACAAGCTGAGCTCGGACTCGGACAGAGTCTCATGCGAGGAAGAGGCGAGTTCCACATCGTCAGATTCGGATGTTGAACGAATGTTATAGTCAGGCTGATGGTGATGATGATGATGATGTTTACTAACAACAGCTGCAGAACACTGAAATGTGCATATTGCATTGACTATGTTATTTGTATACCAATCATAATAAAAAATAAATTGCTATGTTCATTCCCTGTTATGCTCGTTCCCTGAAACCAAGCCAACACAGGGGTGCGTCACGGCCAGAAAGGTTTGACAGCGAAAGGGTTAAGGGAAAGGTGATGTTACAACCTCAGTTTCGGTTTCACAGTGTTTTTATCACTAGCGCCACACCGCAGTCAACCTTGTAAGTTTACTGCATCGTGTTCCTGTTCCCATCCTTTGAAATAAGTGTCAGTCTTTGTTTGGTCCCCGTCGGAAGAAGTCCTCTTTCCTTCTGCAGCGCTCCACACCCCGGTCGGTATGCCCACTGAGTAAGCCTGTCCCTCGGCCAGCGTCGTTCGACAGCACACGACTACATCGCTACATTATCCGATTAAGTTTTGTGCAATGGACTGCTGATGGTTTTCGTGCATGTGCCATAGATTATTCTTCATTATTTCCAGTAATAAAATTCAGTTGATAGTTGCAGCATCGTTCCGTTGTTTCGTACCTCTGCTATATTGTGGCGGGTTTCCACCTTCAATCCCGTACCAATTGGCCCAGCTTTTGACTTAGATGTTCCTCGCCTTCGTCTTGCCTCGGCTACTCTCCTTGTTTAATTGAAATCATCAAAGAATGGATTTTCTGATGCCATCATTATCAAAATATGATAAAACAATTTGTAAACTATGAGAGGGAGTTATGCAGTTGTGGAACAGTGGAAGAATCTCCCTGTCACATCTGCACAGTCCAAACTCAGCTAATTTATATATTTACACTGGCAAGGCAAAGTTTGTGCGACAAGCATGGACAGGCAGATGGCTGGTCTATAACTGTCAATCAATCCACTGCCCATAACTGCTTAGTGCAGTAAGGAGAGCTTGTTCCAACAATGCAGCAACAATGGCAAGAGAAAAGTGCGGCCCTGAAGTTACAAGCAAACAAAACAAAAGAAGAGTCGGTCACTCACTTGTTTTCAAATTCTGAAATGAAGTTCTCGTACATCTGAAAAAAAGAAGCCAAAAATTAAAACCAAGTACTAGCATTCCTAACTAGAAGACAACCCAATCGCCAAAGCACTGCAGCCCAGCAACCCTTCCCGTCCAGTCTTGCTGTCTCGGTACCCGACTCCCTTCAGTAACAACAGACAAATTGCCCTATTAGGCCCACCACCTGCCCTGCCCATTTTTGGTGTTTCATTGCTGAAGCTTCCTTTGTCAGCTTTAGCCTCGTCATTAACAAATTTATTCAGATCTAGGCCGGCCCGGTTCTAAGCCAAACCCTGAAAGTCCGAGGCCAGAAAAAAGAAAAAAGAACTTACCTCCAATGTAGGCCGAACGAAAAAGCAAGGACAGCATTCACAAAATGGAAACGGCCTTTAATGAATATGAACACGCCGAGCTCATTCTACATTGCTATCTTCCTTATCGCTGTCATCTCCTCGTTGCGGCCAGCGCACGCAAAAAGCATCGCAAAAAGCCCGGCTTCAACGTTTTGCGATGCCTCTGTGGCTGGCACAACTTTTCGTTTGAAAGAAGCAGCATAGTGGCATCACCTGTTTGGGGCCATCATGATCACGCCACACCACACGCCTCTATGCCGATATGACACAGGTCAAAACGACGTCACTCGCATACTTCAGTTGGCTACTGGCGCAGCGAGTAGCGGCTGCAATAATGACCTATTTAGATGGCACCATATTTATCAATTTCCATTAAAAACTGGAACATTCGTTAAAATCCTTCAATGTAAGCTAACCCTAGAGTTTGGTATAGGATTATTTGAAAAAAAAAAAATATCCGCCTAGACTAAAATAAATACGGTAAGTACTAGGCACCGGTTATGCACTTTGCGTTTAAAACAATTTGCTCAGCACGTGGATCGTCATTATGTCCGTGGCTTGTGCGTAGCTCACTTTGGTTTCCATGCCAGGCTATGTGAACACTACTTCAGCCTACCGAACCCTATGACGATAGATTCAAAGCCGCCCCACATTCAGCGTTTTTACTGGCATCCGTCGGCATTGACGCCGAGAGAGACGACGAGCCGAAATCCCGAGGTATGGGCCCGCCAGATCTCGCTGCCAGAAGCAGCTCAATGAGAGGAGAACAATCAGCGCCCAGCCATGCTGCTGGCTACTTTTGCAGACAACTTCCACTGCAGCCGGTTCAGACGTGCACCATTGTGGTGCATCTGCAAAGGCAGCCACTCATGCCTTCATATGCACAGCAGCCTAGAATTTTTTTGGGTGTCTGACATAGAACTATATATAAACGAGGCATAAAAGCCATAATCAAGAATATTTCTAATAGCTCACTTGAACTACATTACACACTGCTCCAGATTAAGTTCAACTGGTTACATTGTGCGACCCCAGGCAGGCGCGCTGGTCAACGTGTGGCTGTGCGACCGACCCTCCTCGCTCACGCGCCACCGCTGAGAGACGGTTGTACACATGCTGAATGTGGGGTGGCGTTAATGCTCAAAAACAAAGCTTTACTAAACAAAGACACTGTACTACTAGCCCAATGACATCGTAACACCTCATTTTAATTGTGTCAGCAGTACTCAATCCCCGATAATAAGTCATTGCAGGACGGAAGAAAATGCCGCTTCCCCATGCTTACTCTACTCTATTCTTATATTAACTGAATAGAGTTAAAATAACTAAGACAAAAAATCAGGCGAATACTACGCACTGTACGAATTGATATAAGCGAAGCTTCCAGTGTTTGCTTTGATTGATGACAATTAGTGGTGAATTTCTTCAACGTTCAGTCTAAAATGAGGATGGCAAGTTGGTGTTAAACATTACCTCACGTGCACCACTGCTGTTTGTCTGCATGCCACAGTGAACACTCAGGGAGACGTGTTTCCTACAGGCGCTGTTGTGCGCCATTGTTCATAACATCCGAGAGGATTAAGCATTGTCATTGCTTCACACAGCACATCGCATCCTGGTGTTAACAGCGCAAATTGTAGACGGCCATGTATAGACTGCCACGTATCGTGGCACAAGCGTTAAACTTTATTTGAATTGTGGGGTTGTACATGCGAAAACCCCAATCAGATTATGAGGGATGCAGTGGCGAACATCCGATTAATTTTGATCCCCAGGGTTCCTTAATGTGCACCTAAATTCAAGTAAAGAAGAGTTTTTGTACACGAGAGTACAATGCATCTAAGTGCACGAGAGTACACGGTCGGGATTGAACCCACGACCTCGAGCAATGCCATAGCCGCAAAGCTACCGCCACTGGCACAAAAGTGTTGATTCGATGTTCAGCCACTTCCGTAGTGTCAACTAGATGCCACAGTGCTTAAATGTCGCTTTGTGCCTGCACGTCCTAACACATTTGCGCAGTGTTGATTTTTCAGAAATAGCAGAACTGTACTGTACATGCCTTGAAATTAAATACATCCAACTTGTCCGCAACCGGCTGTCATGTCTAGTAGTAGCGTTTCCTTGTCTTCTTGTGTCGCCTTTTTCCTCGCCCGCCCTCCCCCCATGTATGCACGCTGTGAGTGAAGAGTGGCAAGGCTGTTATTCACTTGTTTCACGACAGCGTCGATTCTACCCATTCTCTACATCCCCTCTGGACTGCTGCACTTTAGTGCAGAGGTAAGTGCTGCCCTTTCTGCAATGCTCTCGAGGGGTGTCACGGATAATTACAGTAGTCAGGAGGGCACTGTGGCGATGCCCAGGGAGCACCAGAGATCATTGTAGCAATACGATGGAAAGATCCAAACAAGCTTCTTGCATTGCCTTTCCCTTCTGCCACGCCCCTGCCATGTATATGCAAGCTCTGAACCACCTCCCCACATGGCATGCAAGATAGCAGCACCAGTGGGAAAAGTCGAAGGAAAAGCCAAAGAAAGCTTCGCCTTGAAACTTCATTTTCATTTAACCCCATGCTGCCTGTACTCTCACATTTTGGGATTTTTGGTATTGCATAGTGCTGTGATGGTTTTGCTGGCTCACGAAGTTTATACTAACTGCAAAGAACAACTTTGGCTGCATCCATTTCATGTATCTGGCTGGTTTCTGGCCACAGATTTGTGTTACAGGCAAACAAATCATAGCACCTGATCTCGGGCACTGTTACTCAATGATGGTCACAAATGGTAGTGGAGACACGTACAGCGTCACACTACATCAGTGGCAGTGTCAAAGAATGCAGCCCATTCAACTATAATTTTCTCCCGAACTAAGTATTTTATTGGCACAAAACAAGTGCTTATAAGGAAATGTTGAAATGGTATATAGCCAGTCCATGTCGACTAAATATTTCCGATTAGTGTCCCTTTATGTCCTCTGCGATCTGTGGCAAGTTATCTCCATATTTGCTGAACGTCTTGTGCATAAACCATAGTGTGCCAAGATATTTTCAATTCATCTTCCTGGTCCAGCACTCTGCGTGCAGTGAATGTATACATTATTCCCTCCTACTGAGAGAACAACAAAATACAGCAAACTCTCCTCATAACCAAGTCACTGGGACAGGAAATTGATTTTATCGTGAGGCTATTTTGTTAAGACTAGGCAAACTGAAAAGAGCCAATGTAACATAGGACATACACTGCAGTGATGTTGGAGTTTATAGAATGGTTCTCAAGACAAAAGCTGCACTCAACAGCAGCGACAAACAGTGGCTGATGCCCGAGAGCCTCGTTTGCCCACATTCGCCACTCAATGGCAGGGTGGCCTTCACAGCACTCTCTCGTAGGTTCATACCGCAAAGAAAACAGAAGTCTAACAAGGCCTGTCATCAGCACAAAGAAAGCAGACAAGGACAGGCACCAACTAACACTGTGTGTCCACTCTCTTCGCACCGACTATACCATTACATGAAAAGCAAAAGGGTCATAATAAAGTTTATCCAATCCAATTACATAGCAGTGTGGTGTGGATTACCTAATCTACACTAAGCCCAGTGCGGTGTTCTCTGGTATAAAATGCACACACCGCAGCTGGGGCAACAAAATACATCACTGGGCAAATTTGCTGGACAGGCTCTCACCTGGAACAGGGCATTGCCCTGCTGCATCTGCGAGCAACGGACAAAGGCCAGCAACTTGAGAGTCAGCTGGTGCCACAGCCTGCAATCACAGTTGAAATACACCGCCTTAGTTAGCAACCCGCCAGTGCTGTTCAAAAGGTTGGACCAGTTTTAACCCACAACACCAAAAAACTAAAATGGGTTACAGGATCTGAAGACTATCCCCAAACTGACATGCATCTTCTCGGGCATGTTACTAGTCAGTGCCAAAGCTTTGAAGAAGCACTTTCATAGAGAAACTGCTGATATTTGTCACAACTGGAGATGCACACGTCAGGCCAGTATATGGCAAAACTGCATCCCCTCAGACTGGGCACAGCCCTCTGAACGCATCTTTTACTTTACTCTAAGCACACCGGCATGGGCAGGACACATAATGAGGAGGGAAGATAACCGATGGTCATTAAGGGTTACGGACCTAATTCCAAGGGAAGTGAAGTGTAGCGGGGGACGGCAGAAAGTTAAGTGGGCAGATGAGATTAAGAAGTTTGCAGGGACAACATGGCCACAATTAGTACATGAGCGGGGTAGTTAGAGAAGTATGGGAGAGGCCTTTGCCCTGCAGTGGAAGTAACCAGGCTGATGATGATGATGATGGAGCACACACACTTCTGCGGCATACATTCAGCACTTTAGACTCAGAAAAACTTTAAACAGAAGAGAATGACAAGCAATACATTGTCTTTAGATCACAGTGACTTTTTCACAACCTTACGGCTGCAGATTTTAGGAATTAATAAACTTGCTTGAAGCAAATGCATCAGTGGTATACAACATTTTGCACTGCCACAAGAAGGTAGCACAAGTACCATCACAATATTGATACATGCACATTGCGAGTTTCTTGTGGCCGATGCATGCGGGCGCCCCAACGAAGACAACAAACGCTCTCTGGCACTCGAGTTGTCGGCTGGACTGGCCAGCGCTGCAGTTACCCCTTGTAAATATACTTTGTAAGTAGTCTCCAGACTCAATCCTTCATTCGCGTCAAATATTAGTTGAAGGTCCCGTTCCCCGTCCTCGCCACGGAGCTCCGCAGCGGCGGCACCGTCCTGCTTTCCACTGTGGCTCCCGGTGATGACACCTCGCCTCTCCTTCTACTCCTGCAACCCCGACAACAACGTACATTACAGTTACCATTCCCCACGATCCTGGCATATTCTCCGGCGAAGATAATGTCAACGTTGAGGACTGGCTCAGCCTGTATGAGCGTGTTAGCCAAAACAACCGCTGGAACCCTACCATTATGCTAGCGAATATCCTATTCTACTTGGGCGGCACTCCTCGTGTCTGGTTCCGGACACACGAGGACAAGATCTCTAGCTGGGATGCTTTGAAGGAGAAGCTCAGCAACTTCTTTGGAAATCCCACCGGTAAACAACTGGCTGCTAGGAAAGAGCTTGCTACCCGACTTCAGTCTTCTACTGAATCGTATGCTTCGTACATACAAGACGTGCTCGCTCTTTGCCAGAAAGTCGATGAGAAAATGGTCGAGGTCGACAAAGTCGGCCACGTACTCAAAGGAATCGCTGACGATGCGTTCAACTTGTTGGTTTTCAACAATGTATCTATCATCGACGTCACTGTCAAGGAATGCCACCGCGTTGAGCTCGCCAAAAGCCGCCGTTTCATTCCACAGTTGTCCCGGCTCCCTAACACGGCTGCAACGTTGTCTTGCGTCAACCTTACCGCATCACCACCCTCAAATGAGCACGTCACACATATTGTTCGCCACGAGCTCGAGGCTACAAGTCCTGTGTCGTTCAATCCACGCCCACCTGACCCCACCATCGACCAACCAGCCCCAGCGATCTCTCTCATTCAGGCAGTTGTGCGGCAGGAATTCGCAAACCTAGGTTTTCCTGCTGCTTGCTCCATCTCCCAACCTGATGCCCAACAGGTGCCAGCTGCTAAGCCTCACGGCAATCTGTATTGCTCTCCCAGATACCGCAACCCTACTGAGTGGAGAACTGACGACAAGCCCATTTGCTTCCGCTGCCTCCGCATTGGCCATGTCGCTCGCCACTGCCGCACCTCCCGGACGTCACCATATTCAAGCTCCTTTTCCCTATCTCCTCGCTTATATACCGACCCGTGTAGGGGCTCGCCTCGCCGTATGCCTCCTACCTTTGACGTATCCCTCGATGTCAGTCCTGTTCGCTCACCATCGCCTCAGTGCCATCGGTCCCCGTCACCCCAGCCACGCCGGTATTCATCGCTGACCAATTATGGACCCTCCCAGACGGAAAACTAGACCATGCAGCTCCTGGAGGTAGCGCTGCATTATCTTCGTCGTGTCGAAATCCTCCGTTGATGCTCCCAACGAACCAGAACTTACTTGATGTTCACGTCGACGGTGTCCCTTTGACGGCGCTAATAGATACTGGAGCCCAGGTGTCCATAATGAGTTGTAACCTCAGTCGTCGACTGCGGAAGGTTCTCACACCTCCTACTACTCGAGTTGTACGCGTGGCAAATGGCAACACTGTTGACGTCACTGGAATGTGTGCTTCCCGTTTAAGTATCGCAGACCGCCTCATTCCTGTTCTTTTTACAGTGCTGTCCAGTTGTCCCCACAACCTAATCCTCGGACTCGACTTTCTTATGGTGCATTCAGCTTTGATCGACTGTTCTGCCAGTACCCTTTGCCTCGAACTTCCTCTACTCACGCATATTCGTGCTGAACTGCTGAACAACTTTAGTACGACCGCCTTCGTCCACCTATCGCCTTGACTTTCATCAATTTGCTATCATCTTTTCCTGTGCCCAATGGTGATCACGTCGCCACACCTTTTCCTGATGTCCTTTTGATGCGCAATATCACTGTGCCCCACTCCGTCGTCCCTGTCACCAATAACTGGACATGCCTCCCCGTCGTCAATTTTGGCCTGACAAAAGAAGTTCTAACCAAAGGCATATTGGTTGCAATGCTCCATGCTATCGGAGATGACCACGTCACAACATTTTTCGTAGACATCTGCTCAGATTCTTCACCATGTCCACAGGATGCTATTTCTCCTGATGCAGCATTTCGTCCCATGATTGCTGTGGACCTATTGCCTGAACAAGCAGCAGCTCTGTGTCGCCTTTTGGTTTCCTACCATGACATCTTTGACCTCAGCAATCGCCGATTGGGCCACACTTCAATTGTTAAGCATCACATAAATACTGGTGATGCCAGTCCTATTCATCGACAGCCATATCGAGCTTCTGCTTCAGAGCGTAACGTTATTCAAGATGTAGTGAACAAGATGCTTCCCAAAGGCATTGTTGAACCTTCGTCGAGCCCTTGGGCGTCGCTCGTGGTGCTTGTTAAAGAGAAAGATGACACATGACATTTCTGCATAGATTATCATCATCTAAACTGCATTTCATCATATAAACTGCATTGAGTGCAGCAATGGCACAGAGGTAGAACACCCGCCTTGCGTGCAAGAGGTCCGTGGTGCGAATCCCAGTGCCGCGCAATTTTCCACCGGATTAAAAAAAAAAAATCCCTATGTTGATAAAATTGCATAAACAGGCCTGGAGTGTGGCCTGATCCTGGTGACCAGAACCTGTAACGCACTCCCTCACCAGAGCAGGATTGGCCACCCTAGTGCAGTACTTGGCCACAACCACCTATATGAACACAACAATCAAACCCCGGCCCTCAGTCCCCAGCAGCTGGGAAGCAACTGACCACGGCGGCGGTCAGACCTGCGACGCTGCAGAGGGTGCTAAGAATCCCTGGCTCCAGACAGGCCGCCATTGGAACATGAACCTGGCAACGTTTAACGCTAGAACGTTATCTAGTGAGGCGAGTCTAGCAGTGCTATTAGAGGAATTAGAGGGCAGTAAATGGGATATAATAGGGCTCAGTGAAATTAGGAGGCCAAAAGAAGCATATACAGTGCTAAAAAGTGGGCACGTCCTGTGCTACCGGGGCTTAGCGGAGAGACGAGAACTAGGAGTCGGATTCCTGATTAATAAGAATATAGCTGGTAACATACAGGAACTCTATAGCATTAACGAGAGGGTGGCAGCTCTTGTTGTGAAACTTAATAAGAGGTACAAAATGAAGGTTGTACAGGTCTACGCCCCTACATCCAGTCATGATGACCAGGAAGTCGAAAGCTTCTATGAAGACGTGGAATTGGCTATGGGTAAAGTCAAAACAAAATGCACTATACTGATGGGCGACTTCAATGCCAAGGTAGGCAAGAAGCAGGCTGGAGACAAGGCAGTGGGGGAATATGGCATAGGCACTAAGAATAGCAGGGGAGACTTATTAGTAGAGTTTGCGGAACAGAATAATATGCGGATAATGAATACCTTCTACCGCAAGCGGGATAGCCGAAAGTGGACGTGGAGGAGCCCGAAAGGCAAGACTAGAAACGAAATAGACCTCATACTCTGCGCTAACTCTGGCATCATACAAGATGTGGACGTGCTCAGCAAGGTGCGCTGCAGTGACCATAGGATGGTAAGAACTCGAATTAGCCTAGACTTGAGGAGGGAACGGAAGAAACTGGTACATAAGAAGCCGATCAATGAGTTAGCGGTAAGAGGGAAAATAGAGGAATTCCAGATCAAGCTACAGAACAGGTATTCGGATTTAACTCAGGAAGAGGACCTTAGTGTTGAAGCAATGAACGACAACCTTGTGGGCATCATTAAGGAGTGTGCAATAGAAGTCGGTGGTAACTCCGTTAGACAGGACACCAGTAAGCTATCGCAGGAGACGAAAGATCTGATAGAGAAACGCCAATGTATGAAAGCCTCTAACCCTACAGCTAGAATAGAACTGGCAGAACTTTCGAAGTTAATCAACAAGCGTAAGACAGCTGACACAAGGAAGTATAATATGGATAGAATTGAACATGCTCTCAGGAATGGAGGAAGCCTAAAAGAAGTGAAGAAGAAACTAGGAATTGGCGAGAATCAGATGTATGCGTTAAGAGATAAAGCCGGCAATATCATTACTAATATGGATGAGATAGTTCATGTGGCTGAGGAGTTCTATAGAGATTTATACAGTACCAGTGGCACCCACAACGATAATGGAAGAGAGAATAGTCAAGAGGAATTCGAAATCCCACAGATAACGCCGGAAGAAGTAAAGAAAGCCTTGGGAGCTATGCAAAGGGGGAAGGCAGCTGGGGAGGATAAGGTAACAGCAGATTTGTTGAAGGATGGTGGGCAGATTGTTCTAGAGAAACTGGCAACCCTGTATACACGCAATGCCTCATGACTTCGAGCGTAGCGGAATCTTGGAAAAACGCTAACATAATCCTAATCCATAAGAAAGGGAACGCCAAAGACTTGAAAAATTATAGACCGATCAGCTTACTGTCCGTTGCCTACAAATTATTTACTAAGGTAATTACAAATAGAATCAGGAACACCTTAGACTTCCATCAACCAAAGGACCAGGCAGGATTCCGTAAAGGCTACTTAACAATAGACCATATTCACACTATCAATCAGGTGATCCAAAAATGTGCGGAATATAAGCAACCTTTATATATAGTCAGGCAAGGAGATACAATCTCTCCAATGCTATTCAGAGCATGTTTACAGGAGGTGTTCAGAGACCTGGATTGGAAGGAATCGGGGATAAGAGTTAATGGAGAATACCTTAGTAAGTTGCGATTCACCGATGATATTGCCTTGCTTAGTAACTCAGGGGACCAACTGCAATGCATGCTCACTGACCTGGAGAGGCAAAGCCGAAGGGTGGGTCTAAAAATTTAAGCTGCAGAAAACTAATGTTTAACAGTCTCGGAGGAGAACAGCGGTTTACAATTGGTAGTGAGTCACTGGAAGTGGTAAGGGAATACATCTACTTAGGACAGGTAGTGACTGCAGATCCGGATCAAGAGACTGAAATAATCAGAAGAATAAAAATGGGCTGGGGTGCGTTTGGCAGGCATTCTCAAATCATGAACAGCATGTTGCCATTATCCCTCAAGAGAAAAGTTTATAACAGCTGTGTCTTACCAGTACTCACGTACGGGGCAGAAACCTGGAGGCTTACGAAAAGGGTTCTACTTAAATTGAGGACGACGCAACAAGCTATGGAAAGAAGAATGATAGGTGTAACGTCAAGGGATAAGAAAAGAGCAGATAGGGTGAGGAAATAAACGCGAGTTAATGATATCTTAGTTGAAATCAAGAAAAAGAAATGGGCATGGGCAGGACACGTAATGAGGAGGGAAGTTAATCGATGGTCATTAAGAGCTACGGAATGTATTCCAAGGGAAGGGAAACGTAGCAGAGGGCGGCAGAAAGTTAGGTGGGCGGATGAGATTAAGAAGTTTGCAGGGACAACATGGCCACAATTAGTACATGACCGGGGTAGTTGGAGAAGTATGGCAGAGGCCTTTGCCCTGCAGTGGGCTTAACCAGGCTGATGATGATGGTGATGAAACTGCATTACCAAGAAAGATGTCTACCCCTTGCCTCACATTGACGATTGTCACCAGGGTGCCAACTACTTTTCATCAATACACCTGTGGTCTCGTTACTGGCAGATTTCTGTGGATGAAAAAGACCAAGAGAAGACCGTGTTCATCACTCCTGATGGTCTATGCAACGCCCCAGCCAGGTTCGAATGTACGATGGAATTTTTGCTTAAAGGATACAAATGATCAACATGCCTCTGCTACCTAGGCAACATTCTTGTATTTTCACCTACATTTGAGACACACCTTGAGCGCTTATAAGCTGTTCTTCAAGTCTTCCATGCGGCTGGACTCCAACTAAATTCCTCGAAGTGTCACTTCAGTCATCGGCAGATTACAGTACTGGGCCAGCTCGTCGACGCTTCCGGTATTCAACCAGATCCGGAGAAAATTCATGCTGTCACGTCTTTTCCTGTACCTCAGTCTGTCAAAGACGTCCAAAGTTTGTAGGTCTCTGCTCCTACTTCCGATCCTTCGTTAAAGACTTCACAGTGATTGCCCAACCTCTTATTGATCTTCTGAAGAAGGATGTGCCGTTTATGTAGGGCCCCAGTCAAACTGCCGCGTTTTCCCACCTCGCCAACATTCTCACCATGCCACCTATACTGGCCGACTTTGACCCGTCCTCTCCTACAGAGGTGCATACCGATGCCAGTGGTCACGGTATCGGAGCCGTCTTAGCCCAGCACCAACAGGGTCAAGATCACATTATCGCGATATTGACCCTGTTGTTATCGCATACGCTAGTTATCGCATGCGCTAGCCGCCTCCTCACAGCAGCGGAGTGCAACTATTCGATTACAGATCGTGAATGTCTGGCTCTCGTATGGGCGGTTTCCAAAGTCTGCCCGTACTTGTATGGCACGCACTTCTCTGTAATCACGGCCCACCACGCGCTCTGCTGGCTTTCCTCACTCAAGGATCCTACCTGCCGGCTTGGTCGCTAGGCTCTGCGGCTGCAAGAATATTACTATGCAGAATTGTACAACTCATTGACATCCCCCTTGACAATGATGCAGGTGGTCGAAAGGTTTTGTTTTCATTGGACTCTGTGCTGCCCATGCTTTCGTATTTCAGTAGTTTCATTATCGTGTAGCGCTGTACTGGTTTTGCTGGCTCGCGAAACTCGCACAAACTGCAAGTAGCAGAGAATTCCCCTTTCATGTGATGTCAAGGGATGCTCGAATGGTGCACGCCACTTTGCCAAAAGCAGCTGTAGTGGCGAATCCACCTTTCTGTCTTCACTTAGTTTCACCATGGCCGTGCATCTGCATATTGTGCAAAAAAAAAATGTAGCAGCATCTGTCGGGCACCGTTTTACTCACTGACGGCAGCAAAAGGTGGTGATGGCATATGCAACGTCACCACTCCCCAGTTGGGTGGCGGGAGATTCAAATTGTGATAAAGGTATTTGGACCCTTCAGATGCAATTTTCTCGTTAACTAAGTAATTTCTTGGTACGAAACAAGCATTGCAAGATTACTGGAATGGTATTTAAACTGTCCACATCAACTTAGTATTTGCCTTTATACTCCATTCCATACATAGCAGTCAACGCTGTGGAAGCTATGCAAGAAGTTAGGTCAAGAAAAGTTATCACTCCGCGCGTTCCGTCCATGCTTCGCTACACGCCAACAGCATTCGCTCGCACGAGCAGGCACGTGAGCCTCCTCGTGACGGGTTGCAAATAAAAAACCCAAAAAGAACAACAAAAATAAAAAAGATTAACGAATTAACAGCCTTATCCCATAGTGTGCTTGTTTCTCAGAATTAAAACATCTTTCATTCAATAGTGAGCGCATATAAAATATAGTTGCACACAATTGCAGTCAAAAGTCATCGAACTATATTCAAGTGTGAACGAAGCCCACTGCAAGACGTCTCTCTAACCACCACAGTGTTGAGTGCTATGTATAGAATGGAGTATAGTGTCCCTTTAAGGGCTGCCATCTGAGGAACTTCAGCCGAGTGTAATATGGCAATAAAGGCTCATCCCAGTGAGCAAACATGATTTGCTGCTGAACACTTTCAAGGCTGTCAATTAAATGAGTCTGCTACAGACTCCACACTGCACAACAATATTCAAGGTGCGGCATATAAGGTGCAGAAAGTGGTCAGACCACCCATCTTTGACAGCCATGACCCCAATCTCAGGCGGCGTCTTACCAGGGTCCTTCAATGCTTTCTATCTGGTTACAAAACTGAAGCATAACGCTGTAGGAGATATTCATATAGCACCGCAGTGGATGCACCATGGCGCTGGCACAAGTAGACGGTGGACTGGAGCAGGCATTCTGTGCATATGGTCGCTATAGCACAAGGGTTGACTGCCTGCATCAGCACTTGAATATTGTCGACACAATGTGCAAATTGCTGCCTTGTTTCTCTACAGTACTCATAGACTTGAACACGAACAATTTCGGAACAGCAACAACACCTTGTTGCATTTCCAGGTTTAACTGCATTCGCAACAGTAGTATAAATCACAATTCAAATTGAACACTTGAACGTCAAAAAAATTGAATTATGGGGTTTTACGTGCCAAAACCATGATCTGATTATGAGGCCTGCCGTAGTGGGGGACTCCGGAATAATATGAAACACTTGGGGTTCTTTAACATGCATCTAAATCTAAGTACGCATGTGTTTTCGCATTTCGTCCCAATCAAAATGCTGCCGCAGTGACCAGGATTTGATCCTGCCACCTTGTGCTTAGCAGCTTCACACCATAGCCACTAGGCAACCACAGCAGGTACACTTGAACTACTCCATTGTTAGAAACCAACTACAAAGCAGGTTCACATCGCACTTTTATGCAACCTGCATTTGAAACTAACAAAGCTAACCAAATGATTACTAAACTAAGTACTAAATTAAGTTCAACAGAACACACTGTAGGGCTAGTTGGTACTGCACAACTTCATAACTGCATAACTCTGCATAAGAGAAGCGCTGTGTTTTCGTTGCCTTCTCTTGTCCTCGTGTTATTTCTTTTTTGCTTTGCCTCAAGTTATACAAAATTAAGTACCAAATTACTAAACTTATAACTGATTATCACTAAATTATTACTAAATCATGACTTATCTAAATGGCACCTTTTGCCTGACACTGGCAAAAGATGCCGAGAGCCAGTGGGCTATACTAATCCAGGTACAACCAAATTAGGAAGACCCACTAAGCTTCAACAAAAGACACTCCTTCACAAGAACAGGAATTGGCCTCCCTGGTGCAGCGTTCAGCCACTCCCTCCCAAATGACTCAATGACTCATTCAATCAACCGATGGCCTTCATTCCCGAGCAGCTGCAGAGGACCTCACCAAGGCGGCGGTCAGACCTGCAGCAGAGGGTGCTAAGAATCTCTGGACCTGGACAGGCGCCAATGGAAACTGACCCTGGCAACCTTTAAACCTGAACTCTGTCGAGTGAGGCTAGCTTAGGAGGACTCTGAGGGATTACCAGCATTGCTTGGGATATCATTGGCCATAGTGATGTTAAAAGAACTGGTGAGGCTTATACAGTGCTAACAGTCCTATGCTCTGCTATAGAATCCAACTATAGGCCAACCTAGATGCAGTAAGGGTAAAAGCAGACCAATTCAGGCTGGTACTTGCAAATATGCAGCCTTAGAACAGAGAGATGAAGATAACATAGAGGTAATGAATGAAACCATAACTAGGCTGGCTTCAGAAGCAGCAATTGAAGTGGGAGCTAAAGCACCAAGGCAACCCATAGGCAAGCTCTCCCAAGTAACCAAGGACCTAATAAAGAAATGAAAAAGAATGAAAGTGACCAACTCAAGAGACAAGATAGAATTCACGGAACTGTCAAAACTGATCAACAAGGAGAAAATAAGGGATATTCAAAATTATAACATGAGAAAGACTGAGGAAGCCATAAAAAATGGATGCAGCATGAAATCAGTAAGAAGGAAACTTGGCATAGGACAAACCAAGATGTATACACTGGAAGATAAGCAGGGTAATATCATCAGCAATCTCGAAAATATAGTAAAAGCAGTGGAAGAATTCTATACTGACCTGTACAGTACCCAGAGGAGTCAGGATATCTCAATTAGAAACAGTAACGAACAGGATACAGGAACTCCTCCTATAACTAGCAATGAAGTCAGAAGGGTCTTGCAAGACACTAAACAACGAAGAGCTGCAGGAGAAGATGGACAAACAGTCAACTTAAAGATGGAAGAGTCATAATGCTTGAAAAACTGGCGGCTCTTTATACGAAGTGTCTATCGACTGCAAGGGTCCCAGAAAACTGGAAGAATGCAAACATTATACTAATCCACAAAAAGGGAGACGTTAAACAATTGAAAAATTATAGGCCCATTAGCTTACTCCCAGTACTATATAAAATATTCACCAAGATAATCTCTAATTGGATAAGAGCAACACTGGACTTTAGTCAACCAAGGAAACAGGCAGGTTTCAAGGAGGGAGACTCTACAAAGGATCACATCCATGTCATCAATCAGGTAATCGAGAAATCCGCGGAGTACAATCAGCCTCTCTATATGACTTTCATAGATTACAAAAAGGCATTTGATTCAGTCAAGATACCAGCAGTCATAGAGGCATTACATAAGCAAGGAGTACAGGACGCTTACGTAAATATCTTGGAAAGTATCTACAGAGATTCCACAGCTACCTTAATTCTCCACAAGAAAAGTAAGAAGATACCTATAAAGGTGAGGGGTCAGACAAGGAGACACAATCTCTCCAATGCTTGGAAGAAGTATTCAGGCTATTAAACTTGGAAGGCTTAGGAGTAAGGATCAATGGAGAATACCTCAGCAACCTTAGATTTGCAGATGACATTGCCCTGTTCAGCAACACTGCGAACAAGTTACAACAAATGGTTGAGGATCTTAGCAGAGGGAGTGTTAGAGTGGGGTTGAAGATTAATATACAGAAGAGAAAGATAATTATCAGTAACTGGGCAAGGGAACAAGAATTCAGGATCGCCAATCAGCCTCTAGAGTCTGTGAAGTAACATGTTCCTATGGGTGGGCAGCGCAACCTGGACGAAGGACGAGAGGAAGTACAGAATACGAGCCCAAACACAGATCGAAAAAGTTAAAAAGTACACAGTCATCCCTTATTACATCAGATGGGGCATGGTTAAAAAAGACAGCCATGAAATATGGTGCTCAAGTAGTCTTTTCAGCAAAGAACTCCTTAAACAAGATTTGCAGTCTTGTCGATAGACCTAAACAGGCGTCCAAAGCTACATGCCGCGTCAAACACTCAGGGCAGCTTGTGGCACGCTCGGTGGCAATGGTCTGCGTCATTCCACCTTCGCGCGGCAAAATGTACTTTGGGCAGACAGGACACTGCCTTAACATCCACCTTAGGGAGCACCAAGGTGCAATCAGGAATGAAACAGGTTCTAATCTGGCCGCACATTGTAGAGTTTGCTCATGCAAACCCATGTTTGAACAAATAGAAATATTGTATAAAAATATGCATCAAATTAACCGCGAGATTGTAGAGGCCTACTTCATGCATGTGAACTCAGGCGCATGCGTCAGCCAGACTTCTATCACTCTGCAGGATAAAGAAACTGATTTTTTGAATGGCAACCTTGTAAACACCCTTGTAAATGTCACTTTACAAGTGCTTACATTTTCTGTATATAATAGTCCGTTGCTTGAAATAATAAACCAGTTAACTGCGCTCGTATTGTGTACTTCCTCTCGTCCTTCGTCCAGGTTGCGCTGCCCACCCATAGGAACATGTTCAATCACCAACTCGCCCAGGTTGCTGTGTTAATTCTGTGAAAGAGTACTTTTACCTAGGTCAATCACTCACAGGGGACCCTGATCATGAGAAGGAAATTTACAGAAGAATAAAAATGGGTTGGAGTGCATTTGGCAGACATTGTCAGATCCTGACTGGAAGCTTACCATTATCATTAAAAAGAAAGGTGTACAATCTATGCATTCTACCGGTGCTGACATATGGGGCAGGAACTTGTAGACTGACAAAGAAGCTTGAGAACAAGGACCACGCCAAGAGCGATGGAATGAAGAATGTTAAGCGTAACCTTAAGAGACAGGAAGAGAGCGGTGTGGATCAGAGAGTGGATATTGGCAAATAGAGGTGGATGAGCGGGACCATGAAAAGACAGCATTCGTAACCCCTGATGGCCCCTACGAATTTAAAGTGCTTCCATTCGGCCTCTGTTCCAGGCTTGGAACATTCCAGTGAATGATGGACACTGTGCTTGCAGGATTTAAATGGCAGTCGTGCTGAGTGTATTTGGATGATGTGGTCGTATTTTCCGCAACATTTGACCAACATCTAGAGGACCTGCGATTAGTGTTAGAAGCTATTCGCGCAGCAGACTAGACAATTAAGCCGGAAAAATGTCAGTTCGGCTTCAATTAACTTTGGTTTCTCGGACACGTCATCAGCGCTGAAGGCGTCCGGCCAGATCCGGAAAAAACAGCATCTCACAGACAGCAACCCACAACTCAAGGACAGCAACCCACAGACAAAAATTCAGTGTGACATTTTTTGGGTTTAGGCACATACTACCGAAGATTTGTGGAAAACTTTTCGAAGATTGCTGAGCCCCTTACAATACTAACAAGAGAAGATGAACCTTTCATGTGGAAAAGCAAACAACATGACGCCTTTGACGAGTTAAGGAAATGCCTGCAAGCTTCTCCAATCCTTGCCCATTTTGATGAGACAGCCGACACTGAAGTTCATACCGATGCGAGTAATGTTGGCCTCGGTGCCATACTAGTGCAGTGGAAGATCGGCCAGGAGAAAGTAATAGCTCATGCCAGCCATAAGCTTTCGAACGCAGAGGAAAACTACTCAGCAACCGAGAAAGAGTGTTTTGTAGTCATTTAGGCAATATGTAAATTTCGACCGTACCTCTCTGGTGGACCATTCAGAGCAGTCGGTGATCACCACTCGCTTTGCTGGCTGGCGAATCTCAAGGATCCATCCGGACAACTAGCAAGACGGAGCCTTAGGCTTCAAGAGTACGATATTACTGTCGTATACCGATCCGGGAGGAAACACAGCGATGCCAACTGCTTGTCACGCGCACCAGTCAAGACAAACATGTCAGAAGAAGAGGATTTCCTGTTCCTTGGCATTGTTGACGTGTCACAAATCGCTCAACAACGAGATGACCCAGAATTCCTTCCACTTATACAGCGCCTGGAGAGGCTCAACATTCAACTCCCGCGTATTTTCTCTAGGGGGCTATCCTCGTTCAGTCTGCGAGGAAGTGCCCCTACAAGAGAAACTTAGAGAACAGCGAGACAAAGTTTTTACTTGTCGTACCCACACTGCTATGCGAGAAGAAATTTTGCATGCATGTCACGACGAACCGACATCTGGACCCATGGGCATGAGCCGTACATTCGCCAGGATTCGTCTGAAATACTACTGGCCTAAGTTATTAGCATTAATGCAGCACTATGTCAAGATTTGTCGCGAGTGTCAAAGGCACAAGACTAAATTCATAAAACCGGCAAGCCTCCTCCAGCCAACAGAGCCACCAAAAGCCCCATTCGGACAAGTCGGTATGGACCTCCTTGGACCCTTCTTAACACCATCTTTAGGCAAAAAGTGGATAGTTGTGGCCACGGACTATCTGATTCGTTACGCAGAAACTGATTCCCTGTACAGTGCAACGGCTATCGAAGTTGCGAAATTCTTTGTCAACAATATTGTGCTCAGGCATGGCGCTCCCACAGTTGCTATTACCGATCGTGGAACAGCCTTTACTGCGGACCTAATGAAATGCTTGTTGCAAATGATACATACTGATCACAGAAGAACTACAGCGTAACACCCTCAGACAAACAGTTTAACTGAACGCCTGAACAGAACACTGGCTGACATGCTTTCGATGTATGTCGATGTTGAACATAGGCTGCGGGACGAAATTTTGCCGTACATCACCTTCGCATTTAATACGGCCATTCAAGAAACAACATGAGTCACCCACTTGAAATTGTATTCGGCCGAGCACTAACCCCATCTTTTAATGCTATGTTGCCGTTAGACGAAAAACACAACTCATCTGACCTAGATGATTTCTTGCAAAGAGACGAGGAGGCACGACAGATGGCAAGGTACCGAATACGCCACCAACAATGCATTGACTCCAGCCGATACAACCTGTGACCTCGTGAAGCTCATTATCAGCCCGGTGACAAGGCATGGGTATGGACCCCAGTACGACGCCGTGAACTGTCTGAAAAGCTTCTCTGCTGAACTTCGGCCTTAAGGAAATACTTCGTTGTGTAAGCAATGTCACTTATGAAGTGAAATCCGCTGGACACGAGAGCCCAAGACGGCACAACTCCACGTAAGTTGGGCATGTTGTCAGCATGAAACCCTACCACGAGAGGTCATGAAGAAAAAAAAAAAGTAAGAGCACACAGGAACCCCTACTTCCTCTCAGACATCGAGCCAATGCGATAAGGAGGGGTATAATTCCGCGACAACTTGGGTCACATTCAAGTTGCGTGCGCTTCATATTGGACTGTGCACACTGTACTGTGGTGTTGTTCGGCAACAACAGGCAGCGATCTTCATGGCACGAGTAGCCGGATGGACCCAGCTCGCATGCGCCACACGTACGAGGTATCACGCGAGAAGAAGGAAGAAGACAGTTCGACGCCAGTTCTAGAACAAGACTGCCAGAGATTCTTCACGACCGCAGTGACATTTTAGTTGTGGGCACAGGTTCGCCTTTATAAATAACATTCTTTTGTTAACCTGTGTTTCCCAACACCGTTACAATATTCTAACTGACATTAAAGAAAGAAATGAAGCTGGGCAAGTCATGTAATTTGTACGTTAGATAACTGGTGGACCATTAGGGTTACAGAATGGGTGCCAAGAGAGGGGAAGCACAGTCGAAGACGGCAGAAGACTAGGTGAAGTGATGAAATTAGGAAATTCAGGGGCACTAGTTCGAATCTGTTGGTGCAGGACAGGAGTAATTTGAGATCGCAGGGAGAGGCCTTCGTCCTGCAGTGGACATGAAATAAGCTGATGATTATGATTACTAAACTAACAAAGCTAACGAACTGATTAACTGTAACCAATCAAGCTGGTAATCACTGCGCGTACGCCCACTATTGCGCAAGGGTCGACTGCCTGTATTGGCGTGTGAATATTGTGAACACAATGTGCAAATCGTAAACGCCAAGATTTTCGAAACAACTACAATGCTTTCTTTTATTTCCAGGTTCTACTGCATTCACAACAGCTTAATACATGATTTAAATTGTACACTTGGACTACTCCATCGTTAGAAACCGCCTACAGAACAAGTTCATGTCACACTTTTATGTAATTCAAGGTGTCTACCAAGTTGACATATCCAAATTCCCCAAGTTTTCCAGGCTTTAGCTGAGTGCCGTTGCAAAATTCACAATTGACACAGAACAGTGTTTTACGTCACGATGGACTGAAACGCATGTTTAAAAAAAAAACGGCTTAATCCAGTTTGAATACCAAGGAGTAGTGTTTATTTTATTCAAAAATGAAACAGAAGGGACGGGTAAAAATATCTTTAAAAAAATGGTAAAGCTCATTGCAAATCAAGTTTAACATTTTCAAATATGAATCAAAAGAGATGCACACAGAAGCAAATATTTTCGAATATGAGCTATTTCTATCAACTGATAGCAAGCTCATTGGTATGAGGCCCAAACTTTGCCACATGTGAAATTATCTCTCAGCAGCTGGAAGGACAACCTCAACTGTCGTGACATACTCTCAGCTCGCGCACAACACCTCAGTTTTGCATGTGACTGCTTTTAAGGGTTTATTTTGGTTTGGATGGGGGACACCTGCATCTTGGCATCAGCCAACACTATTTTTTGAGCTCAAGCTCCTTCAAAGAAGCGGCGGCACACCTCCTTTTCCGTTAATTCCTCAATTCGTCAGTCCTTTGCATTCTCGTCCTACTTCCGCCACGCGTTCTCCGCGTGGATCATTTGAAACATCCTCTTAGTTGTTGTACAGTCAACGTCCAATTTTTTGGACTCCCTAGGGGCCGCGAAAACGTCCGATAAAGTGGGAAGTCCGAATAAAATGAATGCATGTCTTTTACTACTCCTGAGGGCTCAAATCGCCACAGGCAAGCCTGAAAACTCTCTGAGGGCCGGCCAGTACACTTATTAGGCATATCGGTGCTCGTACTGGGACAGGAGACAGCGTGTGCACGCGTGTAAAATTAAAGAATGCATACTGTATCCCACGACAATTGCCCCTTCACGCCCTTAAGATTCACCGCAATACTTAGCGTATGCTTCATCGCGTAACATTGCTTCATGTTTGGGAGTGCATTAGAATATTTTGTTAAGAAAGGCCAGCGGTCTGTCAGATTCTGGTATGGGCTGTTTCTTCGCCAATATTTACTACACAATATTTACTATCTGTACATATTGTATAAAGTTATTCGTTTCTTCTTCGTCTGCGGAAACAGTCCGTCTCTCGTCCTCCACCCCGGAGTCACAACAGTGAATGGCAGGCTGTGGGATTCGAAGCCAGATAACGCCCGCTACACCCCTCAACGGCAGCCACGAGGGGTGAGTGCCCGACGTTTGCCTTTTGCACTGCCAGACCTTTGTCGCACACGCAAATGCTAAGGACAATTGCTCAAGTATTCTGAAAGGATTGTAGTGGTTTTGTCTTAGTTCACTTCTGGCCTTGCATAGATTTCCGGCTTCAGAAGCAAAGCTAAATTAGAGGCGAAACCGGAGACGAGCCATCAGATCCCGATGGAGAAGCTCAGTATACAGGACCTCCTTGACGTTTGTCAGGAGATGGGCATTTCGGTTGCCACGGCAGGCAAAAGAATGCCATTCTGGACGTTATGAGGGCACAAGAGGTAACTGAAGAGAAAGTCGAAGAGGTTTGCGGTGAAATACTTGAGAGGAGAAGCGAGAAAAGAATGTGCGATGAGGCAGAAGAAAAATAAATGCGCGACGAAGCAGAAAAAAAAAAAAAAAACTCGCGCCGAAGCAGAGGAGCAGAAAAGGTGCGAGAAGGCAGAGGAGAGAAAAAGGCTCGAGGAGGCGGAGGAGAAAGAAAGGCGCGAAGGGAGAGATTATGCTCTTAAAGTGAGAGAACTGAAAATGGAGCAAATTCGAATAAGCTCGGCGCATTCAAGTCCTCTTTCTGGGGGAGACGATACGCCTAAACTGAGAATACAGGACCTGATGCTACCATACAGGATAGGCGGTGATATTGCACTTTTTCTCGTGAATTTCGAACATACATGTGAAAAGATAGGGCTGGACGGAAGCCTTTGGTCTCAAAAACTTCTTTCAGTTGTCCCAGGAGAGGCCGCAGAAGTTCTCGCATGCTCGTCTAAAGAAGACTACGAGAACTATGGAAAGGTAAAAGCCGCGCTTCTTCCCAAATACCGCCTCTCTGCCGAGGCATTTCGACAGCGATTTAGACAGGCAAAAAGGGGCAACGAGTCACACACTGAGCTCCCGTACGAGTTAAAGTCTAACTTAAAAGAGTGGCTCAAAAGTGCAGAAGTGTATGGTAACTATGACAAAGTGCTTGAATGCATAGCACTAGGGAAATTTTATCGAGTTCTTCCATAAGAAGTTATACTATCAGAAGAACTTCAGTGTGGCCTAGTTGGTGTTTACTGCATATCATATTGACCGCAAGTAAAGATGGGGACAGCGGAAGAGAACACATAAACGACACGGGCGGTAATTTTCAATTGGTTTATTCACGGCAGCCTGTGGGCATATATAGACAAATAGAACATGCGCAGAATGCAGCAAACAAGAACACTCATCAGCCTAGCGGAGAAACCAATGATAAAAAAAATCTGTTTCCGATTGAAACAACCTAATCGAATTGTCACTAACACAGTCTTGGCCTTTCTTTTTTATGTGATAAGCCTCCATCAGTTCGCGTGCAGTCTGGTCCTGGCTTCTCCCCAGAATCTTTATCTCCTTAAGAAGAGGTGCAAAGTGACAGGCATTGCAGTGCACAGGCAAGTGCGCCAATTCATCTTTCGTTAACTTTTGTTCGTGTTCCCTGGCTCGATCATTCAGGCACCGTCCAGTCTGCCCTGTGTAGCGGCGCTTTTAGAAACCTATCTTAATAGCACTTTTATCAGTTTTAACGAACACTTCTTTCTGCAGAAACATGGAATCTGCATTGGCTCATGCATTGCGCCATTTTCGTGTAACATTTTTTTAGCTACCATGGAAAAAGCACTTGATCAGGCGTTTGGGGGAGCGTATTTAAACATTTTAAAAGTTTTTAGATATATGGATGATTTTTTTATTGTTTTTAACGGGCAAGGAAGTTTAACTTCTTGTGACAGCATTCTAGCCATTTTTAATCTCGGTAAAGGGCTTTCTTTTACTCACGAACTTCCACTCGACAATTCCTTGCATTTTTTAGACCTAAGCATTTCCTTTGCTAAAGACCATGCGTGCAGGCAGTACTTCCCTCGGGCACAGAAGGGTTTGGTGCCATATGACTCCTCCCAGTCAAAGATTGTTAAACGAGGAGTAGCGATGCTCTGCTTAGAATCGGCTCTCCGCAAGTCGTGTGTGCACAAGATGCAGCTTGCCTTTGACAATCAGATTTACCGTCTTTTAAGACGGCAGGGTTCCCCGACTCAATGGTAACGCCAGAGGTGGAAACCCTCCGGCAGAAGGCAAAAGGATCTAGGGGCAAAGCAAGGGTGAGGACGACTACTATGGCCGTAAGACCTGAAGTGGCACCATATATATGCACAGGGTCACTCACAACCTAAGGAAGGCGGCAGGCAGGTTTGGAGTCCTCCTTGTCTTTTCAGCCCCTTTTAAGCTGGAGCGGCTCTGCCCCCGCACCTCCCGTGATCCTAAAGGAAGGCAAGGCTGCGGCAAGAACCATACCAAGCCATATGCAAAATGCAATGTAGGAGTTGTGTACGAAATCCCCCTGGCATGTGGCAAGTCCTACATAGGGCAGACAGGACATTGCCTGAATGATCAAGCCAGGGAACACAAACAAAAGTTAACGAAAGATGAATTGGAGCACTTGCCTGCGTACTGCAATGCCTGTCACTGTGCACCTCTTTTTAAGGAGAAAAATTCTGGGAAGAAGCCAGGACCAGACTGCACGCAAACTGACAGAGGCTTATCACATAAAAAAGAAAGGCCAAGACTGCGTTAGTACCACTTCCATTAGGTTGTTTCAATCTGTGGGGTTCTCACACCCATGCTCTTGGGACAAAGGAAAGACAACACAGTAGTGCAAACAATCACAAGGGCATTTATTGCACCTTCCATAGATCAATGCCTGCTAGCCGAGTTGCTTTCCCAAAACATGCCTCTAATCTAAGAAATCTAAGAAGTCCGACTCACCGCGACCGGATAGCGAGCGAATATGTTCGCCCCATGCTGGATCCCAACGCCTGGTCGTTTGCGCGTAGTCACGCGAACGTTGGCGCGCTCAAAGGCGGCCACGCGAGACGGTCTCGCAGAAGCATGGATCGGCGCACACGCGGAAGGTCCGCGCTGCTTGTCGTCCTCGAACCAAAGAGGAAGCATCTTCTCCCTTCCCACGCCCAAGTAACCCCGCCATGAGGCGGCTTTAGCAGCGCAAAACTCTCGCCATCTCTCGTACTGCGCTTCAACCACACCGACCAATGCAGGCCCCAGGCCACGCTGCGAAGCCGGATTACAGGAGACGGGAGCCATGCGGGAAAACAACATATTAGGGGACGTGTGAGAGCCGCGCATTCCCACAAATCGGAAATAGATTTTTTTGATAATTGGTTGCCCCGCTGGGCTGATAAGTGTTGTTTGCTGGAGTCTAAGTTTACCTGAACACGTTCCATATCTTTTTTTGAACAAATCGGAGCAGCTTTCAGAAAAGGAGGGCCAGTCGTTCTCTACCAGTCTCGCTTGCACGGCATTAACGCGATTGCAGTCACACGCCCTCTCAAAGAAACTTGAAAGCTCATATTCAAACGAGGAAACTGACAATGCAACATTCTCACAGCAGCAGCCTAGGCCAGGAGATACAGCTGACGAAAAGCAGATGGCTCAGACTTGTGACGGATCAATTACCGGATCAGTGACAGTGGGTAAGAGAGACTTGGGAAAACTAGGCGCCTAGGGCTGAAGTGGAAGATTCACTGCTTAGTCCCGCATCCTTTTGCTGGGAGCAGCTTAGTAGGGTTGACCGAGAGGCGCTTATCACGGCACAGTAAAGTGACCCTTCGCTGACTACGCTGCGGGCTAATGTGAATGAAGGAGTGGCCCAAAAGAACATCTCGTTCTACACTAGGTCAGGTCTCAAGTACCGAAAATATCAGGATTCCATACAACCAACTACTCATGCCAGAAGAGTACCGACCCCAGCTTTTAGATTTAGCGCATGCAAATGCTTGGGCGGGTCACCTCGGTATCAAGAAGACAAAGGCTGGGCTAGTCCAAGATTTATATTGGCCAGGATGCTGCTGGAAAGAGGTTGAAACACTTGTTCGGTCAGCGAGTTGGCAAATCCAACGACAAGTGGAAGGCCCCAATTCAATTGATGCCCATTATCAGAGAACCATTCCGGAAGCTTGTAATAGATGTGGTAGGACCCCTCCCCGAATCCCGTTGAGGTTGCCCATATATTTTGACCATACTGTGCGTGGGAACAAAATTTCCCAAGGCAATCCTACTTAAAGAACTGAACTCCTCATGCATTGTTGATGCACTGTTGTCCACATTCGCCCGTGTTGGCTTCCCGGCGGAGATTCAAAGTGACAACGGGAGTGTGTTTACTAGTTGCATGACAACAACGTTCTTTGAACGCTGCAGAATAAAGGTAAATTGTAGCTCTATTTTTCATCCCCAGTCAAATCCTGTTGAGTGGACGCATTCCCTCCCTAAGTGGGTATTGAGAGCACTTTTTGAGTTTTGAGCATGAGGGTTTTGGGTTTTGAGCATGACGAAGACTGGGAGGCCTGCATCCCAGCAGCACTCTTCAAAATAAGGTCGGCGCCAGTTGAGAGCACTGGGTTTAGCCCTGCAGAGCTAGTTTACGGGCGTAGCCTGAGGTCACCACTGAAGTCTACTGAAAGACGCTTGGGAGGGTTATCAGGGAGACCCACGTGTAGTAAACTACGTGCTAGACCTGCTAAAAAGGCTGTCAAAAATCAAGGAGCTCATTGAGGAAAATATGAAAGCTCCACAGAGCTCAGCAAAGACTTATTACGATAAGTCATCACGACAACGCACATTCCACATTGGCAACAAGGTAATGTTGCTAGACAGTGCAAGAAAAAAATGGACGTTCAATGGGAAGGGCCTGCTAAACTGGTGTCGAGGCAATGCCGCGCGACATGTGAGTAGGCATTACCAACATGTGAGTAGGCGCTCGCTAACAGGTAATGCCTAGTGGGGTGTGCTAGTGTGAGCTATCTGGGTCATGTCGTGGAGCCCAGCCAGCATAGACACTCCGAGCTAAAAGTTGCTGCCGTTTTGGAATACCGGCGTGCAACTACAAAGTCGGAAGAAAGGGCATTTCTGGGACTGGCGGGGTATTATCAGCACTACGTGAAAAATTACTCGAATCTCACTAGCCCTTTTGAGAGACTGTCTCCGCAATTCAGAGCCAACGATCATTTCGTGGGATAAAAAGAAAGAGAAGGCTTTCTAGAGCCTGAAACAAGCCCTGGGAGGAAGACCTGTGCTTACGGCCCCTAATTTCTCTAAAGGCTTTATTATACAATGTGATGCGTGTGACCGCGGCCTAGGAGCCGATGGGCACGAGGGGCCCGTTTTATATTTGAGCCGGAAGCTTAGTGTCAGAGAGGAGGCATATAGTATGTCCAAAAAAGAGTGCGCTTGCCTGGTATGGGCTGTTGATAAGCTTGCTTGCTATGTATCTGGGTCCTTGCCTTTTGACTTGATTACACACCATGTAACCTAGAAATGACCATCTATTCAGGTTGTGGGGATGCGCGACTCTCGCGCGTCCCCTGATGTTTTTCCCGCATAGCGCATCCCCTGATATGCTGTTTTCCCGCACGGCTCGCGTGGCCTGGCGGTCGGAGTGGTACAAGCGCGGTGCGAGAGATGGCGCGACTGTCACGCTGCTGCGGGGTTACTTGGGCGCCGAAAGGGAAGGCGCTTGGTCTCTTTGGGTTCGGGAAGTGAGCGCGACGGACGTGCCGCGCCGACCATGCTTCTGCGAGACCGTCTCACGTGGCCGCCTTGGACACCGTTGGCGTGACTGTACACGCGAACGACCAGGCGTTGGGATCCAGCATGGGGCGAACATATTCGCTCGCAATGCGGTCGCGGTAAGTCGGACTTCTGGATTTGTCGCGCGCCCATCGGCATGTTTTGGGGATATGAACTCGGCTAGCAGGCATTGATCCATGAAAGGTGCAATAAATGCCCTTGTGACTGTTTGCACTACTGTGTTGTCGTTCCTTTGTCCCAAGAGTACGGAGGAGAACGCGCATATCTCCCCACAAGGTGGAGCTTGTCACTTCAGCACCATAATTTCTCTGTTCGCTACAAGAAGGGGAAGCTACATACAAATGCTGATGGACTTGGCAGAGCCTTTTAGGCTGCAGCCTATGCTTACCCGAGAGCTTATCCTAGAAGCTAAAAGCTTTAATGCTACATATTCATGTATGCTCTTGTCTCTTCAATTATTTTAGCAGATTGAAGTTGATTGATAATCACTTACGAAACACAATCGTGTGAAGAGTATTGTAATGTTAGTGTCACCGATTAAAATGCGCCTCCGGATCACTCGAGAGCCTACCTCACCCACTTGAATGGGCTATGATTGCAAACCAAGTGACAGAATTTCGCTCGGAGTGAGACAGGGCAAAATATAAACTTTCTTCGATTGCCTCAGCTGTGTCTGGCCTACCTGAATGACTGTTAGGAATTGCTTTGCAATCTATCCTTAGCTGTTCATTCTCTTTGAATGTGTCTTCTTCGAGAGCACTATTTGTAGAGGTCTGTATCCCGGGCTCTTTATCGGGTGCGTGTTTCGTGTTTAGTACAATAACCGTAATGGTGAAACCGTAACGTGATGATGAAAAAACAAGGGAATGCAAGAGTATGTGAGTAGAAAAACAAAAATAACAAGAATTACAATAGAATGACTGCAGGAAAATAAAAAATAATTTCAGAAACACTGCACCAAAGCAAGATAAAAAAGAAGCAAACATTTTTCAACTGTCGCATGTTCAGCTGTCAACGCATTCAATGCTTTCAGTGTTAATAAGAAGCGATATGGGCAAGTTATTCCATTTGGTAATTGTGCGAGGAAACAAGAAATATTTAAAGGTGTTGGTCCTGGCAAAATACGGAGTTAATGACTTGGCATGTCGGTGCCATGTTAATCGCCCTGTGAGCGGCTGTATGTATTTCTGCGGATTGAGAGATAGTTGATTATTCTGAAGCAGATAGAGGAACTTAATCCTTCGAATTTTCCTTCGCAATTTTAGTGTTTGTATATTATTAATTTTCATTAAGTTTGAGGGACAGTCAGTTGAACGGTATTCAGAAAATATAAAGCGTAAAGCTTTTCACTGAATTTTTTCTACTGCATCGATGTTGTGTTTCGTGTGCGGATCCCAAACAATTGCCACATATTCTAGTGTAGGCCTTATAATACAGTTGTAAGCCAGCAGCTTGGTTTCCAGAGGTGGCCTTTTTAATTTATGCCTGAGCAGAGCAAGTTTTCTTAAAGCTGAAGCACATGTAGTAGAGATATGCTTGTTCCAGAAACGATCATGCATTATGATAACCCTCAGGTACCTATATTCCTCGACTTTGGATAAGGGTTGAGATGGAAGATCATTAGTAAACGGTAAAGGGTGCTTTTTCTTTTAGTAATTCTCATAGAAACTGTTTTATTAGTGTTAAGCTCCACGTTCCACTGTTGACATCAGGAATGAATGCTCTGAAGGGTAGAATTTAAGAGGACATGATCTTCATGGCATTTAATTTCATTACATAAAACACAATCATCAGCAAACAATCACATTTGAACGGGGTGAGCGATTACTTCTACAATATCATTAATATATATTAAAAACAAGGGGCCAAGCACGCAGCCTTGATGCAGCGTGCTTGGCCCCTTGGCGAAAATTTGAATGTGGGATGTGCAACTGGGGTTTATCATGTCATAAGAAGCCTTATCATGGTATCACTTGTACTGTGTACATCTGAACAAGCAGCAAAAAGCAAAGCACTGGCAATGTTCCAGCTGCGATAAATTGATTGTGGTTTTATCTACCTTATTTTATCTTTTGTGACTGCTAAACAAAGTGTAACATATCTTGGGTTGAATGAGCCACTGCAGCACGTACTAAGATGCATACAAACTGCAGAAATTTTGAGTGTGAGATGTGCAATGATGGGGCCCTATAACATAAAACTATTCCAATGTGTTTTTATTCCAATTTCCTGACGTCAAATATGCGTAACCACCGACGTAAACATTGGGCGGTGACCCGCAGCGTTGCCTCATCAGCCCAATCAAATGCCCTCTTAGTTTATAGGAGGTCGCCTTTTTTTTTTTTTAAAAACGAGTAACATTGCCTAGATTAAGCAGTTTTTTGTTTGCAATTGGCTGACAGGAGGTAAGGTGCACGGTCAAGTCGAGAAGGTTTCAATGGGGCTGAGCCAGCACACTGAAAATAGACAAGAAGATGAAGAAGGTGGTGGTGGCATCTACAATTGGTTCGCTTTCCCTTACTTAGCTTGCCGTGGCTGGTCGAAAATTACGGCGGCGTGCAACAGAAGGCTAAGAATGCCGCCACAACGAATCCTCAGCAGAGAAGAGTTGGCAGAGCGAGGTCGTAAACATGCTGAAAGTACTCGAAAACGTTACACATTCATGCAGAAAATTTTATGATATGCCAATAAACTCATGCTCTCCGGCAGGTGCGTGTAGCCAGTGCCTGAGCGATCGGCGGCAGCCATCTTTTATTCCTCTCAGAACGGGGCAGCCTGCGACTATTCAGAAAAAAAATCCAGTTTTGTTCGGCATATTAATGCATCTTTACCGCATACATGTGACTTTGACGCAGCGGGTTTTCGCAGTTTTGTGACGTCGTGCAACAGGCACGTGACGTGGCTGCAGCCCAAAAACATTTGACCAATAGCCGAGGGCTAATGCCGAAAAGGCATCGAATGAGAAATAACTATTGTTCTTTTGTTCGGCCCAATCGTGCATAATCAATGTGTACACATCATATCAGATGGACAGCTATTGTAGTTTTCGTGATGTCGTGTGACAGACAGGTGAAGTGGGCATGGTCCAAAAAGTTTTTGACCAATCACAGAGGGCTCATTGCAGAATTGGAATAGAAAAGTTTGGACAAGCTTTACGTTATAGCACCAACGATCTAAACATATATGACGGTCATGTGTGAGTGGGGCTTATCATCATGTCACTTGCCTTGTGTACATCTGAGGAAGCAGCCAAAAGCAAAGATGTGGCTTTTTATTTGAAATACTTGTCTCTGTGGTGTGGATCTTTTCCTTTAGAGATATTGAGCAACATACAAATCGTAAACCTCAATGCAATCGTAGAGCAGAACACGGGTCGAGCGGTAGCTGACAGTCAAAAACCTAAAGGGTGGTATGTATTCACTGCTGTGTATAAAAAGTGAATCCAGAAAGACGTCATGTCAGACTTTACCAAGTCAAGAAATCCCCCTCTGTTCTAACTTTACACTACGCACCATTACCTTGATGGGGAAAAAACAAGAGTGATAAATTTTTCTTGGTTGGCCACTTTATTTTTTTTTGCAAGCATATTGTGCTTGTGCCCTCATCCCACCCCACTCAGCGTCCTGATCTGTGCAGAAGGGTTGAAATCCGGGTCAGTTGGTACATAGTTGAAGGGAAAACCAGTCAAAACACAAAGCACAAGAAGAGAGGTTCACATCGCTCACAAAGAGGTTCATCACACAGAAAGGTTCATCTCTGCTACAGGGGCAAGTCAGAACAGATGTTTCTGTTTGTGGATCTTCGTAAATAACGCAAAAAGTACACCGTGACATACTGTGACACTAGAATGGCACATCTAGAATGAAATATTTTTTTTGCATTTTCATCGACTGCAATGCCGACACATATTCTAGGAGTGCTTTGCAGGCGCAGATTGCATTCGGTTTGTCCACGAATTATCAGAACTGCCATGCCGGTCGCAAGCATTGCCTTTTTTCCCGAACACGCGCTCTGCTGGGGCAGCTGCCGGCAAACTTCCACGCTATCTACTGTGCTGACTGCCGGAAAACTTTCGCGCGGTCTGGCTGCCGGCAAATTTCCACATCGTTTGGTCACATTGTAGGCGACGTGCCGGCAACAATCCATACAGCCTACTCTACAGCCTGCCGGGAACTTATACAGCTCCTTTTTGAAATGCCATGTCATGTCAAACATGGGAAAACAGGGGAAAGTCAGGAGACTGAAATTTAAGACGATGAGCAAAACAAGAACAAGGTGAAAGCAGGAGCAAACGTTTCGACAAGGGGACTTGTCCATTGTCGGCCTTGAATACAGGTCCACTTGTCGAAACGTTGGCTCCTGCTTTCACCATGTTCTCGTTTTGCTCACCATATTCAAACATATTACATGTCTGGAGACTGGAAGTGCAGGCGTATCGAAATACGAGATCACCCTGCAGGACGGAGGAGCGCGATCGGCGCTCTCGTGCACATCTTGTCCCAACGCGCTCAAAGCCGGCACGTACCGCTTGTTGTACAACTCCTCGAACTCGGCCCATTGCTGCGACAGCTCGGGCGGACTCTGCTCCTGCTGCTGCTTCAGGTAGGCGCCCACGTCTTTGGCCATAACGGCGATGCACACACTTGACAACGCACGCGCTCCGACCAAACGCGGCAGCCTACAGCAGAGCGTTTTTACCTGTCACGCTAGAATAAAGAAACAACTTAGAGAAGAGAAACTGTACCTTTCGCAGTGGTTCGAAAATAAGCGGCGGCAGCGCATGAAACTTACTTAGGTGCACGCCAGATGACGCTGCTCAATCCGAAAGCAGAAGTACACTTTTTTTTTTTAGAACAAAATCCAATATGGCCGCTTTTCCCCGGTCGCGGTACACTCTTAGGCAAAGTTGCACCGTTTGGCTTGCCCAAAGTTCCGGGCTCGTTCCGCAGCGAAAGTTCCGGGCTCGCAGCGTTAAAGAAAGGAAACGCATCAAGGCAGATAACAATTGTCGTTGTGTGGCAGAAGGGGCAAGCGAAAGGGTGTAACTTTGCCTAAGAGTGTATGCATAGAGTTTCTCACTATATGTAATGTAGTGAGAAACTCTATGGTGGTATGCATTCATGGAGGAAGGAAACTGAAGAGAGGCCCTACCCAAAAGATGCCTGCCACGTGCGCCGAAAACCTGCAAACCTGCTGCCCTTACCTTTTCCTCCTTTTGACTCGAGGCGGTAGCTAGCGATCGTTGCGGTGGTCGCTTGCAACACATGCGCGCATGCGCACATCACCGCATGGCAGCGCGGCCGGCATAGAGTTAGTAGAACAATTGCGGCCGGCGCAACTACAGTGTACTAGTACACTGTAGCGCAACAGGCATCTTGCGCTGGAGCTTGAGGTATAGACCTCAGACTCTGCCCAGGCGGCGCTGCGGAAAAACTAAAGGGATTTTTTTCCGCAGCGCCGCCTGGGCAGAGTCTGAGCGCAAGATGCCCGTTGCGCTACAGTGTACTAGTACACTGTAGTTGCGCCGGCCGCAATTGTTCTACTAACTCTATGCCGGCCGCGCTGCCATGCGGTGATGTGCGCATGCGCGCATGTGTTGCAAGCGACCACCGCAACGATCGCTAGCTACCGCCTCGAGTCAAAAGGAGGAAAAGGTAAGGGCAGCAGGTTTGCAGGTTTTCGGCGCACGTGGCAGGCATCTTTTGGGTAGGGCCTCTCCTCAGTTTCCTTCCTCCATGAATTCATACCACCATAGAGTTTCTCATAGAGGGACCTTAGGAAAAACCCGTCACCAGCGCCCCCATCGGAGCCTTGGCGCGAACTGAGTAGTGCAAGGAGAGCTGTCCGCAAGCGAAGGTGCATAGGCCACGATGGACCTATCTTTTTCGTTTGTGTTGAGGCACGGTTTCCTAAAAATCAAGGACCTGGAAAGCTTCTTCTGCCCATCCACGCTTCGGAAAGGAAGCTTAGCAGGGCGAAGTACGTGTACAATATAAAATAAAGTCTGAAGTGTTATTTCGGCGTGCTGCAACTCGCAAGTACAGAGAGCATCAAGTTTGTCTATAGGCATATCAGCATAAAAATCTAAGCATTTCAAGTTGTTTCATATTGAATATGTCCTGAACACAAGACTTATTAAGTATCTCCTATATTTGTATGTATTTTATCGTAATGTTTCGACCTCTCAAATCCTGGCAGTCCAGAGGGCTCGCGAGAGGGCCGTCAGGTTTCACCTGATGGTCCCCGAGTGGGCCTAGCCAGGTGACGTGGAGCTTGCTTACGTCTATAGTGGACCGAATAAAGTTGTTTCTCTCTCTCTCTCTCGCAATTATTTACAGATTAAATCCTTTCATAGCCTTTTCCATGGCAGCAAACAAAAAAACGTTTTCCAAGGCAGCAAATAGCGTGCGATTATAACGAAAGTAAGCTTCCTACAGTGCCTACGCGCTGCATCTTTCTTTCTCGCAGTAGCTACAACATCGCTCAGTACCTTAATTTGAACTTTTTGCAGACGCTTCGAGCAACAAGCGCGCACAAATAAATGTCAATAAATGCGACATTTTTTTTTCTTTACACATGTGCGTTATTTCGCATTTACTCATCCAGTGCACCTACAGCAACTTTATTGCCCACATTTGAAAAACGCAGTCGAGCAGGCTCAGCACAAATGCGAAGCGTGTTTGTTGTATCGGCGCAGGACATACAAAATACCGAAAGTAGAAATGAGCTCGCGATGCTCTAGAACAAGATTTTGAATTCATAAACGAACCAAAATGTTTGGTTAAGCTTACCTGCCAGATCTCTCCGTTCCACTTGTTGAGTCAAGCGGGGACGAACGTCTGTTAAAAGGCGGAGATATCGATGGCACATAAGCAACATGGTTGGATCGCAACGTTGGTTTTTCTGTTACCAACGAAGTGGCGGCTGCAGATCCTTGCGTTTTCGCTTAGTTACCACTGTCCTCCGTCAGGGCTACGCAACACAATTACAGAAGAACAAAATTTTCGCACTTTCTCATGCGAGCCGCTGTGTTGTGGGGAATGCAAGTAATCCGATTACCCAACAGGTTGAACGGGGCCCTTATCGAGCGCTCTCACCTTTCCCCTTCATACGATCGCGATGGAAATCGGTAAAACTGAACGTTGTTATTCCGTCCTTCACGTTCATGGCAATTTACAACTTAACAGTAGCGTCGATTGCGGCGTTTCATAGTAGCGCGCGGAGCTATCGCGGTTGCCGTCGTTTCCGCCATCAGTCTGACGAATGAGCCAGCAAGCGCTTTATGGCAGTTCGGAGGCGCGTCCTACTAGCGTAGAAGTTCATATAGCTCTCTGTCTGGGTGTTAAATGCGCAAAACACTCGCAATATGGACCAAAATCTCGTTAAATCGTTGTTGCGCAGTCGCTAGCTGCATAGGCAACTTAGCAAGGGAGTCGGGCTTCGCACTACTCAATTACTGCCCCTTCGCACCGGCAGGTGGCGCTACGCGTCTTGCAAAACTCCAGAGTCTGACATCCATAGTAGCGGCGCCTGGTGGCGGCGCGGGAAACGACATCTGGGTCGTACCAGCTTGGGTCGCATTGAGCCCTGGCTGTGGCGAAGCACGTTTCTAGGCCGAGTTTTGCGTCGATTTGCACTTTTTTCTGCCCTGTTGCGAGTGCGAAAAGGCTAGTCACTTCTCACAGACCACGTCGACCACGCTGCGAGCTGGTCGCAGCCTATAGTTAAACGAAAACGGACTCTCCGTGTGCCGTGGGACGTAATGCTGGAAGCAGAAGGAATCGGCAACGCCGATCCGGAGGGACCTAGCTCAGCATTGAAAAAGCGTAACCGTCGATACTGCTGCGTCGTGGGCTGCCACGAACAAGAAGGCCTGAATCCCAACGTCCGATTCTATCGTTTCCCTTCAAGGCCTCACGAAGCGGAGCGTCGGGCGCGCTGGGTAAGCGATACTTCGCGCCATACTGACTGCTTCACCTGTCTTGAAGCTTGCTTGATTATAGATCTGCGTTCTAAAATTCGGTCTTTTGCACCTACAGTCCCGACGGCAGACCGACATAGCAGCAGGCATGGCTGGTGATTCACGATTCGAAACCCGGCCACAGCGACAATTAACAATTCGACCGGATGGATGGATGGATGTTATGAGCGTCCCCTTTGAAACGGGGCGGTAGGTTGCGCCACCAAGCTCTTGCTACTATGCTGCCTAATATCCTACCTAGGTTAACCAATGAAAAAAGAAAGAAAAAAAAACACTATGAACTACCGCGTCCAAACTTTCTGATCCCCTATTGCGAATTGTGCTTTTGTACATCTCCGTCTTTTGTCGTTTCCCTACTTTTCTTCCACCAATCCTCCAATCGCCTCTTACTAATGTCTATTGCGGACCTGTTTGCTTTACCACTGCTCCCGCTGAACCCAAGGGCTTCAAGGAGGCCAGTGGTGCCTAAATCGACCGCTGGGTAGACGTCTTCACATTCTAATAAAATATGCTCCGTCGTTTCCCTAGCTTTACCGCAGCAGGCACATGCTTCGTGTTCTAAGGCATCCCGATCTCGCTTCGAAAAGTAATGAGCTTCCCTTTGAGTTATCATAAATGGTTTCTTTCCTGATTTCGTTTTTTCCTCTTGAGTAGTTACTCATGGCAGGTTTCTTTTCCATTGCCGCCACCCATGAGATTAATTCAGCCTCTCTGACTTTCCGCTTGACCTTCCTTGTTGCCGTGTTGCCCACCCTACAGGCCGCATACTTGCTGGTAAGCTTCCTAGTTCTTTACCTCCACTGTGAATCAATGTTTTTCCTGTACAGATACCTGAACACTCTCCCGGCCCATTTACTTTCTTCCATATTCCTCAGCCGTTCTTCATACTCAATTTTACTGCGAGCTTCCCTCACTTCAAAACTAGTCCAGCCCATATCCCCCTGCACAGCTTCATTTGTAGTCTTCCCGTGAGCGCCCAATGCGAGGCGACCCACTGACCTTTGGTTCCCGTCGAGTCCTGATTGTACCCCTGATTTAAAGCAAACAACCGCATTTCCAAAAGTAAGTCCTGGAACCATTACCCCTTTCCACATACCTCGGAGGACCTCGTACCTATTGTATCCCCATAGCGCTCTGTGCTTCATTATGGCTGCATTTCTCTTCCTCTTGACTGTTATGGTTTTTTCCTGTGTTTCCATATATCCATTGCCTTCGTTTATCCATATACCAAGGTATTTATATTCTGTTACCCGAGGTATTTCTTGGCCCTGTATCTCCACTGTCTGTTCACTGTTTTCATTGAATACCATAACACCTGATTTTCTAACACTAAATTTCAAACCTAAATTGTTGCCTTCCTGTCCACAGATATTAGCCAGACGTTGCAAATCGCTTTGCTTGTTAGCGAGCAACACAATGTCGTCCGCATAAAATAAACCTGGGAGTTGCTGCTCTATTACTGCACCTGCCTCTTTGTATGAGAGATTAAACCCGATATTACTTCCTTCCAGCGCCCTCTCCATCCTCACCATGTACATCATAAACAGCAGCGGGGATAAAGGGCACCCTTGCCTCAGTCCCTTGTTGATATGAACTTTCTCCGCGCTCCTCATCCCTTCCCATTCAATGCAAACGGTATTTTCTAGGTAAATCTCTCTCAAAAGCTGTATACAATCGTTACCTAAGCCTTCCCCTTCCAGAATATCCCACAAAATGTTGCGGTCTACGTTGTCGTAGGCTCCTGTAATGTCTAAAAAGGCCACATACAACGGTCTGCTTTCTGCTTTTGATATTTCAATACACTGAGTAAGAACAAACACGTTATCGTCCAAACTCCTACCTATTCTGAAGCCATTCTGAAGCTCTCCCAAAATGCCATTATTCTCTGTCCATGCTTGAAGCTTTAATTTGATTGCCTGCATTGCTAGCCTGTATATTACCGATGTAATGGTCAATGATCTATACGAGTGAATTCTGTCTTTCTCCCCCTTACCTTTATAAATTAAATTCATTCTACTTTGTCGCCAACTGTCTGGTATCCGTCTATCTTTTTAAGTTTTTTCCACTGCTTTCACCAGAGCTTCCTTACTTTTTGGTCCTAGTTCATTTATCAGCTTAACGGGAACCTCGTCTAGCCCTGTGGCTGTGCGCTTGGGAATTTTCTCTTCCGCTTTCTTCCAGTTTAAATTTGTCAGAACCAGCTCCTTTTCCTGGGTCTCTTTCATGCTCTTTTTTTCCTCAAATACAACCTCGTCATTGCTTTGGAAAGATTCGGCTGTTATTTTTCGGATGTAATTTATTGCCGCTTCTCCTTCCAGTCTGCTTTCATCTTCGTCTAGGATATGTTGTTGTATTGTTGTTGACTTCCTGCCTAATAATTTTATGTGGTTCCAAAATATTCTAAGTGCGGCCTTCTTTTTCTCACGTATTTCTGACAACCAACGTTCACTTTCACCTTTTAATTTTGCTTGCACCAGTATTTGAACCATAGACTTTTTCTCCCGGTATATTTTCCATTTACTAGTTACTTCATCCTGTGACAACTGCGCCTTCTTTGCCTGTCTGTGCTCTCGAGATGCTTTCTGTCGTTCGGCGATCGCTTCTCGTATCTCCTTGTTCCACCAGCTTTTTGGTTTCTTTTTTCCTTTCCAACGAACATGTTGTTTCTCTTTCCGTATTTCTGTCGTTATTACGCTTAGAAGCTCACCATATTCCCACTCTTTACTTGGCCATTTGCCAAGTTCTTCCTCAACTCTAGTGATTGTATTTGCTTTTGTTCAGCGTTCAAATTTGGACTGGCCATTTTGCTCTCCTTGCTCTCTTTCCCAACTACATATCCCATTTTCAATATGATGCGTTTATGGTCACTCCCTATGCTGTTAAACCCTTCCTCATCGATGACCATTTCTCTCAACTTATCATGAATTCCTTCTGTCATCAGACAGTAATCAATGGTTGATTGCCGGTTTCCCACTGCCCACGTGACCTGTCCTTCACCGACCGGTGCGAAGTGGTGAAGTGCCCAGGTGTGTGCAAATGACCACAAATGGCCGGGCTGATTCGGTGATAATTCACTACCCCACTACGAGCAGCACAGGTTAGAGAGTTAAATGTGCTCATACTTGACCTCAAGCCAGCATGTTGAGGCAGCGCAGAAAGATAGTATTGATTACAGCAGATCGATTTTCGAGAGTTATCATTAAAAGCTACATCAAGCGAGCAGCGCACGAGCTCGCGCTGCAGCGCGATTCGCACGTACGTGCGAGCTCATATGCATTGCATCAGTTATTACCAGTTACTAAAAGGGACAGATGGCCGCTATTACAACGCAGGCATAACTACTTGTTTAGCGGCATGCAGTCAACAAAGATTGCAGGAGACCCGCCGTTTCGCGGCATGTCGAAAGACCGCTGCCGTCGCGGCGCGTACCGTCGTGTGCTCGAGCAGTTCCGTACACATGATGTCTGCTTATCGATCGCTGCTGTGGATTCATTTATAGCAAGCATTTCCTCGCGTTTGTGCGCCTGAATCTAGCAGCGTGCAAACCTTACCTGAAATTCCACTTCGTACGTCGCGACTCGCTTCACTTGCGATTGACACCGCGCTAAAACTTCGCCGCTTAATTCTTGAACGGCATACACGTATTCGGCACTGCATAATTTCTTGCCTTTACGCAGCGTGCCACCCCTGAAAAAATCTTCGGCGCCCGATATTCGCTGCAGGCCGTGATACAACACAACCGAAAGTGGCGGGTCCATATTGTAAACGTGCTTTCCGAAGCAGACGACCGAGCTTGGTACGACCCACTTTAGGGCAGAGGGCGCTTTTTCGCATCTTTTTCGCAGCGCCCCCTGGGCAATGCAAGCCCCCTTGAAGACGCGCTTGGCAAGCACCGTTCCGTCTGTCGCAATGATTCATTTTCTACTAAAACAGCACGTGAAAAGCTGTTTCGATTTTATTATTACGCAAAAACATATTTTGTTTAACTATGAGAACTTGTTATTGCGTGTTGCTAAAGTTGGAGGACAGGCGACAAGGTTCGCGCTCGCTTTGAAACAGTTTGTCGTCTGTTCTTGCTTTTCTTCGATTGGTCATGCATTGTAGGTGAGTAAAAATGTAATATGCGTGAATGGAAACGTTTCATTAAGATTTTACTTTGAGAACGCGTTATATGTGTAGCCATATCCACATTGTAGACGAAGCCTCGTGCAACACGAGCCTCGCAGACACATAAACTATATATAGCCACCGTAACCATAGAGTTTCTAACTATAACACCTAGAGGGTAATCTGGCGCCACCGTCTATGGGAGTTTCTTAAGAGGAAGCTTTAGCTCGGGCCCAACTCCGACGCGGCCTATTCAAATACATGTAAAAACGCAAAAACGTTTTTCTGAGATAACCCCTGGACCGATTTTAATGAAATTTGTTGCATTTGAGAGAGAAAGTTAAATTCTAGTGACTGTTGAAAGCGGAATTTTGATTTAGGGCTTTCATTTTGTTAAAAGGATTTTCAAAAATTCAGACGTTTGAAAAAAATATAAGCACGAAGTTTACAAGCTAATAGCTCTGCATCAAGAACAGATATCGCGATTCTGTAAACGGCATCCATTAGACCATTCAAAGCGGACAAATTTGATGTGTCAGTTTGCATCTTACGTAAATTTGTTACGTTGTTTACGAAGGTTCTGCAAAAGTTGTAATTACACATTACTCCATTTTTTGAGGTTCATGTGTAACATATCAGTTTTGTCCGCTTTAGATGTGCTATCAGGTACAATTCACAGAATTGTGATATCATTTTTTCTTGCTGAGTTACGGAGTTGTAAACTTGATAGTTTCGTTTTCTGAAAATTTGCGATTTTCACTAAATTTTTATAAAAATTTGACGACCTAAATCGAAAATTCGAGACCAACAGTCACTAGATTTTAAGCTTTTCTTTTAAATGCAGCAAACCCCGTCAAATTTGGTGCACTGGTTGCCGAGAAAAACGAATTCTCCTTTTACATGTATTTAGATAGGAGCACCCGAGCTAAAGCTTCCTCTTAAGAAACTCCCATAGACGGTGGCGCCAGATTGCCCTCTAGGTGTTATAGTGAGAAACTCTATGGTTGCAAGCATAGAGCTTCTCACTACATTACCTAGAGCGAAATCTGGCGCTGCTGCGCTGTGGTATGCATGGGAATGCCGGTATATTGTGGATTCGGATTGGCATCGTTCTCGTAGAGACAGGACACCTTGAAGACACGCTTGGCAAGTACCGTTCCGTCTGTCACAATGATTCATTTTCTACTAGAACAGCACGTAAAAAGCTGTTTTAGCTTTATTATTACTCGAAAACATGTTTCATTTAACTATGAGAACTTGTTATTGTGTGTACGACTACATGTTACGTAAAAAGAATCAGCGGGCCGCTAAAGTTGGAGGACAGACGACAAGGTTCGCGCTCGCTTTGAAACGGTTGGTCGTCTGTTCTTGCTTTTCTTCGCTTGGTCATGAATCGTGGGTGAGTAAAGATGTAATATGCCTGAATGGAAACATTTTATGAAGATTTTTCTTTGAGAACGCGTTATTTGCGTAGCCATATCCACGTTTTAGACGAAGCCGCTTAAAACACCAGTCAACACGAGCCTCGCAGACACATATACCGTCATTCCCACCGTTTGGTCATTCCCATGACGGCACGGTGCCCCCTTAAGAAACTCCCATAGACGGTGGCGCCAGATTACCCTCTAGGTGTTATAGTGAGAAACTCTATGGTTGCAAGCATAGAGTTTGTCACTACATTATTGCAAGCATAGAGTTTCTCACTACATTACCTAGAGGGAAATCTGGCGCAGCTGCGCTGTGGTTTGCATGGGAATGCCGGTATATTGTGGATTCGGATTGGTATCGTTCTCGTAGAGACAGGACACCTTGAAGACGCGCTTGGCAAGTACCGTTCCGTCTGTCACAATGATTCATTTTCTACTAGAACAGCACGTGAAAAGCTGTTTTAGTTTTATTATTAGGCGAAAACATGTTTTGTTTAACTATGAGAACTTGTTATTGTGTGTACGACTACATGTTACGTAAAAAGTATCAGCGGGCCGCTAAAGTTGGAGGACAGACGACAAGGTTCGCGCTCGCTTTGAAACAGTTGGTCGTCTGTTCTTGCTTTTCTTCGCTTGGTCATGCACCGCAGGTGAGTAAAGCTGTAATATGCGTGAATGGAAACATTTTATGAAGATTTTACTTTGAGAACGCGTTATTTGCGTAGCCATATCCACGTTTTAGACGAAGCCTCTTACAACACCAGCCAACACGAGCCTCGCAGACACATATACCGTCATTCCCATGACGGCACGGTGCCCCCTTAAGAAACTCCCATAGACGGTGGCGCCAGATTACCCTCTAGGTGTTATAGTGAGAAACTCTATGATTGCAAGAGTCAGTTTCCGTATATAGATATATGAAATGACCACCGCTTCATGCGTCGAACTGGATATATGTCTAGGCATTCTTGCCCTCTAGTTAAATTGGTGGCTCAATGGAGGCGCGGCGCTCGTATCGCTAACGGCGCTGGACAGCGAAAATGGCGTTCAGCTTCGTTGCGCTGTGCTACATCGTAGCTCTAATTCTCACGGCATTCCTCATATTTATGGCCGTATTTCACGTACGTAACACGACCATGCTCTCGGCTCCTTCGCGTGCCGCCTGCCTTATGGCCCCGTCTCCTGGGGATACGGCGGCGCCCTGCTGGTCCCGGCCCGAGGCTATTAAGCCGTTGTGCTGTGACATTGCGTGATTTTGAGATATCCTCGTTGTTTTGCGTAGTTGTGCACGAAGGCTTTCCTAATTTTGACATCTCTTCTAGGTCATTGCTTTCGACGAACTGAAGAACAACTACAAGAATCCCATCGAGCAGTGCGACAGCCTCAACCCAGTGAGTGTGGAGTTCGAATTACCGCAGTATCGGTGCTTGTGTAGACCTAGCTTTCAGTGCCGAACAGTCGCGCTGATTTCGCTAGTGCAACGAGCCTCGTGCTCCCCAACTCGTTTCCGTGTCGCTCTTTGAGTGGCGAAAGTGGACGGGCGTGTTCGCGAGCGTGGGGTGGGTCCAGTCGCCGCAAGCGAAGCTCCGATAACAGCATAGCCTCGCCGGTCCTACAGCTTTCAAGTCGAGTGTTGTTCGCGATCTCAAAACGAGACTTGTATAACAACAATATTGCAACGAGAGGTTTAAAGTTGGTGACGACAGCCGGATGGTCGCTTAGTAAGTACGGGGATAAAATTGTCAATTCCCACCAGTGCAAAAAGGTGCTAAGAAGCATCAAAGCATTCCGAGATAATGCATGTTATCGAGCGAGCGAATGACACAGCAGTCGACTCTCCGGGCGACAGGGTTTATGCCGCCCTTATATAGGCGTGGATGCTGTGCTGCCATCTAGCGGTACTGCCGTACACTACATGCTCCCTTCGGTGAAACCAAACAAAACAGAGGAACTCTTACTCTGAAAGAAAATGTTCACAGGTGGAGCTTTCTCGGCCTGCAGATCTTTTTGCCGAACCTTGAGATGCGTGGCGCAAAAGTAGAACCGCAGGATACCTCTTCTGTGGAGGTGCTTTCCTGAGGCGATGCGGTTCTCTGGTTTTGGACTGCTCGAGCACCTCCAGTCGTTGTGGACACGGCGGTCTGTGCCCCCGCGGGAGTTCCAGGTCACTTGGCAGTGCATTCCGCAGGATGTCCTGCGATTGGAACCAGGTGCGTCCGGTTGTGCTGGAGTACACCTGTCGGAGTCTCCATCATGTAGGAGCGGGGTTGTTGAGCTGGCACCGTGACGGTCATGGGGGATGTCCCATACCCAGACCTGCTTGTCAGCCTGAAGACGCCGCAGTGTGCGAGCCGCTTGTCTTCAGTTGAAGTTGGATGCTTGGTGGCTCCGGTTGTCCTGGCCACGCCGAGTGAATGGGCAGGCTGGCTCCAACTGGTGCGATGTCTTCTGTACCCTGGTGTGTAGGCACCTGCCCATGAGCAGCTGAGGAGGGCTCACTCCGTTTACCTCAGGGTTGTCCCAGTATGCCAGAAGCACCAGGTAGGGATCATATGCCTTCCGTAGTAGGTCCTTGACCGTCCTCGCCATCCGTTCCACCTCCCCATTCGACTGTGGAAAGTGGGGGCTGCTTGTAAAGTGGCGGAAGCCATAGGACTTGGCAAAGGCAGAGAACTCCCTTGCAGCGGACTGGGGACCGTTATCGCTGCATACCAATCTCGGTATCCCGTGACACGCGAAGACACTCTTGATGGCGTTGATGACATTGGGTGCTATCGTCAAAGCGCAGGCTGATGACTTCTGGAAAGCTGTTGCACTATGTGAGCAATTTGGTTTAGACCGTCTTGGCAAACAGATAGAAAAAAGCAAAATTAATGCCTTGAAGGTCTCCTTTTCAGTAAAAACGCATAAGCAGGGTATGCCGTTTAGGACAATAGTCATGGATAAAGGGTCGTGGCAGAAGGAACTAAGCCAGTTCTTGTTGTACTTATTCTACTCTGTTCCTCACAAGGCCCTGTTTGCTGCAGTCCAAGAGTATATTGAAGAAAAAACGAACCCATTTCCTTTCAGAACAATGCGGGAATTTCCATCGACGATTTTTTAACCCTTTTAGTTTTACTTGCAATCAACTTTTATAACGTTTGACTAGCAGTGTTTTCTGCAGAAAGCAGGCATATGTATAGGATCCTGTGTGGCGCCAGTATTGTGTAATATTTTTCTCACAAATATATCAAGTTCTACATCACATTTTACCGGCTAGGCACATTTTTAAAGTTTTTAGGTATGTGGATGATTTTTTTATATTTTTTTAGTAAGGACGGAAGTTTGAACTTCGAAGAGAATGTGCATGATATTTTATCCATATTCCGACAACATGGAAATGGCTTGCAATTCACCATTGAAGTGCCTGAGGGTAACTACCTACAGTTTCTAGATGTAAATATTGAGTTCTGTGCAGATCATATTTGTTGGGCATATGTACCTCGTGCAAAAAAAGGGCTTCTGCCATACGACTCCACCCATTCGAAGTTATTAAAAGGGGGATTGCTTCACTTTGCCTGATATCCGCCCTTGAAAAATCGTGCCCTCACAGGATGCGGTTTAGCTTCCAGAACCAATTGGCCAGGCTGTCTTCAGCTGGATTCCCTGATTTGATTGTGATGGCAGTCGCTGAAAGCCTGCTACAAAAGATGAAGATTGCGGCTGTGAGAGCTGGGGAAGATCCCCGTCGAGATGAGGTGGTGAGGCCTGTGGTGGTGCCCTATGTACACAAGATGGCCCACAACTTAAGGTTGCTAGCAGACATGGGGTGCCGCTTGTGTTTTCAGCCCCCAAAAAGCTAGGAAGCCTTTGTTCTCGTATCGAAAGGATCATCAGCCTGGTTACGCTCGCTGCAGGGCAAAGGCCGCTCCCATACCTCTCCAACTACCCCGGTCATGTACTAATTGTGGCCATGTTGTCCCTGCAAACTTCTTAATCTCATCCGCCCACCTAACTTTCTGCCGCCCCCTGCTACGCTTCCCTTCCCTTGGAATCCAGTCCGTAACCCTCAATGACGATCGGTTATCTTCCCTTCTCATTACATGTCCCGCCCATGTCCATTTGTTTTTCTTGATTTCAACTAAGATGTCATTAACTCGCATTTGTTCCCTCACCCAATCTGCTCTTTTCTTATCCCTTAACGTTACACCTATCATTCGTCCTTCCATAGCTCGTTGTGTCGTCCTCAATATAAGTAGAACCCTCAATTTAAGTAGAACCCTTTTCGTAAGCCTCCAAGTTTCTGCCCCGTACGTGAGTACTAGTAAGACACAGCTGTTACACAGCTCGAAGGAATATGTGAATATAAAAATGGATGCGGCACCAAGCATGGGCGACCATTTATAAAGTGCGCCGAAGGTGTCGTGTACGAAATCTCCCTCTCATGCGGCCGCTCTTACATAGGGCAAACTGGGCGCTGCATTAATGACCGAATTAGGGAACATGAAAGAAATGTAGAGCAAAATAAAGAAGGACCAAACATTCCCAAGCACATTAAGTCCTGCCCGTCACGCTCTTGTGAGGCATGTTTTGCAGGGGCGCGGATTCTAGCAAAGAGTACAGATAAATAAGCTCGGGAACTAATTGAAGCTTTCTTTATCGGAAAGAAAGGAAGTATGTGCGTCAGCGATCCATCAATATCTTTATATATGGCTGAAAAGAAATATTTAACCAGTTCGCTTCTATATCAATCTTGATCTGATTGTGTTCCTTGCGTCTAAGACGGGTATATAAGTGTGGTGTGCCTCCAAATAAAGCAGTTGTAAGTGGCGCTCTGTCCCGTCTCCTTCCTTGTGTCTTGTGTGTGTTCACGCCTAGTACTCAAGATGAATTGTGACCAACTCGCCCAACAAGACGTGCTTTTAAAGACATAACCTATTGTTGAGAAATACTTTAAAGAACCATCAGGATTTGCCCAGGGATAAACACTAGGGCACGGTTCAGCTTTGCTAGTTAACCATCTGTAGAGAGTGCTTGGGCTGACAGTTTTTTTTTAATTGTGAAGACTGACCTTATCTGACCTAAATATTCATGCCACAATTCCAAAATATTTTTGCCAAAGTTCATGCCATGTTTCCAAAAAAATATGAGGCTATAAAAACACTCACTCATAATTAGCGACTTCAGGGGATAAATTTTGCACTGTATCATGATGTCCTAATAATGTTAATGACACCACGTTGGGTCTTTCAAGACCAATTTTAGTATGAAATTAAAATATAAATGTTTTCTAAACATAGTACTTGCTAAATGCCATCCTTTCATGTGCAAGAAATGTTATAGTAGAGGTTCCACAACTTCAAGAATGTGTCACTACTCCTTTAAGCAGCTTGTGGTATTGAGCGCAGTGCATAATATTCGTGCTGCGTCTGGACAGCCGCCTTTGTTCAAAGGCCACAGCTGGCAAAAGGTGTTTATCTTGCTTTAATTTAGGAAGCTAAGTATTTATTGAAATTTTTAGCCACTGCAGTGTAGTTTAGTGGCTATGTTGTTGCACTGCTGAGCTTGAGATCACAGTTTCACTGCTGGCCACAGCAGCTGCTTTCCAGTGGAGGTAAACTGCAAATATTCTCGTGTACTTAAACTCCGTTTCAGACATCAATCAAGTGCAATGCTGTGGAAGCTACGTAAGTAGTTCGGTGACGAAACTGTATCACTCCACATGGTCCATCCATGCTTCGCTGCACCCCAATGGCGTTTGCTTGCGCAAGTGTGCACGTGAGGCTGCAGCGACGGGCTGTCAATAAAAAAAACTGAAAAGAAATGTTACGAAAAACAAATTGATTTAAACCAACACATTAGATAGCAATATACCACAGTTCGTTTGCTTCTAAGCATTACAACATTTTCTTCATTCAGTACTGAGTCTCGTATATAAACGACAGGTTTGCACAATTACTATCAAGAACACCAAACAATTTCCAAGTGCAGATACAGCCACCGCAAGAAGTCTCTCTAGCCTCCACAGTGTTGCACCTGGTGTCTGAAATGGAGTATAGGTGCACACACAAAAAATTCCAGGTGGTCAAAATGAATCGAAAGTCGTGCATCCAAATTATATTGTGCTTTTGGCATGTAAAACCCCAAAATGTAATTTAAGAATTTGTTGAATTTGTGCGATCCCCCTTCTGAGGTTGATTTTCACATTGTAGTGAGGAGCGTTTTATCCCTAAGTGTTCAATGCGCCACGCTTTACTGTAGAAGAAAAATATGTTTTCTGCAGATGTACTCATTTAGGTGTACGATAAAATTAAATATGGCGATATCAACAGATGGTGTCAGACATTTTTTTACAACACATGTGCACAAATATCTGCATAGCAGTGCGTTGCCTGCAAATTACAGAGATCACGAGAGCAATTGCAATTGTTTGCTTTGCTTGGACTACTTTTGTGCTAGGTAATAGAACGGCTTTGCACCTGCCTCGTGTGGTAGAGCAGTCCATAAAAAGTTGCCGAAATGGCTTACTGGTCACCTGTCCCTTCGGCCACCATTGCATGTTTTATTTATTTATTTACATCATACTGCAGGCCTTGTGGGCAATGCAGGAGGGGCAAGGTACACTTATAAATGTGCAATAGGAAAGGCTGGAACACTAATATAACATTGCAAGAAAAAATGAAACTGTATTATCATTGTTAAACTTGAGAGCATTCAAATAGCAAATCTTCTGAATGTAGTACAAATGTCCAAGAATAATGAGCTTAAAATTTCGGATTCAATACCAAAAACCTTTTTTTTTTTCATTTTCTAAACGAAATGGAATACCTGTATATGTTGTGTGGAGCTCATTTGATAACAAAAAAGAAAAGAGGCTTGTTTATGTCATAATGCATGTAATGCCATTCAGAACTGCACACCTGGTGAACTGTGGAGCTTGTAAATGAGAAAACACCTGAAAGGTGATGACCGTATCACATGCACCATTGCAATGACCGTGATAGGACAGCATGTCACTAGGAGTACTTTGAGGGCTGTGTTTGTTGAAGGAAGAAAGATGTAATACTTTTAAAAAGATGCAGATGTGGTGAGGTTGGTCTAAATAAATTGATATGCCTAAATCAGAAAACAGGTTCATAAGCAGCCTAAAGGTAAAGTGTACTTATTTATTGACTGGAGATATTGAGAAGTAGTTAGTTGCACCTACGACTGCAGCAATTCTACTGTTGCTCTGTACAGCAATCACTGCTCCCCTTCAGCAGGATAATCTGGAACAGCCACCACATGCGTTTAGGTGGCTTTTCATCTGTAGACTTCGATAAGTGTTATTATCTATTATATTTGAACAGAAATGAATGTGTAACAACTTCATTAGTTGTTTCTCTAATCAAATACCAACTGATTAGCAAAGACATCTTTGTATTCAATATTGCAAATATTTGCACACCTTTAGTTAGAATATAAGATATGGTGCTGTAACTGGCACAGGTAATCACACAGTTTGAAACTTGACAAACTGCAAAATTTGTTATGCTATAAAAGATGTGAAACAAGGTGAAGAAACAACGGAACAGGGAAAAGTGTCTCTCTCCTGTTCTGTCGTTTCTTTATATTGTTTCGCATCCTTTTACACCATAAATATGAACCAGCTAGCTCAGCAACAAGTAGTCATTTGTAGCAAACTTACAAGTGTGGCTTTTACTTATGTAAAAATGACCACACAGTCTATGCACACAATTATGTACAACATAAAGGAATCGTCACATGACATTTTCAACTTTTCATTTCTGTACATTGAAAAAATAACGGGAAGCCTCAAAGCACCCTAAATGGCTTACTATAGCAGCTTTCCTAGGACCATAAGGCTTAGAAGAACTTTGTGTGGGCCGAGCTGGTATGGTATGGTAAAACTTTAATGAAGTCCTGCAGATCGCGCGCGAGTCTTCACGAAGTGGGCCGCTCCCACATGGGAATTGGAAGGCCAAGCCTCTTGGCCGCATCGTGAGCCTGCTGGACAGCCCAGAGTTGGTCAGCCAGAGAAGGGCTGCAGAGAACGTCTTCCCATCTGGCCGAGCTGTTATCATACCTGACAAATATTTTTAAAGTGCAAACAAGATACACGGCACAAAAAGAGGCTCATACACGGGACAGGCACAACTGGTCCTAGGAAGTGCCTGTCCGGTGTATTACTTTCCCTTTGTGCCGTGGCTCTTGTTCGCGCTTTAAAAAATATTTTTCTTGGGACTAGTTTGGTTTTTTTTTCCATGACGTCACTACGCAGGAGGGGTCACGTGGGAGCAAGACATCGCAACAATGTGGTGCTCGCTCTGGCTTGCTCAATGGTCTGCTATGCTGCTTCTCATTTTGCAGCCAGATGACCGAGTGAGTGGCAAACGTTGCGATGGCCGGTTCCCACGTGACCCTGCATCATGAAAATGACACTGGTCCTAGGAAGGCCATTGTATCAAGTCACTTAGGGTTCTCTGAGGCTTGTCATATTTTGGGGGGGGGGGGGGGGGGGTTTAAAGGTCCAGGGCTTTTATGTAAAGTACATAAAATGAAAAGTAAAAGAATGCCATGTCAGTGCTCATTGAGGAATGGTGATACTTTGACAGAGCTATGCTTATAGTTATGCACTGCGTTCGATAATGCAAGCCAACCACGGCTGCTCAGCATTGTGTCCTGTGTTTTCTTTTGCAGCTGGTGCTTCCCGAGTACCTGGTGCACATTCTCTACAATGTGCTCTTCCTCTTTGCGGGCGAGCTCTTCACTGTGCTGCTTAACCTGCCACTCATCGGGTACCACATCAACAGGTGTGACGCTTTCTTTTGTGCAGAGCATTCCTTGCTTCATCCCAGGCACTTTGTGGTAGGAGGGTAGGTTCTTGTCCTGCATTGTTTCAGGCCTCCTGAGCAAAAAAAATCTATCTGTTGGTGGGATCAAGCCTTGGCCTCCTAGCATGACAGCCCAATGCTGTAACCATTGGGCTACACTCGCACACACAATTCTGTTTAGCCAGTGCCAATTCGCTCTATAGACTGGAATATGTGTCACATTGCAAGGCATTAGGCGGCAAACGCAGGACTGAAATGTATTAATAACAGCTAACCTTGCCACTGTCTTTAACATGTATTACATCACGTTTCATTTATTTCACTTTAAAGGCCCAAAGGCATTACATAAAGGGTGCGTACGAGGTATAATATACAATTCAACAAAAACTCGGAGAAGAAAAAGAAACGCAGTACAGAAACTAGACAATCCAAGAGCAATGGCAATGTTACAAAGCGGGACATAAAAGAGCATTCTAAAACGGCGTAGGACAAGTATATTCATTCGTTCGTTCATTCATTTATACTGTGAGCCCTCATTGGGCTATTACAGCAGTGGAGAATAAAAACAACAAAAAGAAAGATTGAATGCGACCGAGTTGCAAGCTTTGACTCACGAAGCTTGTCTTAGAATGGAAAAGTATGAACTACAACATACAAGGGAAAGTAATAAAGAAACCATTCACAATTTGGCATCGCATCGTCATAGACACAATAAGAGTCACACATGTAAAAGTAAATGCATACATATTGGGTAATTCACTATGTGTTATTACAAAAAATTGTGCTTTTAAGACTTTTCAAAAAGGTAGTCAAGGGCATCGAGGTTACAAGAGAGTTGGGTAACAAATTCCAGTCTCTTATCACCCTAAGAAAGAAACTGAACTTGAAGCAATCATTGCGGGCGAGTGGAGGAGGAATGTACGTACTATGATGATGCCTCGTTGACGCGTTCATAGGAAGCTCAAAATAATCATCTAGTTAAATATCTACTTGATTGTTAATAACTTCGAAGAGGAATTTTAATCTGTCGTATTTAGTTCTGAGCTCAAGTGGTGCTAGATCAGCTAATTGACATATCTCTGTTGGAGAATGAATGCGACAATATTTATTAAATATAAACCTGGCAGCTAGCCTCTGTATTCGGTCAAGTTTAGAACAGTTAGTTATGATGTGTGGGTCCCAAACAATTTTAGCATATTCAATAATTGGTCTAACTAGAGTTTTGTAAGCAAGACATTTAATTTCAGGGGTTGCCCGATAGAGGTTCCACCTCAACGACCACAGGGCTCTAAGCGATTTGATGCACACATTTTCTGTATGTGTATTCCAGCATAAATCTGATGTAAAAGTTAAACCCAAGCATATGTGCTTTTCAATGTTCTCGAGTTTGTTGTCAGCAATGTAGTATGGGTAACTAAGGGTATGCTTTTTGCGTGAAATAGACATAAAGACTGATTTTTGCGGGTTTATGGCCATTTGCCAATCGTCGCACCATTTTCTATTTTTTTGTAGATTTGAGTTAAGTTCTTCTTGGTCTTGTCTCAATTGAATTTTGTTATAAATGACGCAGTCGTCAGCAAACAAGCGCAACGGTACAGTGATGTCATTAGGCATATCATTAATAAATACGAGAAATAAGAGTGGTCCTAGTACCATGCCTGAGGTACACCAGACTCTACAAGTGAGGGTACAGACTGGCAGTTTCCAATTTGAACATACTGTTCTCTGCAATGAAGGTAAGATGTGAACCATTTCGTGATTGTGGGATTTTTAAATATGGCGTCTATCTTGTGTAATAACTTAGGATGAGAAACTTTATCAAACGCCTTTGCAAAGTCTAGGTACACTATGTCGGTTTGGTCACGTGAATTAATAGCAGCGTTTACATGAATACGACAGAAGCGTATCGTATCAACTTTCAAGCGTATCGCATCTCATGTAAACAAGGCAATTCGCTAGGAAGGCGTATCGCATCCAATATGCCAAACAAGGGTAGTTTGAGATGGAGAATGCGCATTTCAGTGGCGCATGTAAATAGAAGCGTATCGCATCAGGAATTATGGGAAAGCATTCGCTGCGGGATTACAACCGGCCAGCCAACCAGCGACGCGGTCATATGGCAGCGGAAGCATGTTCACCGGAAGTAGGGGGCTAATTTTGAAATGTGACATCAGATGGCGCTAGCTTGCCAGCCAGTGAGATTCACATACATGTAAACGGAGGTGCATCAGCGGAATGCGATACGGCAAGATAATACGATACGCTTCTACCGTATTCATGTAAACGCGGCTATTGGTTTGGGAGAGGTCATGTACAATTTCTATAAGTTGAGTTGTCGTGGAGAGTTTTCTTCTGAACCCATGTTGACAGCTGTATAATACCCTATGGTAATCCAGATATTTAATTAAATGTTTTGATACAATATGCTCCAGTAATTTTGAACACGCGCTGGTAAGGGAAATTGGCCGGTAGTTGTTGACGTCTGCTGTTGCGCCGCCTTTGTGTATGGGTATGATTTTGGCACGCTTCCAAGGACTGGGGAAACAGCCGGTAGTAATAGATGAGTGAAATATAATGGCAAGATCTTTTGAAACCCACTCTGCATTCCTGTATAAAAAATTGTTGGGTATTTCATCTGGTCCAGGCGATTTCTTTATATTAATGTTGAGGAGCAAGTTAAGAATTCCTTCTTCGCTAAATACTATATCCTCTATTGGGACTCTATCGGAGGTATCCACAAAGTGTGGAACCATACCGTTATCTCGCGGAAGAATAGACGAGAAAAAAACCACTAAAGCTGTCAACCTGTTTATCGTTATTTTGGCTTGCACCCACGTGTGGTCGCTTATCCTTAAGATTAGCGTAGCACCAAAATTTTCTGGGGTCTTCTGCAAGAAATTTTTAGTGTGATGCTATAAAACCTGTCCTTGCTCTCCCGAACAAGTTGTTTTAACTGGTTACTTAGTTCTCGAATGCGTTCCTTATATTGTGAGGTGGGGTTTTGCGAATGGGCTTTTCGTTTCCATTTCAATTTCCTTTTAATATAAATAATTTCCCTCATCATCCAAGGAGTTTTCTTCCTGACAATTTTGCGGCGTTTGGGGACAAAACGTTCGATGCACTGTCGTACAATGTTTGAAAAAGTGTTCCACAGCAGGTCTGTACTGGCTCCGGAACAATAACGCATTTAAAACTGGTCGAGGGACTGTTCTAAGAAGTCAAGTGCACCGACGTCATCAGCAGCTTGAGAATCTAGAATGAACTTCTTTGAATGAGTACTAGGCATGTCTGCAGTAATGTTTAAAGATAACAAAACCATATTATGGTCCGATAGACCCTCTGCAACTTCACAGCAAACAAGAGAAGACATCAAGCCTGGCGATACAAAAACCAAATCAAGAATCGAGGACGTCGTTCCGCATATCGTGCGTAATCCCTTACAACCTGGGTTAGCTTGTAACAAAACGCAAGCTCTAGTAGTTGTTCACAACTGGCGACTTCTACCGGTCCAGGGGATTGGGACAGCCAATCAATCCCTGGTAAGTTAAAGTCACCTAGAGTCAGAATACTATCACCTTGGTGCAGATTTGAATCCATAAAGTTCCTAAGTTGAAACAACGCATCTATGGGGCAACCGGGGGGACGGTACACACCACCTATGAAAACTGTACGACTGCCTGAGTTAGTTTTAATCCATACTGCTTCAATATCACTCTCAACCGGCAGAATCGTGAATGAAATGTTGCTTTTAATCATAATGGCGACGCCACCACCCCTTCTCCCTCGATCTTTTCTTATTACTATGTACCTGGAAGGTGTTATTTCTGCATCACATATGTCCGTCTGTAACCATGTTTCTGTTATGACCAGGATGTCTGGGTCATGTCCCAAAACAGCACATTCCAAAGCATCAGCCTTGTTCACCAGGCTTCTGGCATTTAAATTTATGATTTTAAAAGCAGAGGGTTCTGGGTGATGAGTTCATGTCGTAGTTTTATCGGCAGAGGCGTGGCCACTTGCTCTGCTCGTTTGTTATGTCATTCCAAGTGTACATAGTTTTATCATCTCCGAGCTTGTCAAAAAATAACTCAACCTTGGCACCCTTAATTCTTTCTTCTTCCGATGATTTCCAAAGCTTCTTGCGGATTTCAACAACTCGCCTGGAAAAGTCTTCATTAATGCTAAATTTTGTACCTTTGAGTTTCCTGCAATTGCTCAAAATTCTAACTTTATCCCTGAAGTCCGTAACTCTAAGAATAATTGGACGACTTTGACCAGGGATTTTCTTTCCTAACCTATGTATTCGTTTGATTGGGTTTAGTTTCTGTTTTAGTATACCTCCAAAGATTTCCTCGTTCACCTTTTTCATCAAAATTTCATCTGTTTCGGATTCTTCCTCCTCTACTCCTCTTATGATAAGATTATTTCGCCTAGAGCGGTCATCCAAGTCCTCAGTTTATCTTCTCAAGGCAGCCACATGCACATCTAGTGTCTCAACACAACTTTCCACTTTGGCAAGCCTGTTCTCAATTTGGTTCATGCTCTGCAACTTCTTTTTGATATCAACAAGTTTGCTTTGAATTTGCGGTATGTTTAATTCCGATGATACCTGTTTTTGTTGAATTTTGGTAATTTTTGACAAAATTTCTTTTTGGTTCTGAAGCATTTCTTTAACCATATCCTCCAGCGTAGGCCCAGGGTTTTCTTCTACATCTCCGGAAAGCATAAGTAACAGGCTTGCCATTGAAAACACGTCATTCAAACAATCCAGCACTATTTGTGGGCACGGCAACACAATAAGACATAAGGAATTGCTAGAAAAGCTTGTTTTTCGACCACCAACCTGCACGAAGAGCGGCACATTAGGTGTCATCGTCACGACAGAGTTGCCGTGTCCACTGAAGAAAGCAGGCGCTGGTAGCCCTTTTAAACCCAACGGCGAGGCGATGCACTTATCGGTGAGTGACGTCATCGTAGCTTTGCATGGTCCTTCGTAGGCATCATGCGCATGCGCAGCAGCTGAGATTGTTGGGGGGGTAGAAAAGGTACCGAAAGCTTTGTCAAAACGAAGTGGCACCAGAGTTCCCAGTTCAGCACCACGCCAGCAGCATCCGTCATTTGTCAAGATCGTTGTTCCCGAGGCCGAAGCGAGAACAAGGCATCCAGCGGCAATCTGCACGAAGAGCGGCACATTAGGTCTCATCGTCACGACAGGGTTGCCCTGTCCACTCAGTTAGATTGCCACATGTGATTGTTTAGCATATTGCGGAAAGTTTGACGGTTACTGCACGTCACTATATTATCGGGTAGGCTGTTCCACAGTGTTATACCATTGGGGAAGAATGAGTTATTCATGGCAGAACTTCGGCTGTTGATTGGTGCTATAGGGTGGCTGTGGTTTATGCGGGATGAAGTTTGATGTGATGGTTGCAGGAGGACAGGCGGGGGGGGGGGGGGGGGGGGGGTGTCGTGTGATTTTTTCAGTGCGGTGATGCTGGTATTGTTTGACTACTGGGAGCATATAAAATGGGCAGCGCGGTTTTGGATCCTTTCTAAATCATTAGTAAGATAAGTTTGTGAGGGGTGCCAAATTGAACAAAGCATAATCGAGTTTTGGTCACACGAAGGTTTGATAAGCTAGCTTTCTTATGTCCGATGATGCTAATTTCAAGTTGCGACGAGTGTATCCAAGTGTGCGCAAGGCTTCTGCGCAGATGGATTGAATATGGGTTGACCATGATAGCAATGGTGACATATGCACTCCGAGATATTTGTATGACGATGTACGGTTAATGAGAAATGACTTGATCCTATAGGTGTAATGTGCTGTGCTGATTTTGCAGGATTTGACATTTTGTAAGGTTTAATGGCATGAGTGATTTATCACACCAAGTTGCAATTACCGTATTTACACGATTGTAAGTCGACCTATATTTTTTAAATTTGAAAATCTGAAGTGGGGGGTCGACTTACAATCGAAACCAAAACGTGGCACCGCCATAAAAAAGCGAGACCAATGAGTTATTAGGGGAGCTACAATGTAGTTACAATTTTATGTTTGCTCTATGGCCCTACCCGTAGTTTTCGCTATCCCGCGCGTTTGTTCGCTTTTCGGAAGGGTTATTCAGCATTTTTTAGGGTTTTACAGCGCACGCAACACTCACGGGGGGTATCGATAGTCGCTGGAAGTGCCGCTGTTCCATTTGCGGCGGCACCCCCATAACGGCGGCGCTTGCAGGGACTATCGATAGTTCATGGAAGAACAGACGCCGCTCACATGTTTGCATTTTCCTGTAGCTTATATAGGTGTTCTATGGTAGCTTTTAGTTTGACGTGTTCGACTCTACTGCCAGCTACGTGCTACTTCCATGCTTTCTTAGTCGTCATGAGTGCTCCAGACCCACTAAACATTAGGCCCTCGTTCACAGCAGCGTTCAAGAGTGCTGCCATCCTTTACACCGAAGAAACAAATCGCTGCGCAGCGGGCCGCAAGTTCTATGTTTCCGAACGGTTGGTGCGACAGTGGCGACTGCAGCGAAGCAAAATTTTCACCTGTGACGGCAAGCGAAGAATTTCCCATGTGCCGAAGTTGGGACGCTTGCCGGAGCTGTAGGTGAAGCTTGCGGGGTAAGTCAATGAAGGTGAAGCTTGTAGGCTACGTCGCTAAAGTGCATCATCGATCCCTACCAGTGAAGTGTGACATGGTCATGAAACAAGCCCGGATCTTTGCCTTTGAGGACCTGCTCCGTCGTGAGTACGAGTCGCTGGCGGCAGAAGACCGCGAACTTGTGCCAATTGGACCTGTCAAAAGGGTCTCCCTGATGGCTGCATGTGGTTGGGTGCATTCGGCGTGGGCTGCTGTTCCACAAGATGTCATAGTCCGGTCGTTTGCCAAATGTGGAATTTCGCTGGACGACGACGCGCTGTGGGACCGTAGCAGCGATGACGATGGCAGCACTAGTGAAGACGAGTAGTCTAGTGACTGTGCCAGCTACTGATAAATTTTCGTTTTGAAATGTGCCCTCGGGTATGCCCTCGGGTATGTCACGCGATACGGGGGGATCGACTTACATTCGAGTTGACTTGCAATCATGTAAATACGATAATCCTAGGTCATGTTGAAGCGTAGTGCTGTTGTCTGGATTACGGATGGGAGAGTATAAAACGCAATCATCGGCAAGAAGTCTTAACTTCGTTAGTATGTTAGTGGGTGAGTCATTTATGTATATTAGGAAGGGAAGCGGGGAGAGACAAGCACCCTGGGGTACGCCTGACATTACATCAGAGAGAGGAGAGTCGTAGTTATTAGCGGTTGGGAACTGCTTCCGTTTTTTTTTTTTTTTGTTTGTTTGTTTTCTAGCCAGGAAATTATGTTGAGAGGGATTCGAAGGTTCCACAGTTTAGAGAGTAATTGGTTATTAGGGGCACGGTTGAATGCCTTAGAAAAATCTAAAAATAGTGTCAATTTGAAGGTTTTCATCCATGTAATGTAGTATATCTTGTGTGAATTCTGCCAGTTGAATTTCACATGACAACTGTTTCCGGAAACCGTGTTGGTGGTGAAAGAAAAATTGATGGATTCCAGATAGGTCATTAGGTTTGAAGCTGTGATATGTTCGAGCATTTTTGATGGGATGCTGGTTAAGGATATAGGACGGCAGTTTGCTGGGATCGCACGATTACCTGTTTTAAAAATTGGGATAACCTGAGCTTACTTCCAATCATCAGGGACGTTTCCTGTTTGTAATTTTTGCATGAAGATTAAGTGTAGTACCTGGCTTGAGACTGATACGGTACCTTTTAGTAATTTGCTGTTAATATTGTCACAGCCGGCTGAGGATTAAAATTTGAGATCGTTAATAAGTTTAACTGGCATTGCTGCAGAGGCAGAATTGGGCAATGTTCCTTTATCAGTGGTATTATTAGCAGTGGAAAACACAGAGGAAAATGGTCGTTTAAAGCAGAAGCGCAATGTGCGGCATCAACAGGGTCTCCGTTAGCGTTTGTGAAGTCTATTCGATTAGGTTGTGGCGTAGGGAAAAGCATGTGCCAGAATTCGTAAGGGCTTGTTTGAAGTATTGATAGTAGGTCGTCAGAAAAGAATTTGCTTTTTGCAGCTTTAAGTTTAAGTATTGTCTAACGCATGAGCGGTACCGCTCCCATGCAGTTGCACTTTGGCTTTGGTGAGTCGTTCTGTAGAGGCGTTTCTTGCGGTTGCATAGTGCTTTAAGCTGTCTGTTAAACCATTGGCAGTTAGAATCGAATTTAATAAATATAGTATGGATGTATTTGTTCTTAAGGTTGAGCATTGTAGTCTTAAATAGTTCCCAATTAGCATTGACACTTCGAGTCAGGTATGCGCTCCTGAAGTTAAGAAATTGGTAAGTTCGAAATTAATGGCATCAAAATTTCCTCTTTTGTAATCTGTGATTACTTTCTGAGTAGGCGATCTCTTTTTCCGAGGAGCGGCGATGCAGATATTGTAACGTTTGGAGTCGGGCATCAATTAGATGGTAGCTGGCCCATGCTGTCCAACTCATCCACACTGAGGACATTGTTGAAGTCAGAGACTTGTTCTCACCAAGAACGAGGAATATGGGTTTATCTACAGTGTCTACATAAGGACGTTGCAGTTAATCAGTCTAGCATGGCTGCGAGAGAAAGCACCCTGAGGAGCCGCGCAATAGCTCCTTAAATACACTCTGTCCTCCCTAGATCCCTAGGTGAGGGAAAACGTTCAACCAGAGTCATCGTAGCCGAGCCGCTTTTGAGGGGGAGGGCTTACACACACACTTCCACACAAGTTTCAGCACCCCCACCGAAGCGAGACGGTTTTCGCAGAACTGGGTCTTGCCCTAAGGAGGTGCCTCTTAATCCCCGAGCTGATCCCCGCAGAATGGCCGCCGTGGTTCTCCATTGTCTTGCGTCTTGAAAGGCACGTGAGACGGTGCCGCCAAATACATTCCTTCATAAGCTCCCCCGCTCCCGACAGACCAGGTCGGTGATGGTGAGTTCACTAACAAAGCCTGGTTCGCCGACCTCATCTCGGCATTCCGGTGACGAAGAGTTGCTGACTCGGCATATTGTCCTCACAAAGTCAGACATCGTGACGCCAAGAGGTAGCGGAATGACGCCTTGTCATCCTTTCAGAGCAAGTCTCCACAGTAAACCTAGTGGCACTGTTCGGCTGGAGACTGACGCTCGCTTCCTAGAAAACGCCAACCCCGCTGCTGCAGCTGGCTGGGAAAACTTTGTGTGGCAGTACCTCTGCAGGCCGTTCCTAACAATATGAATTAGATTGTGGTCACTAAGACCGGGGAGCGTATTAATGGTTTTTATGTCGTCAGGGCACATAGTTAGTAAAAGGTCGAGGATATTATTACCTTTGGTAGGGCAAGTTATGGTCTGGTGAAGATTGAAATCAGGTACAGTGTTTAAAAATTGTTGTTCTTTATACGAAGACCCATTCGACACTGAAAGCAACAGCCAGCTGATTGCTGGGTAATTAAAGTCCCCAAATAGAAATATTGGTGCCTTAGGATATTTATTTGTTACTGTGATTAGGGATTCATGAAGTATGTCACAGAGGTCGGGGTGGTTGTCTGGCGGCCTTTAGCAGGCACTGAAAACAAACTTCAAGGCTCCGTTTGATACGAGTACCCACATTAATTCTATGTTTTCATCATTGAGGATATGTGAGGAAGACAGGGTATTTTTAATGGCAATAAGCACGCCACCTCCTTTCTTGCCTTTTCTATTGCGCCGAAAAATCGTGAAATTCAAATTTGAAGGAAACGCTTCGGTATCTATGATGTCTTCGTGCAACCATGTTTCAATTGGTACCACTATGTCTGCACTGATATCATTGATGAAACTGTGAAGTTCGTTGCGTTTAGGGATTATGCTTCGTATGTTAGTAAATGCGGTGTTTAAGTTTAGAAATGCCATAGTGCGGATACACGTGTTACACGAGGCGGAATGCTTCGAAACATGTCATGTGCTGCCGTCGGATGCGGCATCTGATGATTAGTTGTTCTGCAACGTAATGATGGGTGAGTCGCTGAATTCCATGATGCTGTCAGTTTTCACGTTGTAGAAGTAGGTCTTGTTCCCAACAATAAGTTTGTCCACCCTCAACTTAAACGCACACTTTTGTGGCCGAATGAATTGCAGCTGCTTAGCATATACAATGCGAGTGGCTGCAGCAAAGTCCTCTCTCACGGCAAAGGCCGTTTCTTTTAGCTTATTTCCACAGTTTAGAATTTTTCCTTTTGTTTTAAAGTGAGCCAGCTTTATCACGATTGGGCGTTTTCTTTCGTGCAATTTTCCAGTTCGCTCAGTGGCATTTGGTTCAAGGGTGATACCAAGTTGATTATTGCAAAGTTTTATTACGTTAAGCTCTGATTATTCTCACGTTTCTTTTGCAGAGTCGTAAATTCCTAGGAAAAGAAGATTGTTAGGGTGCAGGCAATTACTAGTGTCGGTATTAGCAGCTTTTAGTGTTTCTATTTCACATTTAATTTTGACCGCGTCTTCATGTACGACATTCGGTGAGGGCTCAATTCAAGCAGATTCCAGCGATGTAATTCGGTTTGTTAGTGTTGAGAGAACTGTTTCATGCTTAGTTTGCACTGCTTTGAGATGGTTAATTTCTGAGCGAATTTTTAAGACCGTTTCCTCAAGCTGCTTGATAAGATAGCTTCTATCTGAGCTTTAGTTGGGCCAGGGTTTAGCTCCACATCACCGGATAACAATAAAATGAACTGTAACAGCAAATGTAGGGTGAACACATCGTAACACGTACATAACAAGTTGCGTAACTTGAAGTCGTAGGGGCACGACACCGTGACAAGGAAGTGGTTACTGGTAAAGTATTGCTTAGAAAGGCTAAGGTAACCAACCTGGAATGATATGAGCGGTGTCGTGCCCTGGGATTTCGGTGGTCGGTTGTAGATTAAGTAGGGTGCGCTCGCCACACGTGGTTGGTGACATTGACGATGAGATGTGTTGCCAGGCGAAGTTGCAAGCGCAGGCTGGTGTCAGCGGACTGGTGATGGGTATTGGGTTCTGGGATTGATCCAGGCAGCCATTGGGTGCTCCTGACACGAATAGGTCTCTGGGTGGGGACCAGGCGCAGTCATACCGTCCAGTGGTTACAGCAACTTAGCTTGCCAGGATCCGGAAGGATACGAGCGGCGCGCTCATACTGCGCCAAGCGGTATCGTGCCCCGACACCACTTGGAAACAAGTTGCTTTTAAAATTGAGAGTGTGCTAGTTTCTGCGATGTTTTTCTTGTGGAAGCTAGCACTTGAGAGGCTGTGTTAGAATGCACCCATGTAATCGGCTCGTATTACCCTGTCCTCACACCCGCCGCGGTGGCTAAGTGGCTATGGTGTTGGGCTGCTGAGCACAAGGTCTCGGGATCAAATCACGGCCATGGGAGACGCATTTCTATGGGGGCGAAATGCGAAAACACCCATGTACTTAGATTTAGGTGCACGTTAAAGAACACCAGGTGGTGGAAATTTCCGGAGTCCTCCACTATGGTGTGCCTCACGATCAGAAAGAGGTTTTAGCACGTAAAACCCTAGAATTTTTTTCCCCTGTCGTCATAGCAGGTAGCACTATGAAGACACTGTACGACATTGTACTGCCTTCAGAATTCGCCCTGTGTGTAATGGAACAGGTTGTAACATTTCTTTGCCATAGTACAGAAAATAATTTTGTCATGCCATCACTGTGATTCTGCGGCTTTTTCATGCGCTCTTGCATCGCACACACAATTGCTCGCCTTACACAAGGACATGTGGCCATCTGGTAATGCTTTGCAGTACCATAAATGCTGTTCGGTAGCCAACTGGCTGGAAAATGCTTTGCATAACTAGATTCCCTCAGTGCATCAGTTATTTTTCATTTTTTCATTATAATTTATCACGCATAGGTGTTTTGCATCACTTCATGGTGCCACAATTCTGTAAAGTGTGCTACAAACTCTAACTGGGGCTGCTACACATGGCTAAATATGATGTACTAGTTTACAGCTTACTTGAAGTTGTTGTATTGTTTATGGGAGTCTTGACACCGTTCGATTGACAGACTATTGGTATAGTTGGATTAGTGGTTTATTTTGTCTATTTTAGATGTCCTGATAGATGAGGTCTACAGAATGAACAATTTTTTCTTTATTTATTTTTATTGCTGGGTTACAAAATTGTAAATCTAATGCTCCATTTTGTGGAAAAGTTTCCAAGCTTTGGTATCTTTCTGTAAAAAAAAAGTGAGTCTTAAAAGGAAATTTTCAGTCTAATAATCAGCAAGCACAAAAGGAATGGCATTCTTTTTTGCATTGTACTGGCCCAGGGGTTTGTTCATTATTTTTTTATTTTCTGTGTCAAAATTGACAGAACACAAACGCACTGGCTGGGACCTTGAAGGTCCCAGCCAGTGCCTCTACATGTCTATGGGCCTATACTTCTGTTACATGAAATTGACCCCAACTGTATAATCAATTTGGTCAATAAGCATGCACTTGACCCCAATGGCATCAGTCTTGGTGGCGCTAGGGAACACACTGTCTCCCCCCGGAAAGGGCAATCTTCTGCTTGCCATTCACGCAGTTTCAAGGGGCGGCTCACAATAAACGGTTACACATTTACCTGAATCTGATTACATTTTACCTGATAACTATAATGCACACTTTAATAAAAGGGTCTAGAAATGGCCTGCACGTCGCAGTTGGATCATCAGCATCATCATCAGCCTATATTTATGTCCACTGCAGGTCAAAGGCCTCTCCCTGCGATCTCCAATTACCTCTGTCCCACGCCAACTGATTCCATCTTGCACCTGCGAATTTCCTAATTTCATCACCCCACCTAGTCTTCTACTATCCTCGACTGCGCTTCCCTCCTCTTGGCACCCATTCTGTAACTCTAATGGTCCACCGGTTGTCTGCCCTACGCATTACATGGCCTGCCCAGCTCCATTCTTTTTTAAATGTCCACTCGAATATCTGTTATCGCCGTTTGCTCTCTGATCCACAACGCTCTCTTCCTGTCTCTTAACGTTACACCTAACATTTTTCGTTCCATTGCTCTTTGCGCGGTCCTTAACTTGTTCTCGAACTTCTTTGTCAACCTCTAAGTTTGTGCCCAATATGTTAGCCCCCATATGTTAGTACAGGTAGAATGCAGTGATTGTACACCTTTCTTTTCAGCGGTACTTGTAAGCTCCCAGTCAGGATGTGGCACTGCCTGCCGTATGCACACCAATCGATTTTTATTCTGTAAATTTTGTTCTCATGATCAGGGACCTAAGTAAACGTACTCCTTCATAAACTCTTGAGGCTGTCTGGTGAGGCTGAACTCTTGTTCCCTTGCCAGGCTATTGTCTTCATTGTCTTCTGCATATTAATCTTCAACCCAACCCTTACACTCTCTCTCTGTTCAGGTCCTCAATCATTTGTTGTAACTCGTCTCCAGTGTTGCTGAACAGGACAATGTCACCTGCAAACCGAAGATTTCTGAGATTCACCGATGATCCTTGCTCCAAAGCCTTCTCAGTTTAATAGCTTGAATAGTTCCTCCAAGCACATGGTGAATAGCATTGGAGAGATTGTGCCTCCCTCCCTGACCCCTTTCTTTATTGGTATCTTCCTGCTTTTCTTGTGTGGAATTAAGGTAGCTGTGAAACCTCTGTAGATATTTTCCAAGGTATTTACGTAAGCATTTTGTACTCGTTGATTATGTAATGGCTCTAATACTGCTGGTATCTCGACTGAATCAAATGCCTTTTTGTAATCTATGAAAGCCATATAGAGAGGCTGATGGTACTCTGTGGATTTCTCTATTACCTGATTGATGACATGGATGTGATCCATTGTAGAGTATCCCTTCTTGAAGCCAGCCTGTTGAAATTATCTTGGTGAAATTTTATGCAATACTGAAAGCAAACTAAGGGGCCTATAGTTTTCGAATTCTTTAACGTCTCCCTTGTGGATTAGTATGTGTTGTTGTATGTTGGCATTCTTCCAGTTCTCTGGTAAACTTGAAGTTGTGAGGCATTGCATTTGAAGGGCCACAAGCTTTTCAAGCGCGATTTTTCTTCCATCTTTACGTCAAGTGTTATTCCATCTTCTCCCGATACTTTTCCACGGTTGATGATGATTGTGATATCTTGCAAGGCCCTTCTAACTTCATCGTTAGTTATAGAAGGAGCCTCGGTATCCTATTCATTACTACCGTATTTACTTACATAATGACCACATCCCCTGAATTTTGCCATCAAAATTTGATTTTTTTTTTTTTTTTCCCCATGTAATGATCACACCCCGAACTAGCTGCAGCGATATGTCGTGTGCCAAGTCTAGCTAATGATGATCGCGCTTACCATCTGTCGAATGCTGTGCGAACGACTCTTCCAAGACATACCAAGCGGTCTGCACGCACCCAACATTCTTAAGCAGATGCCCCATTTCATTCCTTTCATCACTTTCGGCACTTCCACGAAAAAAAAAAAAAAAATACAACCAAACTTGCCTCGGCGTTACTATTTGTAGGCTTTATAATGGTTGTGATCAACAACAACAAAATATAAAGGCGCCTTTCGATTCTTCTCGTCTGCACTCATGGGCACGCAACAAAGCGCGAGCAGCAACGACAGTAGCCACATTTACACTGATACGGTAGAAGTGTAGCTTATTCATACCCCGACGTTTGTAACACAGCTAAGATATTCGCCCACCCTTAGCGGAAACATGCCTTATTAGGATAGTAGTGAAGACAAATGCCGCAGTTTTCTAAGCACGCCCACCATCTGTTTCTATGTCACTGGTAGCTAAGCGCACCCCAGTTTCTGTCTCCTCAAAGTGGACATGGCTACGTTATTGCCGCAAACTTGCCAATATTAACGATATTATTCATTACTGATACGGAAAAAACTGTTTCAATGCATGTAATGTACTCGCAAGAAGAAAAATAAAGACGCATTTGGCGCGTTCGGCTTGCTCCGCTGGCCGCAATTTTTGTTTTGGTGTCTCGCACTGTTACAGCAGCAGCCGCCTGTTTGTTGACCTCTTGTCATCCATCAGCAAATGTGGGATGAAAAAAAATTTTTTTTTCTTTTCGCGGGAAATTTAACCCGTGTAATGATCGCACTCCTGCATCTGTGTCAATTTTTTCGACAAAAAATTGCGATCATTATGGGAGTAAATACGGTACTTTGAATGGAGGTGGTGTGGCTGCTCTGGGTACTGTACAGGTCAGTATAAAAATCTTCCGCTGCTTTTACTATATCTTCGAAATTGCTGATGATATTACCGTGCTTATCTTTCAGTGCATACATCTTGGCTTGTCCTATGCCAAGTTTTTTTCTCACTGATTTCATGCTATGTCCATTTTTTACTGCTTCCTGAGTCTTTCTCATGTTATAATTTCGAATGTCTCTCACTTTCTCCTTGTTGATCAGTTTTGACAGTTCTGCAAATTCTATCTGATCTCCTGAGTTTATTTATTTATTGTACCCTCAGGGCCAAAGCATTACAAAGGGGAGTGATAAAAAAAATAGAAAAGAAAGAACATTTCCGTCAAAACATACATCAATACATGAAATTATATAATGCACCAATGTAATATAAATACAGTCCTCTAAACATCAAATCAAATAATCAATACAAACCATCAAACTATAACACATCGTGAACTCACGAAAATATGAAACAGGTAAGCACAAGCAAGAAGAAACAACAAACATGAGGTAAAAAACTACTAGTTAGTTAATGTTTGTATAAACATTCTTGAAATGTTGATGGTCTGTAATGTCTGCAGTGATGGCAGGAAGATGGTTCCACTCCTCAGAAGTCATGGGGAAATATGAATACTGGGAAGTAGAAGTCCTGCAAAATGGAACGGCAGCCTTATGTCGGTGATCAATGCATGATGATACATACTGGGGAGGAAATATGAAATCATCCTGTAGTGAACGATGGTGAAATATGCGGTGAAAAAGGCACAAGCGATAAATCTTACGGTGGGATGCTAGTGGTGGTAGTTCAAGACTCGATTTCATATTAGTCACACTTGCAGTTCGAGCATAATGAGACATAATAAAATGTGCAGTTATTTTGAACCATTTCGAGTGAGTAGATTAGATTGTCATGGAAAGGGTCCCAAACAGAAGCGATGTATTCCACCTTGGAACGAATTTGTGTTTTATAAAGTAAAAGTTTAAGAGCCTGAGGAGTGCGTGAGAAATTCCGACAAAGATATGCAAGAGTTTTGTTGGTGCTGGTGATTATGGATTCAATGTGATCATTCCAGGTAAGTTTTAAAGATATAGGGAGGCCAAGATATCTGTATGATGACACTACTTATAAAGGAATGTTGCCAAGATGATATGAAACAGATGTACTAATAGATCGAGTTACATGCATAATGTTGAGTAGACCATAAATATGATCTCTTTGGCGCAAACAAGGAAGGACAGAAGGGCATGAGGGGAGTGCCAACTTTCGACTGTTTATTCTCTTGCTGTATGACATGCACTGTATACACGCAGGCAAATGCACAACATACAAAACAGCTTAAATTGTGCGACACCCTAATCACAGCCAGCTTTCAACAAACCTTCTGTCTGCATGCAAAAGTAAAAATGGTGTGTCGCTAATACAAGATGGTACTCGCTCTTTTAATATGAAACCAAAAACTGATATTGCAGTTCTTACCTGGAACTTACCTGGAATGATCACATTGAATCCATAATCACCAGCACCAACAAAACTCTTGCATATCTTTGTCGGAATTTCTCACGCACTCCTCAGGCTCTTAAACTTTTACTTTATAAAACACAAATTCGTTCCAAGGTGGAATACATCGCTTCTGTTTGGGACCCTTTCCATGACAATCTAATCTACTCACTCGAAATGGTTCAAAACAAGTCACATGCTGTGGTGTCCCTGCTTCTTCCAAGAATCCGTATCTTGTCCAGTCGTGGCTCACACTGATGTGAATTGCAGTGCCTGGGTAAATGTGCTCCGTCTTTACCTTTCAGCGGCAGCTCATGATCGCATGCACGCTCATTTATGCATCGCCCAGTCTAGCTGACACATGTCTTACCGCAAGACAGCGGACACTCATAGACAGCTCCGGTAGCGCATTTTGTGCACAGCTTGGCATGTACTTTAAGGCAGCCATGTTTCTTGCTCCCATCAGAAAGAATGCGAGGACACAACTGAGCGAGCTTGCATGGCACAGAGAATACGACTGGCACCCCTCGTCTGTCAGGAGTTCAGTCTTAGGGCCACTTCTGTTCTTACTATACATAAATTATATCTCTGTTGGTATTTTTTCATTTATGCGGTTGTTTGCCTGCGTTTGTGTTATTTATAGGAAAATTAAAAGTGAACAAGATGCTGCCATGTTGCAATCAGATTTAGAATGTATTAATACTTGGTGTTCCACATAGAAAATGAATTTGGATTCAGAAAAGTGTGTTCACGTTTGTTTTACAAAAAAAGAAAAGGATTGTAAGTCGTTACCAGATAAATGATACCCTGATAAAAAAATGAACCTACATACAAGTATCTAGGTGTCACGTTATCATCTGACTGCTCATGGTCTGCTCATGTGGATGACGTCATTGTAAAAGCTAGAAGGGCACTCAGCTCAGAGGAATTTGAAATGTTCACAGTCAAACCTAAAAAAAAAGCTGCTTACCTACATGTGTGAGACAGATTACGCCTGTGCTGTCTGGGACCCCATGCAAGAAAACTTGATTGATAAACTAGAAAAAAAAAAAAACCAAGCTGCTAGGTTCGTCCTGGGGCAGTATCGAGGGAGAGAAAGTTGTATTGAAATGAAACACGAATTGAATTGGGAATTGCTTTCCTCTCGGCGGAAAAAGTTCAGACTTAAATTTCTATTTCTCATTTTTAACAATAAGACTGGAATTAGCAGCGAAATGTATTTTAAACAACCACATCATGTATTTAAGCATAATGATCATTCTCTCAAAATCTGCAAGTAAGGTGCCAGGACAAACTTGTTTGCAAATTCCTCTTTTGTCAAAACTATTGTGCATTGTGCAAGTGTGCTGTATGAGTGAAGATTTGTTTTTTTCCCTCCTGTAACCTCCTTCTATAATTGCGAGGTAATTCTTGAATAAAGAATAAGGAATAAACAATAACAAACTTGCGTAAGATATAAATTGATATATCAAATTTGTCTGCTTTGAATGTTCTAACTGATGCAGTCTACAGAACTGCAATATCAGTTTTTGGTGCAGAGCTACAAATTTATAAATTTCATGCTTCTATTTTTTTTTTTCAAACATTAAAATTTTTTGGAAATTTCTTTTAAAAAACTGTCAGCCCAAGCACTCCATACAGATGATTAACCAGCAAAGCTGAAACGTGCGGCCCCGGTGTTTATCACTAGGCAAATCTCGATAGTTCATTAAAGTCTTTCTATATAATTGAATGTGTCTGCGTGTTTCTTAATTAATTCATTCATTCATTAATAATGCCAACGAACACAGGAGCAGTAGCACGAGTGCATTCGCACAGCAGCACCGCGGGGCACCAATGAGTCAACTGCGCAAGACGACGACGCTGGAGCCTATCCTGCTGATGGTTTTTTGTGTACACACAGTGTGTCAATAGTGGGGAAAGGAGCCCAGCTTCACTGTAAAAATTAAGGCCTTAAATGAATGTTTCACTTCCAACAGGCACTATAATTTAACTTTCTCTCCCAAATGCGGCAAATTTAATTAAAAGTAGCCCAGTGGTTATCTGATAAAAGCATTTCCATGTTTTACATGTACTTGATTGGGCGGCATTGGAGTTGTGCCCAAGCTAAAGTTTCCTCTTAAATGTCGGAAACTCTTTTTATTTGCACTAGGCTGCACAAGCTACGCGAGTGAGTGGTGCAGTCATGGAAGCATCACTCTGTGTGTGTGTGGCAGTGCAGCTGTTCTTGACCTGTGGCGCCATCTGTATACAAAATAACCACTTGGCGTTTGACAACAGGTATCTTAAGTAAGACAATTCGTGACTACAACAAAGGAAATTATGAAGTAATCATCATTGAGCTAGAATCATTTCTTGAACATCATTTCCTACCTTCGTTCCACACCAGGTCTGTTCATGATAACTGGGTCATGTTCCGAGATAAGTTATGCACATTGGTTGAGCAGAACATTCCTTTAATCAGAATAACTGAAGACAAAAACAAACCGTGGTTCACTAAGTCCCTTCATCTACTCAGAAACAAAAAGAAACGTTCATACAGAACTGCAAAACGAACCGGCACCCCGTCAGCTTGGGAAAGGTACCTTAACTGTTTAAGTTCTTACTGCTCCGCTCTCAATGTAGCCAAAAATAAATATTTTTCCCAAGACCTTCCTTCACTACTCAAATCTAATCCCAGAAAGTTCTGGCAAATTTTATCTCCTGAACGCAATACTAATGACATCTCGTTACACAATAAAGAAAACAACATTCCTATTCCTAACAGTGAGTGCGCTCAAGTTTTTAATAAATTTTTCTCATCCGTATTCACAAAAGAAAGTATTACTAATTTGCCCAATGTTGCCGACCTAGATTACCGGTACATGGAACCTATTAACATTACTATTGATGGTATTGTTCAACTTACTAATAACTGGAAGGTTTCATCTTCAGCAGGTATTGACAATATTAATTCTAAATTACTAAAAAATACAGTATCAGTATCTAGCAAGTTTTTATTTCACATTTTTCATCAATCATTAATGACAGGTCAGATACCCCAAGATTGGAAAACAGCCAAAGTCATACCCATTTTCAAAGACGCTGACAAGAACTTAACTGAGAACTACCGACCGATATCACTAACGTGCATATGCTGCAAAATGATGGAACATATTATTGCATCTCATATTTACCAACATCTAGAATCAAACAACTTCTTTTTTCATAATCAACATGGTTTCAGGAGAGGTTTGTCGTGCGAAACGCAACTGCTTGAATTTACGACAGATTTACATTTTAACATGGACTCAAACCTTCAAACTGACAGCATCTTTCTAGATTTTTCTAAAGCTTTTGACCGCGTAGCTCATTGTCGCCTGTTTTTGAAGTTATCATCATTAAAACTTAATTCACTAACACTATCCTGGCTTCGAAATTTTCTTTCTAACAGGCAGCAGTTTACTTTCGCTAACAGCTTCTCCTCGCCCCTTTCAGATGTTTCATCCGGTGTACCACAAGGAAGCGTTCTTGGTCCCTTACTCTTTCTGATATACATTAATGACATACCCAATAACTTATCATCATGCATGCGCATTTTCGCTGACGACTGCATTATCTATCGTTCTATTAACACCTCCGATGACCACCTGATCCTCCAAAATGATCTTAACGAAATCACTAATTGGTGTGACACCTGGCTAATGACTCTCAACTCATCAAAATGTAAAGTGATGTCCTTCACCCGCAAACGCAATAACTTGGACTATTCTTACTGTATTAAAAATGTCCCATTATCTCGGACCTCATCATTTAAATATCTAGGCGTTAATCTTTCAACAAACCTCTCCTGGACTTCTCACATTACTACCATCTGTGCCAGTGCTTCTCGATCACTGGGTTACCTGAGACGTAACCTTCGGTACTCACCTCCACTTATCCGCAAACTGGCATATCAAACATTTGTTCGCCCTCGACTTGAGTTCGCCGCTCCAATCTGGTCTCCCCATCAAAATTACCTAATTACGATGCTGGAATCAATCCAAAATAGAGCCGCACGTTTCATTTCCCGAAATTATAACTACCGTTCTAGCGTAACTCAAATAAAGATTCACCTGTCACTTCAGCTACTAAGTAATCGTCGCGACATAGCCCTTTTGTCATTATTTCATAAATACGCCCACCACACTAACAAACATTCCTTACACCTAGAAACGCCATCACACACGTCGCACAGATTATACAATCATCATAGCTTCACGCGCATCTATGGTAACACAGAAGCATTTAACTCGTCTGCAATTCCACGTGCCATTCGGCTCTGGAACAACCTCCCCGACAACATAGTTTTGGAAACTGACCGTGATAAATTCAAGAGCTCACTGAACTCGCTTAACCCATGTTAACCATTAATATCACACTCACTGCTCTGTGTTATTTCTTGGCTTTTTTCTTGCAGTGTTATACGTTGTTACTAACTTATATTGCTCCTTTTTATTGTAATCATATGCAGCTTTATGTAGCTAATATGTTTCATGACTTTTAGGCTGTGCACTTGGCTGCTGTTTTCATTTGTTATTGTTGTTAATTGTATGTACTTGATTGTATGCCCCCCTTACTCAATCCCCAAGAAGGGGCCTTGTAAGGTATTTTACAAATAAATAAATAAATAAACCACGAATTGCCTGGTTGCATACCCTTTGTTCACTTTTGTGCTTGCAGTATGCAACATGCGGTAGTGGTTGCGAGTGCAAGCAGTAGGCCACTGTTTAAGACGGACTTGTCACTCCACTCTTTCCGTGGTACATAGGTGTACATCTACGAAGCCTTTCACATAATGCGTAAATATCATCATATTTTGTGGCATAAAGATGTGGGACTGGGTGTTACATGTAATTACATGGCACTTTCGTGTACCTTTCTTGCATATGTATGTGTGGAATGGAGTGTGAAGGATGGTCCCTCCTTCCATAGGTACCGGCAGCGTCCCGTGATGAGCGTGCCTGGCCTGTACGACCCTACGAGCATAATGAACGCTGACCAGCTGAGCCGGGCGATGCGTGAGGGATGGGTCAAGCTGGCCTTCTACCTGCTCTCCTTCTTCTACTACCTCTACGGGTGAGCTTTTCTTTTTTTACTTAGACGCTTTTGTTGCTTGGCTTGCTTCGCTGGTCTGCTTGCCCACCAGAAAGTACTACGTGCTTAGGTGTGGCAACGAATGTGTATTGGTAACCCTTGAAGTGCAATAAAAATATTATATTGTATTATATATGTTCTTTGAAAAGAAAATAGAAGGTGGATTGAGACACCCTATAATGGTGACGGCTGCACCTTCACACGTAATAGCAATAATTTTTAAGATGTTCTAAAAAAGTTAAGAAAATTCAGGTGGCATTACGTACACTTCATAGTTGCATGCTGTGCCTTCTGCATGTACAGTTGTTGACACTTAACATGTCCACTTCAGGTTTGGTTTTGGCCACATTGACAGAAATAGCTGCTCAATGACGGCTGCCTGCTAAATGACATATTCTACATGTGACACCCAGTGTTCTCATTTGTATATTTGTGTTCTTTTGCTATGTAATTTTCTCATGTTTAAAATTATTTTTCAGTGCAGATTTGGAAATATACAGTTGAACCTTAATATAGTGAAAATGGATGTAGCAGATTGTGGGATAAAACAAAGTAAATAAATGTTGTCACCATTGTTAGTGCAATGAATATGTGCTTATAATGAATACTGGATATTAGAAAGGTGTTTTTGTGTTCAATGCGACTGTTTAACAAGTTATGACTTTTTAAAGAATCAGCTAGCATTGGCCATTCCTTCAGCTCTGGAAACGGCCCCAGTAACAGGCGCGCGCAGTCCATGCTGCTGTCTCTCAAGACCAGCTTCTTCTCTGTGATGCGCACGACATGCCTCTTGCTGTGGCCTCAAAAATGCACGAACGGATGCCACCACTTTTCGTATCTGCATAGGGTGTTAAAGCTTGCACAAATTCGTCACCAGCCTATTTTTATGTCCACTGCTGGACGAAGGCCTCTCCCAGCGATCTCCAATATACCCTTGTCTTACACTACTCGATTCCAACTTGTGTCTGCAAATTTCCTAATTTCATCACCTCACCTAATTCTCTGCTGTCCTCAACTGCGTTTCCCTTCCCTTGGCATCCAAACTGTGATTTTGATAGACCACTGGCTATTTTCCCGACACATACGTGGCCTGCCCAGGAAAATTTCTTTTGCTTAATGTCAACTAGAACATTGGATATTCCTGTTTGCTCTCTGATTTACACCACTCTCTTCCTGTCTCTCAAAGGGCCCTTTCACCAGGTCTGGTCTTCTTGAGCTAACAAGTGCCATGCATACAATGCGCACTAACGACCGTGTCTGCTCAGTATTGCATCGCTATGTGCTGCAGAAAGAGCTTAAATTTCAATCCGAATGCCATCTGCCCTTCTCCTCGCGGGTGCCGCGCTCCCAGCCAGAGAGTCTACGCATGTCGCGCAAGCACGCTTACATACATGGCAGTGCTGTGATGTTGCTCCTGGTGTGGCACGTGATTTCAAGAATTATTCAAGGTGCAAGGGGGTTTATTCGGGCCTAGAGCAGCAGCGACAAACGCAGCACCAGCATGTAGGGCGCAGCGAGAGAGCGAAGTGGGTATGGAGCTACGCGATGGCAACAGTGCTTTTGAGCATGCTGATCTCCCTCACAAAGGCAACATTTCTCATTTGTGTAATCTGGTGCTTCAATAGACGAATTTATGTTGTTGTTTTTTTTTACTTTGCATTGCAGCAAGAGAGATGTACTCTCATTTTGTCTGCTTGTTCCCAGGTTGTGCAGTCACGCACGTAGACAAACAAACTACGTCATTTTCTACCGTGTTCCAGCGTAGGATCATGTGATCCACTTGTGTCTGCCTCAGTATTCGTGTAGCCCTGACTTACATGGCTAGTAGGGTGTCCTCGTGCACAGTGCGCAAGATTGTGTGCTGCGCGATACGACACAATCTCAACTGCTGGCGCATGACGCCATCAGCGGAAGTGCGCTGTTCAGCAAAAAGGCGAGAAAAAAGAAAAAGGCGGGGCCCGTGACATATGCATCACACAATCCTCCAGCTCCGGTATGGGAGAACACAGGGAAGGAATTTTGCTTCCGGAGGCTAGACGGGGTGCAAGTAGAGAGAGTGTCAATGTCGAGTTCACAGCATTGAAATATTTCTATCTCGGCTATTAATGAACCAATTTGAAAAATTCTTAAGGCAGAATGCTCCAGGGCATGTAACTTCCAGCGTATAAATAAATAAATAAATAACCGAAGCTTGCTATGTGGCCTCGTGAAGGTCCCTTTGACATTACGCTTAACAAATTTCTATTCCATCACTCTTTGTACAGTCCTCAACTTCTTGTTAAGCTTCTTTGTTTACCTCCAAGTTCCTGCCCCATATGTGGGGTAGAATTCAGCGATTGTATGTGTCCAGTTCCCATTGGTGCAAGGGCACATGTTCAAATCCCAGTGGTGGTGTTGGGAAAAGAATTGGCAAGCTGGCTTGATGGTGACACAATAAACATGACTTGTTGATGATGGTGATGATGGCCATCGTCATTGGTGTTATGGATAAGATGGACACAGAAAACCCAGTTTTTAGTTTCTAGCTTCGACTGCTGTAACAGTAATATACTACTAGAAATTCTGAGTGGCTACTGCTCACCTTCATGGACGGGCTGGAGTACCCTGCTATTTAAAGGGCCACACAAGAGAGACATAAGTTGAGTTGCATTGGTAAATTACTTTTCTGTGATACCAAAAAAGAACTAAAACACTCTTGTTACAAGAGAAGGCTTGGCATGCCTGAAGGGTGTAAAATAAAATGTAGGTACTGAGTCGTGACCCTACCTTGAAGTCCCCATAACAGCTTGTCATGATGTCATAGGTTCTGGTGGTACCAGTCGGGGCTTAGTTAATTTTTATGGGTTAAGATGGACAATATTACAGTGGGTAGATGGGTAGGTGTGCCGTGTTCCAGGCGTGAAGTGTAGTTAGTGCTTCTCCGCTTCATGACAACAAAAATGGTGCTATGGTCCGTGGCCTGTCACAGTCTGCGCGTCGTGTGCTGGTGCAGCCATTTTGCAGTGGAACTGCAGCGTATTAAAGTAGATGTATCTTTACCTCTTTCTTCGACTTTCCCGCTGCTGCTGCTGCTGTCTCGAACCCCGTGTCGAAAGGTGGTTCAGAGCGTGTATACATGGCAGGAGTGCGGCAGAGAGGAAAGGCGATGCGAGAAACTCGTTTGAACCTTTGCACCGTGTCAAATGTGCACAATGGAGCTGGTTGTTGCCACATTAGCCTCTTGACAGCTGTAATTATCTGTGACCCTCCGCAAAAGCATAGCAGAACTTGCAGCACTTACTTTCTGCTAGCGTGCAAGTCCAGAGGGAAGCGAGATAGAATGTTAAAGAGGAGTGGGGAGAGGATGCAGAGAATGAGCAGAACCGATCCAGTCGTGAAATGAGTGAACAACAGCCTTGCCACTCTTTGTTTGCAGTTCCCACACAAAGGGGGGGGGGGGGGGGTATACAGAAAAGGCGACGCGAGAAGGCAAGGAAATGCTACTGCTATAGACACGACAGCAGTAGTGGGCGGGCAAATGGGATTAATTTAAGTTCAAGGTACAGTACAGCACGCTCCAGCTATTGCTGTAAAATAAACACCATGCAAATTTGTCAAGCACACAACTTGGGCACGGCGTGCAGATGCAGAGCCACACTAAAGCGCATCGCAGGGCCTAGGCAACACGATGGAAGCGGTCACGCATCAAGGCCCCAAGCGATTTTGTGGCGACACCTTTTCCCGATGCCTGTAGCGCTTTTCGCGTTTGTGAGTGGTCAAGAGGTGCTCTGCTCTGGGCAGTGTCGAACGCGGCCACTCACATATGCGAAAAGCACCGAAAGGCATTGGGAAAAGGCATCGCTACAAAATGACGGCCCAAATGAACACTTCTGTGCCCGCCGCGATAGCTTTGCGGCTATGGCATTGCTCAATGTTGCGAGTTTGATCCCGACCTTGGTGGCCACATTTCGATGGGGGTGAAATAAAAAGCGCTCGTGCACTTGGATTTAGGGGCACATTAAAGAACACCACAATGTTGAAATTAATCCGGAGTCCACCTCTGCAGTATGCCTCATAATACGATTGTAGTTTTGGCACATACAGTCCCATAATTCAATTAAAGTTTAATACTTCTGCCACGATGCGATGTGCTATGTGAGGCAGTGTATATGCTCAATGTTCACGCTCAACAATGCCTCAAGCAAATACGTCTCCCTGTCTGTTCTGTGTACTACGCAGACAAACAGCAATGGTGCACGCAAGGTAGCGTTTCACTTCTACAACTCACCGTTCTCGTGTTGCACTAAACATTGAAGAAATTAAACATTCGCCGTCAACATCACTGGTAATTATGGTAAATCAAAGTAAACAGCACAGAAAGCTTCGCTTACATTGATTCCCACAGTGTGTGGGATCTGCACATGTTTATTACTGTATTTAAACTGGAAACTGTATTTATATGGCTTTGCAGTCGAACCCACTTATTGCACCAAGAAAATCCCATTGTTAAACCGATAATTTTTATAACTGGATTTAAAGAAAAAAATCACAGGAGACAAACATCCAAACATTTATTTTATTTTATTTATTTGAAGTACCTTACGGTCATCTATATGAGGAATTGGGTAAGAGGGGGCTAGCACAATAATATGGGGATGCAAAACAAAAACAAAGACAAAGCAAACTGCATATCAGAGTACAGGGGAAAATTATAGACAAATTCGCACATTTCAGGTAAGAACGGCATACAATATACAAGAGCTATATGAAGATGCATGTTAAAGAAAGATCTTTAAAACAAATACGATGAGAGAACTAAGTTAATATGGAAACAGATAGACAGTTCCAGGCAGTGCACATGGCTATTATTTCATGTTTAACAATGCAGATGAACAGAGAAGACACAATAAGAAGAAACAATAAAAGCTACCGCTCTATTTCATCCAATTAAATGTGTGGTTAGATGCTAGCTAAATTTTTTGTTATCAGATTTAACGCTGATGAAACCTGGTAGGTCGTTCACGCGCATGTTGCCTGTGAGTGTTAAAATGAAAGTGACCGTCGTGCCATAGGTGCGCATGAAGCTGAGATATTTTTGTAATCTGCGTGATGTGCAAGATGGGGATAGACAGACATAAAGTTGAAAGCCTGGCACTCAGCATATTGGTGAAACAAGCTCAAAAGCTCGATGTCATGACGGATACATGGAAGTGAAAGAACATTTCCGTTTTGCTAGGTAGAGGAGGCAAAACGAGCGTACCTATTCTGCACAAATTCTACAAGGTTATTAGATTATTGTGGTTGGGTGACCAGATAGTGACTGCATACTCAAGCTGCAGATGGAAAAGTGTTTGAAATGCCAACTTACAAATGTTACAAAAGTCGGGCATTTGTGTAAATTAAGATGTAGGCATCCTAAAGATCTGAAAGAACTAGCACGAAATTACTTATTACAGAAAAAAGAATTAACTATGCAGAAAGAAGTACAGTTGAAACCCACTTATAGCATTGCCAGTTTTAACGATATTCAGATGTAACAATGCGCAGCTGCCCCGCTGAACTTTTGTCTCTGTTCTGTGGGCGAAGTAGCCTGCTTGCTGCAATTGGCTACAACACCATGCCTTCGTTGCATCACAGTCCTCAGGTGCTGTCTCCCTTCTACCTCTCCAACATTGACACAGTTGACTCGTGCATGGGAGGGATGGAAAGGAGGCCTGCGATGCATAGGGCGATGTGCCAGATGCGTGGCTACAAAGGCAATTGTGGCAAAAGTGCGGGGCATGCATTCTTTTTTTTTTAAAGGATTACATGTTCTTTTTTCTTATAGCACGCAGACCCACCAGGCAGATTTAGTCATTATAACCTATAACGCAGCATGCGTGGAAGCATTGTAGTAAGCAGTTTATTTTGCCATAGAACACATGCAAAAGTTGACGGTGCATCAGCTGCTCATTGTTATATCTTATGTGTTAAAACCGTCATTGTTGGAAGTGGGTTCGACCATAGTGACAGTTACAAATTTATAAATGCCTCGCACTTACGCCACTTTTAAAAGTGACATACTTATATGGTCAGTCTGCTGCTGCTTTCCAGGTTTGAGAAGCAATGTTTACAGCTCTTAACGGTATTCAAGACTGTGAAGTAATTTGTGATAACAAAATTGTGATGAACTATGCACTAATTCTGTACTGAATAGCTTTGCATCAGTCCTTCTAAATAAACAGCGATGAAGAATTATGTCCAAGATGGTACACGTAAGTGGGCTTATCCATACGCCAGTGTAATACCCCTGTCAGGCGGGCAAGTTAAGGGCAAGCGGAGTGTACTCGCAGAAGAGTGCACTCCTGTCGGAGGGCGTACCCTCACCGCCAGTGGTTTCAACAATACAAAATATAATGCATGGAAAAAGGACACAGAAGTTCGTTTTAGTTGTTGAACAGTTTTTAGCAAAATAATCAGAGCAGAATTCGCTGATATTCTGTTCTGACAGGACCAAATGCTGCCTCGTCACACACCTTCATCTTGTTCTGAATTGGCTAGGCATTACATTAGTCTTGGCTGGCGTTGACTTGCAACACTCTTATAACAAAAATATTTTCGTTTTTTGTTGAGTAAATATAGATTAAGATTTTTTTGTATTTATAATGCAACTAAAACAATCACCATTAAGAAGTTTATTTATCTTAATCTACATCTTCAAAAAACACGATTTTAGTCTGTCACCCTTTTTTTTTTTTGCTGCGAGTGTGCTCCGTTTTCCCGTTTAGCACCGCGTAGCCTAAAGTGTTACTCAAGGTCCTAAAGTGCACTTAACTTGCCCGCTTGACAAGGGTATAATACGCGCGGGGATTGACTTTTCTGAATTTTTTTCTGGAGAACGTGCAAGAAAATTGTTTTGATTTTGAACGAATGTAAAATAAGATTGAGCAAATACTGAGGCCAGTGCAACTAAAGCTCGCAGTTCCTTGCACAGCTAGATGATACGTATAAGGCACGTGTGCAACAGAAATAAGCAATCTTTTTCAGCTACAAAATAATTTGACATTGTTAGAAATACTACAATTTCTTGCACCATTCAGTGATCTAAGAAAATTAGATTATGAAGTTTTACATGCCAGAACCTCAATTCGAATATGAGGTGCACACTGTGGTGGGGGACTCCGGATTACTTTTGACCTGCACTCAATGCACGGCGCATGAGCATTTTTGCATTCTGCCCCCATGGCCGGTATTAAACTAGAGTGATGATGTGTGGCTGTTCTTCGAGTGAACAGGAAAGCTTTTGAGCAATCATTTATTGTTGTCCACAGACTGCTGCGCAAATCACATCGTCGGTTTCTTGAAGGACAAGAAGTGGCTCCTTTGTACAACATGCCACATTTTTATTGGCAACCGGCTCACTTGACAGGCATATAAGTTATGGCTTGGTCTCTCCTGGGGCGTTTAAATTGGCCACCAGCCCGTGGAACACTTGCTTGTTCAGCAAATGTCACTTTTCTTCGAATTAAATTTTTAAGCAAATTTTCTTCGTTACGTAAGCATGAACAGCGGGCAGAACGCCGTCACTCATTAGTGGCAGATACACTTTCAGGTTCTTCCCTCCTGTATCCCATGAGTGAAGTGGCACTCAATAAAGCGACAATCGCACACGACTTAAAAGCTTTTTGTCAGCAGAGCGAAGTCCACGCTCCCTTTCTTGGATCGTTGTAAACGGACATATATTTGCATGGCTTGCATTTTCCAGCCTGAGTTACAATTAGGTGCGAAGCAAGTGATGTCCCCTCTGCTGGTTTTCTTGTTTGCATAAACACTTGATACTGGAGCCCAAGTAGTGGTGAACGTCATTCACACCACTCATTGCACTTCTTAAGCATTGTGGTAAATTACTGCAATTTAAAGAACTATTGTGGCAGCGAGTACAGCTCGCTGCATAGTCTGTATGTTTACAGATGATAAAAAGAACAATTTTTTTTAGTTTGATTCTTTCTAACACTTCTTTCTAACCTCACACTCTTATATACCTATTCTGTTACCATAAGTTGGCCATCTTATTTTGAGCCTTACACGAAAAACAAAGAATTTGAAATATTACAAACATGCAGTAACAATAAACTGGGTAGCAGACAATGTGCACTTTTCAATAGACGGCTGCTGTCACGATGCGGAGAAGCAGTGAACTGCGTTAGTTGGCACACCTACCCATCTAGCCAGCGTAGACTACATTGTACTAATGCGATATTCACAAACTTTCCTGGATGTTTCTATATGTTTTTATTTTTGTGTCTGTTTTGCCACCAACTTGTTTCACGCGGTAGAGCATCGGGCTGCAGTGTTGACAGAACCAGGTTTGAAACCAACCGTTAGACTAACGTGGGTCAGTAATTGTGTCACAATGATTAACCCTCTGAGGGTCGATTTTTTTCGCCATACGCAACCGTCTAGGGCCGACTTTTTTTTTATTGCAGATTCCAATTCTTCTTAAGCAGTTATATGGAAAAAAAATTTACCGTAATTTTTCTAGGGTGACCGCAAAGTGAGAAAAAATATATTTTGCATTGGCATATTATGTACTCTTCATTCATTAATAACAACAGTAGAAAAGGAAATAAACTTATAAAAACTGAAAATTTGATGCATTGTTATAGTTCAAGGCTTTGAAAGTGCACACACGAGAATATTTCGCAAGACTCAAGTGTTCCTGCTCTTGCACTAATATGTACATCCATAGCGTAATCGAACTGCGTAGGTGCGTGCACTCAAGAAAACTATGTGGTTGTGTGCCCATCAAAAAAGCAACATGTGTGACAAACTTCTGCTAATCTTCATGTCATCGCCAACCAGAAGCAATTAGTTTTCGCGAGTCTCAAAAAAAAAAAGGAGAAGAAGCAGTGAAAAAGCACGCACGGCGGCATTGTTCCTATGCACACCCTTGTCAGCACTAAACGGGCGAGAAACAAGCAGTCGCCCTTTGAGCAATTAGTAACGAGATAGCCATCAGTTTTGCAAGCGCAAGAAGCCAAAACCGCCCGCGGAACAAAGCACAAACTGCCATCTGCCCGTGCGAGCGGTAGCATATAGTAGACACGCGGGAGCAAACTAGCGCTAAAACAAACCATGCAACGAAAACCGAGAGAGGGAGGAGCGCTTTTTAAACGTCTAGACGGCGCCGTATATTTACGTCATTGACCCTCGAAGCGATTCGAGGGTCAATTAAATTTTTTTTTATACCTTTCCTTCAGGCGGGACACGCATAGACTTACAAGTTGCATGCAACAAAATTCACAAGCACGAATAAGTGACTGCCAACAATAAAAAAGTTACAGTGATAGATAGCATTGTAGGCATGTGCAATCGCTTGGATTGCTGGTTGTGAAGGCTGTTAATAAAAATAATGTCACCTGCTGTTAATGAAAATCAGTTGGAAGTCAGTTCTCTGTGTGTCTGTTTGCTACTTGCTGTATCCTGTCCTTTACGCTGTTTTGTTCAAAGGTTTACTCTACCACAACGACACCAACATGGGAAAATACTTCAGGTGCTGTGGTTTTGACACAAAATTCAATTATGGAATTTTGGCCTCAATTTTCTCTTCCATTAATGCACTTTATCAGTCCAAACTGATATAGTGTTTCCGTTGAGTTACCCTTTAATGTTTCAAATGGTGACACACACACATCTTAAACTTTATGAGCTCTGGCTTAACAGTACGAGGTATGGAAAGCTTGCAATGACATAAATAAAGGCGTGCATGCACATGAAGGTTTCCTTTTATGGTGAAACTGCCTGAGTGAGCTTTGCTCTTGTGGCTGTGCTGCTGGAAGTAGAACTGCTTTTGCAGACTTGTGAACCTTGTTTTCAATTTTCCACTGCAGCATGATCCACTCCCTGATTACGGTGGAGTGAGTGTGGGCCACACCCGGGAAGGAAAAGCGGCAACCCAGGCGAAGAAGGATCCTTCCAATCGGCTGTCGCCCCGTGAAGCAAGGCTGCGACTTCCTGAAGTGCTTGCTAAGGTTGAACGAGTGTTTCCCCTCTTACCGTATTTAGTCGCATAATGATCGCGCTTTTTGTCAAAAAAATATACGCAAATTCAGGGGTGCGATCATTACGCGAGTTAAATTTCCCACGAAAAGAAACATTTTCTTTTTTCATCCCGCATTTGCTGTGGGATTATGTGGGAGATGACAAGCAGGCGGCGGCGGCTGTCAGTGCGGGACACCAAAACAAAAATGGCGGCTAGCGGAGCAAGCCGAACGCGCCGAACATGATTATTTTTCTTCTTGCGAGTACATTACCCGCATTGAAACAGTTTCTTCCGTATCAGTAATGAATAGTATCATTAATACCAGCAAGCTTGCGACAATAATGTAGCCATGTCCACTTTGAGGGGACAGAAACAGAGATAGGCGCGCTTAGCTGCCAGTCACATAGAAACACATGGCAGGCATGCTGCGAAAGCTGCGGCATTTGTTTTCACTGCTATCCTAATCCGCTAAGGGTGGGCGAATATCTTAGCTGTGTTACAAGAGTCGGCGTATGAATAGGGTACACTTCTAACATATCAGTGTAAACATGGCCACTATCGTTGCCGCTCACGATTTGTTGCGTGCCCATGAGTAGAGACAAGAAGAATCGAAAGGCGTCCTTTATGTTGTTGTTGACCAAAACCATTATGAAGCCTACAAATAATAAAGCCGAGGCAAGTTTGGTTGTAGCTTTTTTTTTTTTTTTTATGGAAGTGATGAAAGGAATGAAATGGGGTATCTGCTTAAGAATGTTGGGTGCGTGCAGACCGCTTGGTATGTCTGGGAAGAGTCATTCGCGCAGCATTTGACAGATGGTAAGCGCGATCATCATTAGCTAGACTTGGCACACGACATATCGCTGCAGCTAGTTCGAGGTGTGATCATTACACGGGAAAGAAAAAGAAAATCAAATTTTGACAACAAAATTCAGGGGTGCGATTATTATGCAAGTAAATACGGTATCTCTTGTCCATGGAATTTCCTAAAGGGAACTCTGGTTCTGCAGTCGTTTGGCTACCATGGAAATGATGGCTTAAATGCAGGAATTCTTCCACAATCACGAAGATGGAGCATCTTTGTGCTTTGGCTTCAGACTGTGTTGCATTATTATGCTTAATTTTTTTTAATTCTAAATATTAGAGCAGTCATAACTTTTCTAAGCTCTTTAAGGTAATATGATCATGTGCACGTGCATAATCACCACATATTGTTGCACTTGCATCGCACTATAGGTGTTGCCCAAACTAAGCCTCCTAGCAATAGCTCCTTCGGCATAACTTGCCATGTTTTTTGTGTACTGCAAGCACCAGAAGCAGCTGCAAGAGCTGAAAACACATTATGGTCACCATGTTTTTAAGCAGTGCCTATTGTTAGAAATGATCAATTTGCAAAGTCACAAGGCCACTCGAAGCCAAAGTTTAGGCAAGTCCTTGTAGTGCTCCACTTCATTGTGATGCTTGATGAACCGTAGTGCTTGCAGTTCCTGTCGACACTAGCACCAGATTGCAAAAATCTCTGATGAGACGTGGGTGTGATGGCATTGTGGCCTGCAATTTCTGTAGTAGAATATGCTGGGCCCATATCACCAACTCCCTTATGTTCCGGCATATTCATCTTCTACTTAATCAGCACACAGATGATGCACGGAAAAGTAAAGAAGTCTGCACACCACAGCACTGTCTATCCTTTTTTTTATACCTTTCCTTCAGGCGGGACACGCATAGACTTACAAGTTGCATGCAACAAAATATATAGGAATGAACATGGGGGATACAGTTAATGGCCGATTTTTCGGATGCCTTCATGGAACTGCCACATACCCCATAGAATCAATGTATAAGAACATCTGAAATTTCAAAAGCAAAGATGCTTCACCATCCGATTTTCCGGACTTTTTGCCATGACTGCAGCACCAAAAGAGAGTTATCAAAGCTACCACCACTGCCATGTTGATTATCTTGCCCGCCTCGAAGGGCAGCCTGGGACGCAAATCCACTGACAGCCATAGCCACCACAGTGTTGCATAGTGCCGGTTAGAAAGTCTGCTTCGCCTCATGCTACATGGTGAAGCATACCAAGAGTGGGAAGGGGTAATTGTCACGGTACACTATGCATTCATTAATTATGCGTGTGTGCACCCGCCGTCTCCTGTGATAGTATGAGCACCGATCCGACTAATAAGTGTACTTACAGGCCTTCAGAGCTATTTCAGACATGCCTGTGGTGATTTGAGACATTGGGGGCCGCTGCATTAATTTCTTCGGACAGCCTGATTTTTCGGCTGTTCTCGCGTCCCCTAGGGACCCCAAAAAATCAGAAGTTTACTATATACAGTTTATTAGACAAAGAACCTTTAGTGTGTCACTAACTTCAATGATTCACCATGGCATAATACATTGTGCATTTATGTTTACTAACACATGACATGACATAAGTAAGCATAAGTAAAAACCTACAATTTAAAGTGACAAACGGCAAGTGTGAACTCCAATTTTTTCTCCAAGTTGAGCAACCAGCGCACTAATTGTGCAGGACGCATCTTCAAGATGCCCAGGATCATCAAGAAGCATAGCAATTAAAGGCCTTCACTACCCTGTATTACCACAAGCTTTCTCTGTGTAACTGTAGGAAGCACAGTACAGTAGAACCTCATTCATACGTCTTGAAAAAAAAAATTACGAGAAAGAACAAACGAACCGAAGTCACAAAAAAAAATTGGCAAACACAACTGCAGCTGAGAGCTACCTGATGAGAAGCATTGCGTCAATTATTGCAGCGTGAGGCGCTGACATGTGCCAAGCTGGTGGGGCTCGAGGCCCATGATGTTGTGTTCCTGTTGCGTGTTTTGAGACAGTGACATGAAACAAGGTCAAGCTGGTGGGCGATGGTAGAATACAATGTCACCAAAGCAAAACATGCCACTCACTTCGTGTTAAGGGCATGGAGTAGACGCTTCCAATGGCACCACGCCAAACGCACTGAAACATATAGGTAAAGATGCTTATCACGGTAGGTCTAGAGGGGATAACTGAGTGCATCGTGCGACAGCCCACAAGATTTGCTGGTAAAGGAAACCGAGTGCCTCTTGGTTTACACGACACTGGCAGACGAGTACTGCGGGGAAGCTGCCCTGGCGGGCACTACTGCCCTTGATTGCACATGCCTCGCGCCTTTTCTTATTATGGTGGCTAGGTCTCATGTGAACACCTATCATACGATCGCAGTTTGGTGATGTACTAAACAGTGGTACCAAAAGATTGTGTTTCCCAGAAATGTATTAACCCGTACAAATAAAAGCAGAACTGTATAGGGTCATATTTCGTGTTCTCGATCACGGACATTGGCACTGGAAAATTTTACAAAACGGGGTCATGTCAACGAGGTTCTACTGTACACACGTGGTATGGTCATACTCTTGGAACTTGGTCATACTCTTGAAAAAGGATTTTTGGCATGGACATTGGCCGATGTAAGCATGCTCCAACTTGAGAGTCCTGGTGGTGCCCCTTGAAAAGAGAGTTGTTTGCAAAATGTGGCGAATTCTTGGCACTCGTCTGTGCGTTTCACATAGCCACCAATAGTGGCTGTCAGCAGACAATGGGACGAAACTCTTGTGCTGTCACTATGTTGAATAAAGGTTTAGCTTTTAACTGCAGGGTGTCTACCATCGGGAAAAATCTGGAATTCTCAGGGAAGAAAATGGGGAATTTCCACCTCGGCTATTCTAAATTAGGGAAATTGGTACTTATACAGTGGTTATGGCTTACATAGTGGCATGGCAGAAGTAAGCAATGGTTTCAACTGAACCTTTGCAAACTGCACAATATTGGCGTCTTTTTATGCGAGCAGGAGCCTAGTCAGGGTGGTTGGAGTTCGCATGAAACACACGATTCAGTCAAATCTGGTAGTGTGTTCCAACTGACTGACATCTTACTGGCAGTAGTTTAAAATCATGGGCTGGCAGTACCTTGGTGAGACATAAACCATTAGTTTTTATTGTGGAAATTTTCGTTAGCAATCTGTTAAAGCTTGAAAAAATCGGGGAGTTTAAGAATACCAACATAGTGCAGTCAGCTTCCGTTAATTTGACCCTGACGGGCACAACGAAATCAATTGAATTATCAGACGGGTTGAAGTAAACAAGAGGCAGAAAAAATGCCACTACACACTGCTGGTTCATTTGGCAGTATTTGCCCACTTTCTGTGTGCCCAAAGTAGAAATCTAATGTTCACCCAATATTTTAGGAAGAAAGCGAGTAGCAAGTACAATGGTGGCCACTTTCCTACAAACATCATGGAATAGTCTCTGTTATAGTGCCGCAGAACATGGACACCAGAAGAAATGAAAGACGGACGTAAGCACTATAAATGACAAAATCTTAACACCAGGATTGGTCGTACTTACACGCGCACAAAACCATGTACATGGTGATGGCAAACCTCTATGATATATGGAAGCACGAAAGCAATCTTAAAAAAACCGATACATCAAAGAAACCCAAGAAAGCCTAAGTGTTACATTGCTAATGAAGCCAGCTCTCAAGGCATGCGGAAATAATGCATTTTTTTCATGGAAAAAGACAGTGAAGGTTTGCTTATACATTGGTCAGCAGCAGAGATGATGTGTTCGATTCCTATTATTAATCTTACAGACTCACGTTTATTGCCGTCTATAATAGTGATGTCTTCTATAAGAGGGTGACAAGTACGTGTTTCGCAATGAAGCATCAGAAAACAGTCACCCAATACTCTCTTCACTTTGTTTCTGTGCTCTCTCAAGCATTCACTGATGCATCTTCCAGTTTAACCTATATAGCATTTACCGCAAGGCAGCGGAATACGATAGACTACCCCTACAGAGCAAGCGACGAACTGATCTTCATGCTTCTTATCACAGACCGGCTTTTTTGTTTTCATCTGGTTAGTGGTTTTACACCGAGTGTTTAGCTCGTTTGGAGCTGACAAAAACAACCAACACATTTCCTTGGCATCCTATGTTTTTCATACCAGGTGAATGTATGGAATGACAGCGATTTTCACCTGGTCAGGGCTGCTAGCTCTCGCATTTTCATGGGGGTATTTTCCTAACCATGTGTTGGTATCGGTGGCAGAAGTGCTGCTCAAACAGGAACGATCGAGCAAAGTCAGCTTCGTCGTAGTACATCTATGTTATGGGGCAAAGCAGGCAAATGTTCCAAAGGCGGTTTTGGTTTTTGTGTCCGACTGCACCATGCAGAAAACTTCCGGCCCAATTTTCTTAAAAAAGAAGAAAGGTGCGTTAGAGTTGGAATTTACCCATAATCAGTCATTGAGCTAGGGTAATCATATGAATATGTTCCCGACATGTGCTGCACACATTCCCTGTACCCTAAGACAGACGCTTCCACTGTGTACGGGTCAGGTGCACGTGTGCTGACCGATCAAGTTTAAATTATCCGCTGAAGGCCACTTTGGAGATCGAAATAACAAAAGTTTCGGCCCATCGAAATGCATGGGCACCAGCCGGGATCAAAATAACCGGAGTCGAATTAATGGAAGTCTATTATAGACACCCTGCCATGTGAACTCGTGGGAACACTCCTACTCAACATTATGGGCTACACTCAAAAGGACCCTGTGTTGGCAAAACGCATTTTTGACGCAAGATTTTTTGGAGCAGTCAACTAAGGAATTTCAAAATTGGTGGAACAAAAATGGGCAGCCACTTTCACTGTGTTCACCTCTTTTCTCTCTCTTCCATGCTCGTCGACTCTGGACTGGCCTGTGGAGCAGCCAAGTGCGATGTGCGCCGTGAACTGTACCGGAACTGTTTCTGCGGACTGGAGGTTGTGTCCTTCCCCGCCTCGGAGAGTGTGCCGTATTTATGTGCCGATGTACAGCTGTGTGTGTGTGTGTGTGTGTACGTGTGACCTGCTAGTGCAATGTTTCAAGAGTACATGGGGCCTTTGCCTGGGCTCTTTTGCTTAGGGTTAAATAAAAACATTGTAGCTTAACTTTTGTCTGTCGTCTGCTACTTATCGCTTGACCGAAGTCTCCCCTGCAGGTGCAAATGGATATTTTACCTGTTCATCCATTTTTGTGTGTGTGCTTTTTTCACAGCTGCGCTAGCATCAAAGGCATACTCGCATGTGCACTGACTGACACTTGCTCTGCACTCCTTTCGTGGGTGGAGCATTATTTGAGTGGTTTAAGTGGGCACAACTGGCTGCGAGTGCTGGTTAAAGTGACTGTGATTCAGAGTGGACGGGAGCACAAGTGACCACGGGTAAGTTTGAATGGAAGTGACTATAAACGCTAGTGAGTGTTTGCGAGTATGAATGGGTGCAAGTGCATAGCCTGTGAAAAGATTCGCGAGTAATGATGAATGAGTATATGCTTATTATGCCAACCTATGACTAGCAGGGTGTCTTATCTGAACCGTACCTAACCTGAACTAGAAAAAAAAAGAATGTTACTGGTTTGCATGTGGCGTTTAAGGTGGCATTGGGGTCAAGAAATGTGCCTATTTGATGCTGTTATTTCATCATCATCATCAGCCTGGTTACGCCCACTGCAGGGCAAAGGCCTCTCCCATACTCCCATGCTGTTATTTAACGTCCATCAATTCACTGCACTTTTGGCAAGGGTAATATGTGGAAGTGTGATGCAATAAAGAGCAAGAAGAGATCACCAAGAACATGTACAGTAGCAATCAGGATGATAGAGATAAGAAAAATGGTTAAACTGTTTTGTGTTCAGGACATGGGCATGATTTCCAAGAAAACCCGAAGTTTATATAGATGTGTGTTTAGTATTATGTAGTGTTGGTAAGTGATCAAGTGTTTGAAGATTTTAAGTACTCCATTTGAACCGTTTGATTATTATTAACTTAACCTAAACTCATTGTTGTATATTAAGCCAAAGCACTTGCATAAATGAGCGTAATGATCATTACCTCTTACAAAACTCGCTATTAGCCGTTCATCAATGGTGCCTTAAATGGAATATGCAACTTAACCTAGATAAAGCTGTCCTCTTGCGAATTTCACGCAAAAAGCAGGTTTCTCCTTTCTCTTACAGCCTTCTAAGTCATTCTATTATGGAGGTCACACATCATAAATACTTAGGGGTTACAATAACAAACGATTTAACCTGGTCTGCGCATATTGCAAACATTTGTTCCTCGTCATTTTCCAAGCTGTGCTTTCCGAGGCGGAAGCTTAGAGGCGCTCCAAAACGTCTTTCATACATAACATTTATTAGATCAAAATTGGAGTGCGCGTTGGTCTTATGGGACCCGTTCATAAAGAAGGACATTTACCAGCTTGAGATGGTGCAAAGGAAAGCAATTAGGTTTATTTATAACAAATACAGAAGGCTTGATTCACCTACGACACTAATGAGAACAAATAACATCCAACTACTTTAAGTACGTAGGAAAATGTCCCGTTTGTTGTTCCTGCATAACCTTTTAGCACATAAACTAAACATTTCGCATCCCCCAGTACTTAAACAGCTATCGTCTAGACGAACACACCACACAGGAAGTCATTTACTGGAACCAATTTTTGCAAGAACTGAAACATTCAAACACAGTTTTTTCCTGAGGACCGTTTCCGACTGGAACTGTCTTCCCGGAGCCATTTTCCAGTGCCCTAATTTTGTTAAAGCTATAGAAGAGCATTTGTTTGAGTGAATGAGTGCTGTATATGTGCGTATACGTGTATATATGTATAAATATGTATATGTGTATACATATTTTTCTGCTTGTTTATTAGGGACAATCTCTTAAACTGCCGTTCTTTGTTTTCTTTTTTCTTTTTATGTCACAGTGTATTTCCATGCCTTGCATAGCCCCTCCTGCATGGGCCATAACTGTTGGCCTGCAGTATTCTGAAATAAATAACTCAAATAAAACAACTCTTCACAAAATAGCCAATGTCTGTGCACACCACCAACAGCCCGTTGCAACTCGTGAGACGGTGAATGTGCAGGTAAGGGGGCAAACACTCTGTAAGTGCCAAAAACTGCAGCCACTTATAGACCAAGGCTGGCGCATTGTCAAACTTAGTCCAACATGCATCCCAACGGAAACGGTGGTCAAGTGGTGCCGAGAATGTGCCGTCGTGTAGAATTCCAGTACTCAGCCATTCAATTGTGCAACTCTTGTTAGAATTAGCAGGAAGCTTTGCTAAAAAATTGAAGTTTCGCTCCGCCTAGGCTAGCAAGGTTTAGTGTGGCGCCTTTAATTCTTGGATGGTGTTGGCGGGTTCTATACTATACTACTATAGGCGGGTTCGACTAATGCAAATGTGACCTGCGAGTGCGCCAAAATTTCTGCCACCCTTCAAAGCTAACCGTGTACGGCCTGTAATGACATTGCACAGGTGCCACTACACTGCCAATTGCATCACATTCAGATCTGAGTGCCGATGTTGTTTTCCAATCTTGTTTAATAGTTAATGTTGTTTTTAACGACATTTGTTTGTGGGCTGCCATTCTCAAAATTCTAAGGAATAATTTCGTCAAGAACAGAAGACCTGATATAAGCAACATTAGCGATTGACTGGTGCAGTTGCATAACCTCCACATACGGCACGGATAAGATACATACACCCGATTATATGCAGAGCCCCACGATGCCACAGGCAATGAAAATACACTTTGAGTGTCTGTATAATTGATATATTGCAATAAAAGCACATCATTTAATGGCATATAGCATGGGACACACAAGGACAGGGTGCTGTCCCATTTCGTGCTGTAAAGTCTGCTTTTTGGAATGTGCCAGCCAGCACAATTGAGCACACTGTTAACCCCTTAACAACTGATGACGAGATAACTCTCCATCACAACAAGCATCCTCTAAGGTCGATAACGATTAAACATCGTTGTGAATCCTTGGCGATCTTTGCACATCTGTGCGTGTTCAGTTTTTCGTAATTGTGACGAGATGATTTTTGCCAATTTTTCTTGCACTCCTCAATTTTTTTTTCAGAATTTGTCGTGGCAGTTAAGGGGCTAAGGCAGATCTAATGCAGCACCTCTTATGCACCTCTTAAGTGCCTGGCAACAGAGAAATTTTGTTTGGCATCTAGTGAACCGATTCTGATAAGATTTGTTGCATACATATAGAGAAAGTAGGATCTGCAGGGTGTCTACCAAGTTGACATTTGCAAATTCCCCGAGTTCTCCAGGTTTTTCCTGAGCACCTTTGCAAAATTCCCTGAATGAACCAGAACTTTGTTTTATGTCAAGTCTGGCTGACACCATGTTGCCCGATGCTGTCACTCTCTAGTAAGCATGTTGAAACAAAAAAAAAAAAATGACTTAATCCAGTTAGAATATAGTAAGGAGTAATATCTATTTTATTTAAAAAGGAAACAAAGGAAGGTGTTAATAAAATGCACAGCGAAAAAAAAATGGTAAAACCCATTCCAAATTGAGTCGAACATTTTCAAATACGAATGAAAAAGAGATGCATACGTAAGTAAACATTGAATATGAGCTATTTCTATCAACTGACTGCAAGCTCATCGGTATGAGACCTGAACTTTGTCTCTCTCAGCAGCTGGAAAGTCGACCTCAACTATCCTGACATACTCTCAGCCCGTACACAACAGCTCAGTGTTGGGTTTCACTGTTTTAAAGGGTTTATTTTGGTTTGGACAGGGACGCCTGCATCTCCGCGTCAGCCAACACTTTGTTTTTTGAGCTCAAGCTCCTTCAAAGAGGCGGCGGCACGCTTCCTTAATTACTCAGTGTGTGGGTCCTCTCTGTTCTCGTCCTCCTCCTGCCACGCGTTCACCTCATTGATCATTTGAAGCATCCTTTTGGTGAGTTGTACAGTCAACGTCCGATTTTTCGGACTCCCTTGGGGCCGCGAAAACACCCGAAAAATCGGGCAGTCCGAAAAAAATGAATCCATAAGGGCTAAGATTGCCACAGGCACGTCCGAAAAAGCTCTTAAGGCCTGCCAGTACACTTACTTATTAGGCACGTCGGTGTTCGTACTGTGACAGAAGACGGAGGTGCACCCGTGTATAATGAAGGAATACATACATATCCCGTGACAATTGCCCCTTCCCACGCTTGTTAAGCTTCACCGCTCAACACTGCTGTAGTGAGGCAAAGCTAACTTTCGGAGACGCATTACACAACGCGTTACACAACGCGTTACACAACGCGTTGTGTAAGTGGCGATAGCGCGTTACACAACGCGCGACAACGCGTTACACAACGCTCGAAGTGGCGATAGCGCGCTGGGCCAGCGACTGGGACGATGTTTGTGTTGCGGTGTGGCGTCAAAGCCCTGACGGGAAAGCGACGGCATCGTAAACGTTGAAAGAACATGTTTTGAGCGTTTGGACCTTGGTTTGTAAAGTGTGTTAGGTTGACACTGTAGCGTTACGTGCTTTATGAAACTTCAGAATATGAAAAAGAAGGCACTACTGACACAAGACAGTTGTACTTCTAGTGGCTTGACAATCAAATTTTATTGAGAGCTTCATTATGCATTGCTCGTTTATGGGCTCATAGAAATGCTTTAGGACTTTGAGAACACAAACTTACTTGTGGTAGGAAAGGTTGCTGCTCCCTGGCTGAAGTCTAGTGTCGCAAAATGGGTAAGTGCAAAGCCACGCCATAACGCTACGGAAGCGGTACGTCAATATAAGATATGATGACGAAATACTCGTAGGAGGCCAATAGCTTCCTAGCTAGCACTGCATCAGATGCGTTTAACAGTACTTGAAGACGTTCAGCAATCGTGACAGCCGACACAGCCTTTCGAAAGAGCGAGAGTGTTCGCAAGTGCCTGTCGTCTCCGAGAAAAGTATAGTTTGCAGCGAGCAGGCGTCGTAGCAGACGACACTTGTAGCATTCCGCTCAAGGGCGCAACACTTTCTCACAATACATGTTTATTTCCAGAAATACTTGATGAGTACATGCACGGTTGTTATTGCTGTTGCAAAAATAAATGAATAATTATTCTTTGGCGTTAAGTCGGGAACAGAATCGCACAAGTATGCATAACCTGGTGTGTCCTAGTAACAATGGAATGCATCATGTAACCGCACTGAAAAACAAGGGACAAGGAAAAAAAAAAATCCGCGCCTGTCTTGTGTGTTCCTTCCTTGTCCCTTGTTTTTCAGTGCGGTTACATGATGCATTCCATTAACGACCACCAACTAGCCCGCTTATCCCTGTTAAATATCCTAGTAACAAACCAAAGTAAACCATGCTTCCATCCATAGAGTTACTATGCTTCCATCTCAAAGTCGTACAAAGTTTATGTAGCGTGTTGTACGTTATATAACATACTGCAGAAATAAAATTAGATTTTACGCGATAACATTTGAGTATAACTATGTTTACTGCGCCGCAAGCAAGAAAGTGTCTGCGTTCACCTGGTCGACGGAACTAGAGTGTACTACAGGTTTTCCCGCTCAATTTAATCCAAGCGCCAGTCAATTTAATCTCACCGCCAGTCAATTTAATCTAAGCGCCAGTCAATTTAATCCAAGTGCCAGTGATTTTAATCCGAGCGCCGCTCAATTTAATCCAAACGCCAGCCGAAATAATCCAAACGCCAGTGAATTTAATCCAGACACAACGGAATGCAAGAACCTTTGGATTTCAAGACTTCTGAAAATTTGAGAACATTTTATGAGTTAACACCTTGAAAATGAAAGAGCGAGGTGGTAGACCAGTAGCTATCCTGCCACGGAACTAACGACCACTTTTGGAGGTTTTGAAGCGAAAAGCTTCACTACGCTGTAGTCAACACCGCGCATCGCGCGAGCCGGAGTATGTCGGAATTGGCTCCGTGAGCGTGTTCGGAGTCGAATTGGCTCCGTGAGCGTGTTCGGAGTCGAATAGGCTCCATGAGCGTGTTAGGAGTCGGCGCAGGTGCCCACCCGCGCGCTATGCGTCATCGTTTGACGTTGGCCGCAAGCGCGTGTTTATCGCGGAGGCCGACTATATAACCGCTTGCTAGAGTATAGGCGTGCGCATTCAACATGGAAGGAGAAGAGAGTGATACTACCGATACAGAGAGCTGTGTTTATGACTGTACAGAAATCGCAAGACAATGTGCCCAACAATGATGAATAAAGAAGTTTAATAATCCTGCATTACTTATGGTTTATATCATTGATAAGCAATTTTCATAACTACACAAGGCACACGTATAGCATAACCATAAGCTAACCAAAGCATATCCATAAGTGAAACTGTAAGCATAACCATAGGCTAAATCATAAAGCATAACCATAAGCTGAACCGTTTAACCGATTTTCTTTGATTGGAGGCTGCGGATATCGCAGTAGAATAGTGAATCGTATTCGCTAGCGACCGAAGCCTCCCGGTGAGGGCCTAGTGATTATCATCGAACCAACCTTTATTGTTTCGTATTATAGCCATGACCAAATCTCATGTGTACTATTAACTCGACGTACTCATGCTGACGTTTCCTCTCAATTAATTTGGAGAATGCTCATCTTCTGTGTCGCTCTCATAACGAAGTAGAAAATAAAAAAAAAATGGCTGGGGCTTAGCTAAGGTTAAGCCTGGATCTCTCGAAGCGAAAAGGTTCGGTGATGCTTATGGTTTAGCTTATGGTTATGCTTTATGATTTAGCCTATGGTTATGCTTACGGTTAAGCTTATGGTTATAAGTTATGGATATGCTTACGGTTCAGCTTATGGTTATGCTTTATGATTTAGCCTATGGTTAAGCTTACGGTTTCACTTATGGATATGCTTTGGTTAGCTTATGGTTATGCTATACGTGTGCCTTGTGTAGTTATGAAAATTGCTTATCAATGATATAAACCATAAGTAATGCAGGATTATTAAACTTCTTTATTCATCATTGTTGGGCACATTGTCTTGCGATTTCTGTACAGTCATAAATACAGCTCTCTGTATCGGTAGTATCACTCAATTCTCATTCCATGTTGAATGCGCACGCCTATACTCTGGCAAGCGGTTATATAGTCGGCCTCCGCGATAAACACGCGCTTGCGGCCAACGTCAAACGATGACGCATAGCGCGCGGAAGTGGGCACCTGCGCCGACTCCTAACACGCTTATATATATACGATCGTTGCATGAATATTGGTGTGTTTTCTAGATGTTCCAGATCACAAGCAGAGGTGTTTGCGATCTACTGTTGAACCCCGTTGTAGTAATGTATCTAACAGCCGCTGCCCACGATGCATGTTCTAAGAAGAGAAATTTTATTTTACAGATTGTTATGCAGTAATAGCGGAGAGAATAAATACTTTCCTTAAAACGAGAAAATGGTAATAACATTGTGCACTCAACCAAAAGTGACTGGTATCAGTTCAAAGCTGCATCCTGCTAGCATTCTCATCTGTCGAACGTATACTGCGTTGCTTCTTGCATTTAAAAAGCAGTCGTTGCTCTTGTATGGTCCTATTTAAAACGGTCACCTCAAGTGTATGTGCTTGTGAAGCCAGCATCTATGTTTTTTACTGATTGGCTTAGGTACCCGACTGCTTGTTTTGGCATTGAACTTCCAGTTTCTTAACGAGAAAAACTGAAAACCCTGCAGCAGCAGCTTACACTGCAGTAATACTACACTCCCTGCCCTCTCACTTTATGATGTTATTACAATTCAAAATTTTTTCTCGGCAAAAATATGCGTGAATTTTACCAACTCGGTCATAGAGCAATCACACGTAAATATATCAGGCAAATCATGAATGGTCGACCAGCTGTGCTCTGTTTGGTCTCATCTGAAATTACCTTCAATACTTCTTAAATTAAGAAAAAAGCAATCATTAGTATTAGTGTCTATCTTGTGTTTTTTCGTTGGCGTTTCATAACTACAATTTTGTTTTCAAATGAAAAGCATTACTATGGTAACCTGCTCTAATTTATTTATGCAGCATCGAGGCCTTGCAGCTGCCAAGCTGCAACTACAATAAGTGAGAAGTCACATAAGGGATGCTGCTACTACTGTAACTTCTGTCACTATAAGAGTGATAGAGTGTCTCATCTGAAAGCACACACCATGGTGCATACAGGCGAGCAGCCGTTTGAATGCCATTTGTACCCTTAGAGATTCTCACTACAGAGCAATCTCAAGGTACACCTGCGCACTCACAATGCGAAGAAGCTATTTCAGTGCCCTTCATGCCGCCAGAGCTTCCATCGAAAGAGTAACCTCACTGTATACCTGCGCACTCACACAGGCGAGAGGCCATATTTCACTGCTCTTGATACCCTCATAGCTTCCAACAAGAGTCATCTCAGGCACGTACCCAGGATTTTTTTCGGGAGGGGCTCAACCCAAGGTAACTACTATGCAAATGAGGGGGGCGGGGTACTTTACTAGTACAAATGTGAATAACGTGCGCCATTCGCCATAAAAACGCGTAAACCCACAAAAGAGAAATGAAATAAGGTGTATTTTACAGGTATGCCTGTGCGATACACCTTTCCTTGGCAAACAAAGAACTACATCAAATGTACCTGCGCAGGAAGAACACTGCCAAGGACAAGTAAAGAAGCGAAAGTGTAAAATAAAGATTACTTTAGTAGATTACAACTTAAAGAAACAGCAGTTGGCAACCAAGGCACATAAACCACGCGGAGTAGTGTTACTTCGCCAGCCAATCACAGAAGCAAACAAAATCGTTGTCATGCGTTTCAAAATGGCGTCATACTTGATAGCTCCGGAGCATCTGCTATTCTTGAAGAGTCTTTTTATCGGTGGAAGCAATGATGTGTGCAACAGACATGGACAAAGTGTATGGAGTCCGAGCATTTCACTCTTCAAAAGTCTGCGGTGCCGGTCATTTCACTGCTGAAACCGTTTTACTCATGTAACTTCACTGCCAACTGAAGTCAAACTTCACAATAAAAAGTTACAGCAAAGCAAGCATGTTATTCAGTTCAATAAAGAATTAGGCTTTGGCCATACCACTATAATGAAGTGAAGTGCCACAGCCGACTCGTATTGTTATTTGGGAAGTTACGTAACGATGCGTGGCTGCCAGTCCCGTACAACCACGTAGGGTGCAGGACGGTGCGATTCTAGACGTACTACGCCCACCGCGAAAGGTTAGAAAAACACCTACATAATCAAAGCAGAGAAGTGGCTACGTTAGGCGGTTCGAATGATAACTGTAGAAGCGTCATTCAGAACACACGGAACATTTCTCCACTTCCTTTTTCTGTTCTACTTCCTTTTTTAATAAAAATATGTTGATCCATAAATATTTTTATAAACAACTGGTAAATTTGTTAATTTTCGCTTTCCCTTCCTGTTTGGCTGTTGCCTTGGCTCTCTCCCTTAGTAGATCGCCGCATTTGTCAACTACTAGCTACTATTGCTTCCAGTTCGCAATTTCGCACGAAAAGAGCCATACAATTAGGGAAAAACTAAACGAGTTAACAGGTGACAGTCATATTGTTTATGAGTTTAAGGGTTATTACAGGGTTTGATGATGGACGCTGTCTTGTATTATATTATTTTCCACCTTATCTAACCCATATCGCAGGTATATGGTTCCGAGAATTTGTCAGCGTCGCGGCGAGCCGTTACTCGAGGAAATAATCAAGCAAAAGGAAAGGGTAAACGCAATCAGAGTTTTCTCTGGCCGCAACTCGTTCCACGTGCATACAGACCAGCTCACCACGAACCGAATCCCTTTTCTGGTCCCTGGATAAGTCTAAACAAAGAAGGTTGAACTAGCGAAGCAGCAGCGATGCGCGTGACCGTCGAAAAGACGGTGACAACTGAATGCATCTCGAGCTAACCGCGTGGGCACCAAATCGATGAGAAAACTGGCACTTTACACCCCAAGAAATGCCGATAGCTACCTCTATTCTAAAGGAGTGAAAAAGGGAGGAAAATGCTGACCGTAGAATAGCTGACCAGTTTCAACATTGATTCGGCGGCGCTTTAGGAATGTGTGGGAGAAGTGGTGGCGTTGGCGGGGAGCGGAGGGGGGTGCCCGCCCCCCCCCCCCCCCCGGGCCCCTCCTTGGCATGGGTGAGTGCCTGCAGTCATCTCAATGCACACCTGCGCACTCATATAGATGAGAGGCCATATCAGTGCTGCCCGTGTACTTAAAGCCTTTTCACATAGAAAACAGCGAAGTAGGCACCTGCGCCACCACAAGTGAAAGGGTCTATTGGAGTGATAGATCTTGTGTGAGAGCTTTTTCTAACAACTCCTTTGACTGGTCATTCCAGGACACCTTTAGAGTGCAAATAAAGTCATGTAAGGTAACTCTAAAGCCGTAGGTCCAGTATTATAATGATATATGGCTTCATCAGTACTGCTGAAGACTTCTATGCATCTAATAAACTGCTGCAAAGTAGATTGTGCTGTCAGTGAGCTTGTTTATGCTTGCACGGAGTTTTACTTGATTTTACTTGTTTGTCTGATTTTGCTTGTGCTTATTGTCTGACGGGTTTTAGAAGACAGCTGCCACAAAATAAACGATTCTTGTTCTGGCATTCTACGTTTGGTGTGTCTTGGATAGTGCGTTCTCAGCCCTCGGCATGGTGTAGCAAGGGCGATGAGAAACGTACCCACAATTTGAAAAGCAAGGTCTTCACTGCTTGTTCAATGTTGTGCCAAGTTCCACCATTTGACGATGGAAATGACAAGTATACTTCACTTGTCATTCGACTTGAGTCCTCCTTCTAAGGTAACAGCACTGCGGAGGATGCACCGAACAGAGCGGACCTTAATTGTCTTCACTCTCGGGTCAAAGTGAATTGAAGTTCCCAGTAGGTGATGTTCTTCTTATAAGGTGAACCAGTTCATCTACAAGGAGGCGGTTGACATTCTGGAAGGCTTCTAGGACCCGAAGCCCAACAATTAAGCTTTTCCTGCTGTGTTGGCGGTATCCTGATATCCCTTTATGAGCTTCCCTCTCCAGCCGGGTTTTCTTTGCTGCACTCTGATAAAAGCATTTAGCTTCAGCTGTCTGTGTTCGGGAGATTGTTTTGATCCTTCTCTGATTGCTCATAGATCAGAATTCCTCAGTTGGCAGGATAGCCAACTCTTATATAACCTCCTCAAAGCCAATGGCCATTGCTGGACAGCATATAGGAGTTTCCATGTGCACAGGAAGAAGCAAATTGTTTTGTGGCACAGCGACCAAATCTTGCTGCCGAAATGCTCAGCTGTGTTTTGGAGTTTGCCCCCGAATACAGCGAAACAGCACATTTTCGCTCATCAGCCTTATAGCTGGAAGCACAGCCTTTGCCTGAGCACTGGTAAAAAGTGAATAATCAGCTGTAGACTCAGCCAGGGCTAGTGCTTGTTCGTTGTTACACCAGAAAGCTCGTGATGTAAGCAATAGTTGTGATATTTGTGTGCCTCATCTGTGGAGTACAAATGGAAAAATAATGACCCTACAGCTACCTATGCCTCAATTATTCTTCACAATCTTCTCGCTGGAGAAATGTATCAACCTTCTTGCACGTAGAAGTAGGTTGTTGAAGCATAATTATGGAATCAATTAAAATCTAGAAAGATGAGTTTTAGAACAAAAATTTCATTCTTTGGCCTGCATATCCCCTTGATATGCCCTGTTACACAATGAGATAGACGATGGAGTTCCAGACGAACACCTCACAGATAGTTTACATTAGGCTACACAATGCCCGTTGTCTTGTATCTTTTCGGGGGTAAGAGGGCAGTAGTATAATATGGCAGGTTATCATGGCGTCAGGTAGGGAGATACGATCTCTCCACAATGCTATTCACAGCGTGTTTACAGGAGGTATTCAGAGACCTGGATTGGGAAGAATTGGGGATAAAAGTTAATGGAGAATACCTTAGTAACTTGCGATTCGTTGATGATATTGCCTTGCTTAGTACCTCAGGGGCCGACCAACTGCAATGCATGCTCACTGACCTGGAGAGGCAAAGCAGAAGGGTGGGTCCGAAAATTAATCTGCAGAAAACTGAAGTAATGTTTAACAGTCTCGGAAGAGAACAGCAGTTTACAATAGGTAGCGAGGCACTGGAAGTGGTACGGGAATACATCTACTTAGGGCAGGTAGTGACGGCGGATCCGGATCATGAGACAGAAATAATCAGAAGAATAAGAATGGGCTGGGGTGCGTTTAGCAGGCGTTCTCAGATCATACAGCAGGTTGCCATTATCCCTCAAGAGAAAAATGTATAATAGCTGTGTCTTACCAGTACTCACCTATGGGGCAGAAACCTGGAGGCTTACGAAAATGGTTCTACTCAAATTGAGGACGACGCAACGGGCTATGGAAAGAAGAATGATGGGTGTAACATTAAGGGATAAGAAAAGAGCAGATTGGGTGAGGGAACAAACGCGAGTTATAATGACATCTTAGTTGAAATCAAGAAAAAGATATGGGCATGGGCATGACATGTAATGAGGAGGGAAGATAACCGATGGTCATTAAGGGTTACGGACTGGATTCCAAGGGAAGGGAAGCGTAGCAGGGGGCGGCAGAAAGTTAGGTGGGGGGATGAGATTAAGAAGTTTGCAGGGACGACATGGCCACAATTAGTACACGACCGGGGTTGTTGGAGAAGTATGGGAGAGGCCTTTGCCCTGCAGTGGGCGTAACCAGGCTGATGATGATGACTGTGGTCAAGAATGTTTGGCAGCTGATCTTTCGTGCAACATAACCTGCCCTGCAATATAGTAGTTCAAAGCGCTACTGTTCCTTCTTTCTTGTTTTTCTTTTTCCTGGCACTCACAATGTGCATGCTTGGGATACTCAGGAAATGTATGGCGTAGGGTTTCAGGCGTGTTTTATGGCGGGGAATCTCGTGGACAACGCCGTTCACGGTGATATAGAACGCACGCTGGACTAAACTGTTTTCTATATGTTTTTTTTTCACAAACCACAGCAGTTGGTGCCAGCCTTCTGTCCGTTCTCCTGGTCATTCTTGCCCATTCTGCTACCGCTTCGTATCAGATGGTGGAGTGAAGAAGGATACGCGCTCTTTGTTCCAGCGGTAACCGCTTCTACACAACGGCACAAAGCAGGTCCTCTCCTTGCACTCTAGCTTCGGCATTTTTTCACCGCCGCCGCATAGTTCTCGTAATGACAAGCACACAAACACCCCAGCCACGCACTCACTCTTTGACAACACCAAGAACAAACACGCAACGCTGTAATAAGACAGAAAACGCAAACATAGAAACCGAGGCAACCGCTGCGAAACTGATGTACAAAGCAGACGACACGCGCAGATTGCACCCACCCGTATGGCAGCGACATCTGCCGGCCACCGTTGGCATTCATTGCAGGCGGCGCCACGCTCCTCCATTGAAAATAGCGGGTGCACGGCGCACTAGCCAGTACATTCTAGGCTGGCGAAGTGTCAATACTGGGCCTCTTCGATTTTCGGAGTTCTGGCAGCCCGCTGGGAGCCAGACGGCAGCCAGCTAGTTCCGGTTCTGACAGGAAGTCACGTGGGCTGGGATCCCAAGACAACCCGAACCTGCCCGAAGTTTGCAAAATCGAACGACGGTACAGCTGGCCAAATGTAAACATGCTACCAGCATGGCAGCGCCCGTCGAGGCCGACGCGCGCTCGGCGTAGTCAGCCCATTTATGCGTTGCCAGTTTGAAAATATGTAGTTGCATTCAGGAATACGATCACTTTCGCGCGATTTCGCGCGACTCGGCGCAGGACGCGTACTCGGCCAACCTCGCCTTGCGCAGCGCAACAGATGGCCTCCGACGAGGCAGATGACAAGACGCGAAATCGTATTGTATACTCGAAAGCGATAGCTGGATGATCCCTGGTCGCAGCGATCACGTCGACCACTGGCGACATTGATGAGTTGGCGTTGTGTCATCACAAGACATGAAAAAGCAGGTTATCGGGTACGTCTCATACGCATAAAATTTCGCGCCGACCTTCTTGAGCTTCGATTTCAGAAAGTTTGTTGTGGCTGATGGTGCTTCTCATTTAAGGAGCTGTGGACGCGGCTGGCACGTGAAAATGCACGTCGCCTGTGACCAGCGAAAAGTTTCACACGAAAAACAACATTGGCCGCAATCATGAGAGCAATAAGCCAATGTACCGAGTGCAATCAGTGTATTCTTAGATCAACGGCCTGCAGTTCGAACACATATCGGTTTCGAGCTGCCACCTAAGCATACGACGGAGAGACGGAGCGAACACGGGCTAACTGCAAAGCCTACGCTAAGTGCAGAGAAAGGAGAGATATACATACGCGAAATATGTGAAAAGGAACGCCACCAGAGAAAGACGAACCCAAAATGTACCGCAATGTGTGAATGAGCGTCTACAACTTGCGTGGGACACGATGCAGATAACATGCACGCATGAGAGCGCGGCGCGCTGTTCACCGCCGCGACGAAGCAATCAGGGGACACACACACACACACACACACGAGCTCCAAACGGTTCACCACGGCTCGTATCACGCCGCTTCGCGATGCGGAACGGAGCGTTAGCACCTAAAAAGATAACGCTAGAAGTAAGGAAATCCGAAGATGACCGTAGACAGTTGGCTGAGCGAGGTAAATTTAAGTCCTCAAGCGCCCGCGTTGCAATCCGTGAAGTCCCCGTAAAGATGGCGGCGAGCGCCCATCGCCTCTTTTAGTCGTCTGCTAGCCAGAGAACTTTCAGAGAGCAGCCAGACCAAAATCGTCCTGGCAGGTTCTGGCAGCCCGCGGGTAGCCAGAACCGTCCAGCGCGAGCAAAACGAACGCCCAGCGGAAGTGCGTAGCGCGGTGGGCGGAGCAACCCGAGAAAAACGAAGACGCTCTGGCTGGCTCTGGCAGCCCGCGGGTAGCCAGAAGTGGAAAATCGAAGAAGCCCAGTGACTGTCACATATGAATTAAGCGCGCGATACATGCTGAGGGTTTACGTGCGATCCGTCGTGCGATGCGTCGGAGTTTGACTTGCCGCATGCCACGATTCGCGACACATGGTAAGAACATTGCCTCCTGTATTTTTTTTAATTCAAGTGTGTGTGTGTGTGAAAACATTTATTGTAATGAGGTCCGGAGGCTCGACTTCTTAAGCCAAGGCGGGCCGCTCTCACGTTGGCACTGTCAGGCCAAGCCTCTCAGCGACATCATGGGCCCTCTGGACGGCCCTTGAATCCTTTTCTCCCACTGTGTCCGTTCTTCAACGAAGTTGGGGAGAGTCGCGGGACAGCCCGCCAGCATATGTCTGATTCCAATGATGCCGTTACAATCGTTGCAGTCCATCTTAATTTCCCTCTCTGGATATATTTTATTAATGGTGTACGGTGTGGGATATGTACCTGTTTTCAATAAGTACAGTGAAACTGCCTGAGCCCTGTTCAATTTTGAATGTGGCAATGGGAATTGCCTGCGTCCTAAATAGTTGTGCTTGTTAATGTCATTGTATGTTATTAAATGATCTCCAGTGCAATAGCTCGCTGACGTCCGAAATGACATGTCTCGCTCCCTACGGAGCGCAGTGCCGGTGCGCGTATACCATGAGTTTTTGCAGCCAAAGACATTTCGCGCAAAAGAGGCTGGTCATAATGGGCATGTCGTTGCTCATACACTGTTTGCAGGGTTAAATTACATTAATTTAGCTCTCGCACACGGTCTCCTGTCACCGCAACTTCTCGGTGGTCGTGCGGCCTGTCAGCCGCTCGGTGCAGTTAAGGCGATAGCGTAAGGAGCCTGTGTCGCAGAAAATCCGGTGTCGACGTTGGGCGTCCCATCAGGAGGAGGAGGAATAAACGTTTGTTTTTGAAACAGTATTCCGAGGTAAGCCTCAGTTATACTTTAGGTGGGAGGTCTAATTCCAGAAACCCTCTGGCCTTCGCTGCCTCCTTGGCCCTGGCGACGAGGCGTCGTCGTTGCTCCAGGTCCTCGGAAACGAGCGCGGCCTCCCACGCTTCAATGAGGTCTTCGCTATCTTGTCTGCGTTATATTCTTTCGGTGAAGGCGATGCGTCTTTATCTAGATGCCATGGAAACTCGAGGATCAGGTGCGCCAAGGTGTCCGGTACACCGCACATTGGGCAGTGGTATCCTTGTAGCGTTGGGTATAGTCTGTGCATGAGCATTCTGTGGGTGTAAGTGTTACTCTGTAGTCTTCTAAGTGTGGTACTTTCCTTTTTGGTGAGCTTTGGGTGAGGTGTTGGGTACACCCTGCATTTCAGCCTGTGATGTTGAAGGATCGCTGAGTAGGTGATGGGTACGGTCTCTGCCCCCGCCGATGCAGACTAGGCATCTCAAGAGTAAGAAGGGTTGGCCCAGCAGGTGTGGCCTCAGGGCCACGGCGTGTGCCGCTTCGTTCCCCTCCAGCCCCTCGTGCCCAGGAACCCATGTCACGCAGGTGTAGGGATTCGGAATGCTGCGGTGCTTCAATGTGTTCAGTGCTTCTGTCGACGCGTGACCCTTAGCGTAGTTCCCGACAGCTGCTTCAGAATCGGAAAAGACTGCAGCTGCTTCCATGCATGTGGTAGTTGCTAGCGCAATCGCCGTCTCTTCTTTAGTCTCAGGGTTTTGTGCACGGACTATGGCAGACTGTAGCTCTCTGCCCTGAGAATCTACGACGCTCGGGGCGTAAGCATTTCTTTGCGGGTATTTGGGCTGTGTCGGTGTATCTGGCGTCCGGATCTTGCCTGTGTCTTCGCCATATGGCATCCACTCGGGCTTGTCTTCTTTCCTTGTGGTACGTGGGGTGCATGTTGCGTGGAATTGGTGCTATGCACAGGGATTCGCGGATGTTTGGAGGAATTCTTTCTTTTCAGACCGTGGTGGTTATAAAGCTTTCACTGTAGCTCAGCCGTTGCTGCACTCATCTTCCAGTGGGCGTGAGCTTCAGTCGTTCTGACTGGCTTTATGCGCTTCAGCTAGTTCTTGCCAGGTGTTGTGTACGCCCATCTTAAGAAGTCTCATAGTCGAAGCCGTAGATGGTAGGCCCAGGGCGATTTTGATGGCTTTGCGTATTTTAATGTTAATTTTTTCTACCTCTGCATTCTTGAGCACGAGGTAGAGTGCGCCGTATGTTATTCGACTGCTGAGGAGTGCTTGCATCACGCGTAGCGGGTCATGTTCTTTAAGTCCGCTTCTATGGCTTGCAACTCTCCTGACGAGATGCGTGAGCTGGGATAGCGTTCGCTGTAGTCGCGGGAGGGTGGCCGCCCCGGACCTGTCCTTGTGGATGTGTAGCCCTAAAACTCGTAGGGTTTCCACTTTTAGAATGGGCATTCCATTGAGGGTGACATTGGGACAGGGTTCATCGTAGCCGGGTGGTCTGTCTCTCGTTCTTGGCTAGAGGACGAGGTGTTCAGACTTCTCGGGAGCACAGCGGAGGCTGCATTTGTGCAAGTAGCTCTCGATCGTATCTAGGGCTTCCTGTAGGCGTGTTTCTTGCGTTCCGGTGTTTGAGGCCCTTCTCCATAACGTAATGTCAACTGCGTAAAAAGCATGTCTTAGCTCTGGTATTGCGTCGAGGAGGCTGGGTAGTTTGATCATGGCGACGATAAAGAGCAACGGCGATATGACCCTACCCTGCGGGGTGCCTTTGCTCGGTTGTTGGAAGCTGTCGCTGCGCAGGTTGTATATTCCAACTGTGGCCGTGCGGCCCGTGAGGAAATGCCTGACATACTCATATGTCCGAGACCCACAGCCCAGGCCTTCGAGGTTGCAGAGGATAGTTTCATGACTGACGTTGTCAAAAGCTCCCTTTATGTCGATGGCTAAAATCGATTATTTGCTTCTGGTGCTCAGGTGGTCGATGAGGTCTTGCTTGAGTAGGAGGAAGACATCTTGCATTAACAGATTCTGCCTGAAACCGAACATAGTGTTTGGAAAATATCCGTTGTCATGAGGTGTGAGATTACGTGGTTGTGTATCATGCTCGAAAAGTTTCCCTACGCACGAGGTAAGGGAAATTGGGTGCAAGTTTTCAATGCTGAGCTGTTTATTCCAGGCAGCCAGTAGCTCTCCTTTCTGCCAGCGTGCACTGAAGTACTGGAGTAGGGCTGCGCTAACCTGCTGCGGAAGGAGATGCTTGTTGATCCGATCTTTGCCCGGGCTGGTGTTTGTGGTGAGCATCGATAGTGCTGCAGAGAGTTCAGCATGCGTGAAGGGTTGATCAAGTTCGGAGTTTAGTTTCCCACCGTGGACTTGCCGTCATGTGCCATCATATTAACAGGTGGGTGGCCGCACAGCTTCTTCTGAATTTCTCAAAGGAGGTTCTCTTCCAATCCAGCGTGGTTGTGCACGAGCCTACAGAGGTGCTGTCTCAGCTGCGTCTTCGTAGGTCCATTGTCGAGAAGGGCGCGCAGGAGATGGGGGGGGGGGGCACATTGTCAGTGCTCAGTGTTTCCTGGAGTTTGTCGCAAAATGCCTGCTGGTTCTGTCTTCCTAATCTGTCCGTGTATGCCTGTGCTTGCTCTCAGAGGAGGGCAGTTTGCTTCTTTAATTTCTTGTTTAGCTTTCGTCTCTTACATCTTTTGAGGAGAGCTCTTCTGGCTTCCCAGAGATGGAGGAGGTGTGTGTCGACGGCTGGCACTAATTCATTCAGCTGTATTGTTTTGGTGTGGCAATGTGCCGTGTTGAGGACTTTCTTCAGCCGGTCATCTATGTTGTCGATGGTGGTCTCGACATTTTGCACGCCTCTAAATGACTTCCACTCCGTTGCCCGGGTCGTTCTACCCTAGTGGGCTTGTGAGTGCGAGCCACGGTTAGTTGGAGGATGTGGCGATCGCTGCCCAGGGTTTCTGGGAGTCGGCTCCATTCTGCTGAGTGCACGTTTAGCATGAAGGTGAGATCCAGGTTGGTGTCTCTGGTCACACTATTGGCTATGCTCGTTGCCATATTGCTATGCCATATTGCACCGACTTGTAGTAGGGTTGGCATCGAAAGTTGAGACTCTGGAAGCGGACGTAATAACAAATGCGCGATCCTTGGAAAAAGATCACGGCTGCCGACAATTACCCGAGCATACGAGCGTGGAGGACCTTGTATCTTCTTGGTGCGCAAAGACTTGCCTTGAGTTCTTCACTCATGCAGGGCAAGAGTCCGCTTATTATGCCTCTGGATACATCGTCCGGGGTTCTCATGTTGCCTTTTACAGCAAAGAAAGTGCTACCGAGTTGTATTCTGCTGATATTTTTGAGTTTCTTCGCATCTTCCCAGTTGACCGTGCTTGCAATAATCAGGTTCTTGATTGTCTGCACTTGAACTCACATTTTTCGCCAGTCTTGCTCAGAGAAACCGCTGGCTCTTTCGATGGCGTGCATGATAGCGACATTGTTCCACTTTCCAAGCTCGAAGCCTGCTTGTGGGCGGAATACAACCTTGTAGTCGTCGACTCTTAGAGGTGGCATTCGGGGCTTTTGCTGTTGCGGTGGTGATGGCTTTTTATTCGTTTGTTGCTTAGCTGGGCTGCTTTCTTGTGTTGTTTGATTCTCTGCACCCTTCTTGCCTTTTCTGCCGCTCGTAATCCAGATGCTCTCTCGTTCAATAGTTATTCCACTGCTTGTGCCATAATTCCAGGCATTTTCTGCGTTATTTACTTCAGTTGGGTCCATCTGCATTGTGTTTGTATTGTCTAGCTGTTCTCTTGGTATTTTGATTGCTTCTACTGCTGCTTTGCTCATCTCAAGAACTCTTAGTTGCTGCCTGGGTAGGCGCCTGTGCTATGCCCACAGATACGCTCGATTGGTGCCAGCACACGCCACGGGGTTACAGTGGCTCGTTCGGCATCAGGCTTAGCCAGGCGAGTGTGCGGTGAAGTGCCTCTGTATTCCACGGCCCCCTAGTGGCATTTTCCTACGTCCCATCAGCAAAAATATTTTTGAGCCGCATATACCCAGGTCCTCCATGTGATGGAAGGAATTTACTGAATTGAATTTCGCGAAGTAAAATACATGGAAATATAGTAAACGACTTAGGCGCAACATACAGACATGATAGAATCTTGCATTTTATTGTGACTATACGAGAAAATGTAATTCGCTTACGCGAAAACTCGAACCCCTTTTGCAATTTTTCTAGAACTCGTAGACTGCCAACCGCCATTTGCGCGCACCGACTCGGGGATCTCACGGAGACCACGTAGCAGCGGGCTTGCTTCCTTAAAACAAAGATGGCGCTCGCCTCCGCCAATTTTTAAAGCACCTTAAATCTTCATAAAGTAGCAACACTCTCCTCTGTCTTCACTCCTCCTCTCTCCTCCTCTACAGTGGCGCCGCCTACACCGCTCGAGTGTAGCAGACAGCCTTTCGCAGAGTGAATGCACGCATGGCAAGGCAGTACGCTTTAAGCATTCGCGTTGGCTTTCTAGCCCCGAGTAATTTCATGTACAGCATAGAATTTCTAAACCGATGGTTATGCAAATTCAGTGACGGCAGCTTTCTTTTTCTGCTTTCATAGCTACTCTTTAAAGTATCTGAACGAGCGCTAATGCTGTGTCATGACAAGTCGTGATGTCGAGGATGGTTGCGCTCGCTCCAAATAACATTTGCGAGATATGACTTTAGTGATGTGATGACCGCGCAAAGAATTGCTGCGCTATGACATGGCCGATATTGTGGTACGTGAAATGATGTAGTCATTCATATTGAGGCACCATTTGTTGTCTCATTACGTGTGTTTCAGAGACATAGTGTTCGAACGAGCTAAAAGTTGAACGAACGAGTAAGCAAACAATTAAACGAACCAGCGAATGACGAAGTTCTCCCTCCCAATTCAATGAATCCATGTCATTTTTCTTTACCCGTAGCGCTTACCGGATGGCATAGAGAGCAGCTTCTTGTTTTTGCTGAAACTATTTTGGAATATGAAGGCGCAACAGGTTATGGTGATAGAAAATGCCATGAAACGACGTTGCACTTGCCACAAAACTTAGTCCAAGGCATTCGCAAACCAAAACAACACGGAACAGGAAAGGCACCATCATGCACACCTCACCCCTATGTAGATGCTTCTCAAGTAAAAATGTCACTGAAGCGCGGCTTTAAACAAACGAAGCCGGCGCCAGGGCTCAAGTGATGTCATTAAGCCAATAGTAACGCGGCGTCGGCCTCAGCCAGAGTGCGCGAGGAGGAGGCGGCATTCTTCAAAGCGTGGCGCTGCTTTACGAAGTTTAAGGAGCTTTACCAATTTTGGTGTGAGGTTCTGTGGCGAATGGACATGATTTTCAGGGCTCTGTGGCAGTGACGAAGTCATGATTTTTTTTTTTTGCCTGCTTTGAGCTCGCTTTCGTTTTTGATTTGCAGATTTTTTTAGCCATCTTTTTTAGAAGATGGAAACAAACTGGCACGGGAAGTGACATTAAATTACATCTGAAAAATAGCAGGTGACTCTTTCCAAGGCAATGACAAGGGTGGAATTGAAGAAAGAGCATGAAAGAGAACCAGATGGAAAATGAGTTGGTGCTGACAAATTCCAACTGGAAGAAAGCCAAACAGAAAATTTCTAATTGCCCAGGAACAGGGATAGAGGAGGTTGCCGTGAGGCGGATTAATGAACTAGGACCAAAAAGTAAGGAAGCTCTGGTGAAAGCAGTGCAAGAAACTTTAAAATATAGACGAATAGCAGGCAGTTGGCAACAAAGTAGAATTAATTTAATTTATTAAGGTAAAGGGGAGAATAATAGAATTCACTTGTCTAGACCACTGACCATTACATCGGTAATATACAGGCTAGCAATGCAGGCAATCAAATTAAAGCTGCAAGCATGGGCAAAGAATAATGGCATTTTGCGAGAACTTCAGAATGGCTTCAGAATAGGTAGGCATTTAGATAACTTATTTGTTCTTACTCAGTATATTGAAATATCAAAAGTAAAAAATAGACCGTTATATGTGGCCTTTTTAGACATTACAGGAGCCTATGACAACGTAGACCGCAACATGTTGTGGGATATTCTGGAATGGGAAGGCTTAGGTGACAATTGCCTACAGCGTTTAAGAGAGATTTACCTAGAAAATACCACTTGCATTGAATGGGAAGGGATCAGGAGTGAGGAGAAAGTTAATATCAACAAGGGACTGAGGCAGGGGTGCCCTTTATCCCCACTGCTGTTTATGATGTACATGGTGAGGATGAAGAGGGTGTTAGAGGGAAGTAATGTCAGGTTTAATCTCTCATACTAACAGGTAAGTACAGTAGTAGAGCAGCAGCTTCCAGGTTTATTTTATGCAGATGACATTGTGTTGCTAGCTAACAAGTAAAGTGATTTGCAATGTCTGGCTAATATCTGTGGACAGGAAGGCAAGAATTTAGGTTTGAAATTTAGTGTTAGAAAATCGGGTGTTATAGTATTCAATGAAAGCAGTGAACAGACAGTGACAATACAGGGCCAGGAAATACCTCAGGTAAAAGAATATAAATAACTTGGTTTATGAATAAGTGAAGGCAATAGATATATGGAAACACAGGAAATGTACTAGCAGTAAAGGGGAAGAGAAATACAGCCCTAATGAAGCACTGGTCATTATGGCACTGTGGGGATACAATAGGTACGAGGTACTCCGGGGTATGTGGAAAGGTGTAATGGTTCCAGGACACATTTGAAAATGCGGCTGTTTGCTTTAAATCAGGGGTACAATCAGGACTCGATGGGAGCCAAAGGTCAGTGGGTCGCCTCACACTGGACGCTCACGGGAAGACTACAAATGAAGCTGTGCAGGGGGATACGGGCTGGACTAGTTTTGAAGTGAGGGAAGCTCGCAGTAAAATTGAGTATGAAGAACGACTGAGGAATATAGAAGAAAGTAAATGGGCTGGGAGGGTGTTGAGGTATCTGTACAGGAAAAAACATTGATTCACAGGGGAGAAAAAGAAATATGAAGCCTACCAGCAAGTATGCGGCCTGTAGGGTGGGGCAACACAGCAACAAAGAACGTCAAGTGGAAATTCAGAGAGGCTGAAATAATCGCATGGGCGGTGGCAGTGAAAAAGAAACCTGCCATGAGTAACTACTTAAGAGGAAAAAAACGAAATCAGGAAAGAAACAATTTATAACTGAAAGGGAAGCTCATTACTTTTTGAAGCGAGATCAGGATGCCTTAGAACACGCACCTATAAAGCGAGATATAAGAAGGAAGAAGCATGTGCGTGCTATGGTAAAGCTAGGGAAACGATGGTGCATTTTTTATTAGAATGAGAAGACATCTGCCCACTGGTTGATTTAGGCATAACTGGCCTCCTGAATCCCTTTGGTTCAGCGGGAGCAGGGGAAAAGTAAACATGGCCACAATAGATTAGTAAGGGGTGATTGGAAGATTGGTATAAGAAAAGTAGGGAAATGACAAAAAAAACTGAGACGTACAAAAGCAAAGTTCACAGTAGGGGGTCAGGAAATTTGGTTGGGGGAGTCATTATGTTTTTTTTTTTTTTTTTTTACATAGGTGGGACATTAGGCAGTATAATAGCAAGAGCTTGGGGGCGCAACCCATCATCCCATTCCAAAGGGGACGGTCATAACATCCATCCATCCATCACGGCCCACGCAAGTGGACGGGTTTCTTCCAGAAAACCTGCATTCGGGCGTAGCGTTTTCCACGAGTGTTTCTCGGTAAACATTATGGTTACATACGCTGCAGTTGCCGGGAAGCATGAGAAGCAGTCGGGGATCTTTGAATGGTATCGCATTCTGCTCCTAAAGGCGAAGGGTAAGCGTCCTCCAAAATTTTCTTACTGTGCACTTTGGGCCTATCTTACATAGTTTAAACCTACTTCCTTACTTCACCTATGGTCTGTACCCCATAGCTCTCACAAATATTGACGAAGGGACTGCCTAGGCTTATTAGATCGCTCGTTTTCTCTTTAAACTTATAGAGAGTGTGAAACTGCATTCACATAGATGAATGTTGAATTTTTCTTGTGCAACCATTCAGAGGAAAAAAAAAACAAGACAAGGAAACTGCATAGAGCTCCTGTGTTTTTGAACTTCCTTTATACATAAAAGCGCATTTAACATCGGCATTCAGCTAGCGCGTACTGATGCACTCCATCTCATTGACAATTTATCTTCTATCACTCTGACAATCATTTGCGGTGAGAATGAACTCCCTTCCAAAAATCGGGGCCTTAATCAGCTCAAAGATTACAATGCATATTTGTGCATATGGTATCCTATTATGTTCCAAGCATAGCAATGACGCTTGCTTCGTTGTGCGACCTTCGGAAGAAGAATTGCCATTCGAAATGCTCTTCAAAGCAGCAACAGCTCTTTCAACAATCTAAGAAAGCGTTCCATCATGCCAGAATGCTCATGCATTTTGATGTGACCAAGTCACTGTGCCTCGAGTGCGGCACATCTCTGCGTTGTACAAAAGTGTTTTTTTTCCTTCGCATTGCCGCCATTGACAAACCTATGGGGTTCTGTCTGTAAACACATAAAGGGAAAATC